>NC_138540.1:10884280-11242280 GCF_964234715.1 Podarcis melisellensis
CTCGACAACTTAACCGGCAGAAAAAGATTTTTTTGAAAAAATCCCTAAGCCCCGGGGTCACAATTTCATCAAAAATCTGCCTTTCTTCAATTGACTCAAAAATGGTGCCAAACGGTTGCAAATGCTCCTCTGAGATGTTTGGCGGACGAAACAGAAGGCTTTTTATCACAGGAAAACAAATCAGCCCTCGTCAACTTAACCGGCAGAAAAACATTTTTTTGAAAAAATCCCTAAGCCCCAGGGTCACAATTTCATCAAAAATCTGACTTTCTTCAATTGACTCAAAAATGGTGCCAAACGGTTGCAAACGCCCCCTGAGATGTTTGTCGGTCAAAACAGAAGGCTTTTTATCACAGGAAAACAAATCAGCCCTCGACAACTTAACCGGCAGAAAAACGTTTTTTTGAAAAAATCCCTAAGCCCCGGGGTCACAATTTCAGCAAAAATCTTACTTTTGGCAAATGACTCAAAAATGGTTCCAAACGGTTGCAAAGGCTCCCCTGAGATGTTTGGCCGTTGAAACAGAAGGCTTTTTATCACAAGAAAGGAAATCAGCCCTCGACAACTTAACCGGCAGAAAAACATTTTTTTAAAAAAAAATCCCTAAGCCCCGGGGTCACAATTTCATCAAAAATCTTACTTTAGGCAAATGACTCAAAAATGGTGCCAAACGGTTGCAAATGCTCCCCTGCAAAGTTTGGCGGTCGAAACAGAAGGCTTTTTATCACAGGAAAGGAAATCAGCCCTTGACAACTTAACCGGCAGAAAAACATTTTTTTGAAAAAAATCCCTCAGGCCCGGGGTCACAATTTCATCAAAAATCTGAATTTCGGCAAATGACTCAAAAATGGTGCCAAACGGTTGCGAATGCTCCTCTGAGATGTTTGGCGGTGGAAACAGAAGTCTTTTTATCACAGGAAAAGAAATCAGCCCTCGACAACTTAACCGGCAGAAAAACATTTTTTTGAAAAAATCCCTAAGCCCCGGGGTCACAATTTCATCAAAAATCTGACTTTCGGCAAATGACTCAAAAATGGTGCCAAACGGTTGCAAATGCTCCCCTGAGATGTTTGGCGGTCGAAACAGAAGGCTTTTTATCACACGAAAAGAAATCAGCCCTTGACAACTTAACCGGCAGAAAAACATTTTTTTGAAAAAATCCCTAAGCCCCGGGGTCACAATTTCATCAAAAATCTGACTTTCGGCAAATGACTCAAAAATGGTGCCAAACGGTTGCAAATGCTCCCCTGCAAAGTTTGGCGGTCGAAACAGAAGTCTTTTTATCACAGGATAGGAAATCAGCCCTCGACAAGTTAACCGGCAGAAAAACGTTTTTTTGAAAAAAATCCCTAAGCCCCGGGGTCACATTTTCAGCAAAAATCTGACTTTTGGTAAATAACTCAAAAATGGTGCCAAACGGTTGCAAATGCTCCTCTGAGATGGTTGGCGGTCGAAACAGAAGGCTTTTTATGACAGGAAAAGAAATCAGCCCTTGACAACTTAACCGGCAGAAAAACATTTTTTTGAAAAAATCCCTAAGTCCCGTGGTCGCAATTTCATCAAAAATCTGACTTTCGGCAAATGACTCAAAAATGGTGCCAAACGGTTGCAAATGCTCCCCTGCGATGTTTGGCGCTCGAAACAGAAGGCTTTTTATCACAGGATAAGAAATAAGCCCTCGATAACGTAACTTTCAGAAAAACATTTTTTTGAAAAAATCCCTAAGCCCCGGGGTCACAATTTCATCAAAAATCTGACTTCCGGCAATTCACTCAGAAATGGTGCCAAACGATTGCAAATGCTCCCCTGCAAAGTTTGACGGATGAAATAGAAGGCTTTTTATGACAGGACAGAAAATCTATAAAAGGCAGAAAAAGATTTTTTTGAAAAAATCCCTAAGCCCTGGGGTCACAATTTCAGCAAAAATCTGAATTTCGGCAAATGACTCAAAAATGGTGCCAAACGGTTGCAAATGCTCCCCTGCAAAGTTTGGCGGTCGAAACAGAAGGCTTTTATCACAGGATAAGAAATCAGCCCTCGACAACTTAACTGGCAGAAAAACATTTTTTTGAAAAAATCCCTAAGCCCCGGGGTCACAATTTCTGCAAAAATCTGACTTTGGTCAATTGACTCAAAAATGGTGCCAAACGGTTGCAAACGAACCCCTGAGATGTTTGGCGGTCGAAACAGAAGGCTTTTTATCACAGGAAAAGAAATCAGCCCTCGACAACTTAACCGGCAGAAAAAGATTTTTTTGAAAAAATCCCTAAGCCCCGGGGTCACAATTTCATCAAAAATCTGCCGTTCTTCAATTGACTCAAAAATGGTGCCAAACGGTTGCAAATGCTCCTCTGAGATGTTTGGCGGATGAAACAGAAGGCTTTTTATCACAGGAAAGGAAATCAGCCTTTGACAACTTAACCGGCAGAAAAACATTTTTTTGAAAAAATTCCTCAGCCCCGGGGTCACAATTCCATCAAAAATCTGACTTTCGGCAAATGACTCAAAAATGGTGCCAAACGGTTCCAAATGCTCCCCTGAGATGTTTGGTGGTCGAAACAGAAGGCTTTTTATCACAGGAAAAGAAATCAGCCCTCGTCAACTTAACCGGCAGAAAAACATTTTTTTGAAAAAATCCCTAAGCCCCAGGGTCAAAATTTCAGCAAAAATCTGACTTTCTTCAATTGACTCAAAAATGGTGCCAAACGGTTGCAAACGCCCCCTGAGATGTTTGTCGGTCAAAACAGAAGGCTTTTTATCACAGGAAAACAAATCAGCCCTCGACAACTTAACCGGCAGAAAAACTTTTTTTTGAAAAAATCCCTAAGCCCCGGGGTCACAATTTCAGCAAAAATCTGACTTTCGGTAAATGACTCAAAAATGGTGCCAAACGGTAGCAAATGCTCCTCTGAGATTTTTGGCGTTCGAAACAGAAGGCTTTTTATCACAGGAAAGGAAATCAGCCCTCGACAACTTAACCGGCAGAAAAACGTTGTTTTGAAAAAATCCCTAAGCCCCGGGGTCACAATTTCATCAAAAATCTGACTTTAGGCAAATGACTCAAAAATGGTGCCAAACGGTTGCAAATGCTCCCCTGCAAAGTTTGGCGGTCGAAACAGAAGGCTTTTTATCCTAGGAAAGGAAATCAGCCCTCGACAACTTAACCGGCAGAAAAACGTTGTTTTGAAAAAATCCCTAAGCCCCGGGGTCACAATTTCAGCAAAAATCTGACTTTCGGCAAATGACTCAAAAATGGTGCCAAACGGTTGCAAATGCTCCCCTGAGATGTTTGGTGGTCGAAACAGAAGGCTTTTTATCACAGGAAAAGAAATCAGCCCTCGACAACGTAACTTTCAGAAAAACATTTTTTTGAAAAAATCCCTAAGCCCCGGGGTCACAATTTCATCAAAAATCTGACTTCCGGCAATTCACTCAGAAATGGTGCCAAACGATTGCAAATGCTCCCCTGCAAAGTTTGACGGATGAAATAGAAGGCTTTTTATGACAGGACAGAAAATCTTTAAAAGGCAGAAAAAGATTTTTTTGAAAAAATCCCTAAGCCCTGGCGTTACAATTTCTGCAAAAATCTGACTTTCGGCAAATGACTCAAAAATGGTGCCAAACGGTTGCAAATGCTCCCCTGCAAAGTTTGGCGGTCGAAACAGAAGGGTTTATCACAGGATAAGAAATCAGCCCTCGACAACTTAACTGGCAGAAAAACATTTTTTTGAAAAAATCCCTAAGCCGCGGGGTCACAATTTCTGCAAAAATCTGACTTTGGTCAATTGACTCAAAAATGGTGCCAAACGGTTGCAAACGATCCCCTGAGATGTTTGGCAGTCGAAACAGAAGGCTTTTTATCACAGGAAAAGAAATCAGCCCTCGACAACTTAACCGGCAGAAAAAGATTTTTTTGAAAAAATTCCTCAGCCCCGGGGTCACAATTTCATCAAAAATCTGCCTTTCTTCAATTGACTCAAAAATGGTGCCAAACGGTTGCAAATGCTCCCCTGAGATGTTTGGTGGTCGAAACAGAAGGCTTTTTATCACAGGAAAAGAAATCAGCCCTCGTCAACTTAACCGGCAGAAAAACATTTTTTTGAAAAAATCCCTAAGCCCCGGGGTCACAATTTCAGCAAAAATCTGACTTTCGGCAAATGACTCAAAAATGGTGCCAAACGGTTGCAAAGGCTCCCCTGAGATGTTTGGCCGTTGAAACAGAAGGCTTTTTATCACAGGAAAGGAAATCAGCCCTCGACAACTTAACCGGCAGAAAAACATTTTTTTTAAAAAAAATCCCTAAGCCCCGGGGTCACAATTTCATCAAAAATCTGACTTTCGGCAAATGACTCAAAAATGGTGCCAAACGGTTGCAAATGCTCCCCTGCAAAGTTTGGCGGTCGAAACAGAAGTCTTTTTATCACAGGATAGGAAATCAGCCCTCGACAACTTAACCGGCAGAAAAACGTTTTTTTGAAAAAATCCCTAAGCCCCGGGGTCACAATTTCAGCAAAAATCTGACTTTCGGTAAATAACTCAAAAATGGTGCCAAACGGTTGCAAATGCTCCTGTGAGATGGTTGGCAGTCGAAACAGAAGGCTTTTTATCACAGGAAAAGAAATCAGCCCTTGACAACTTAACCGGCAGAAAAACATTTTTTTGAAAAAATCCCTAAGCCCCGTGGTCGCAATTTCATCAAAAATCTGACTTTCGGCAAATGACTCAATAATAGTGCCAAACGGTTGCAAATGCTCCCCTGCGATGTTTGGCGCTCGAAACAGAAGGCTTTTTATCACAGGATAAGAAATAAGCCCTCGACAACGTAACTTTCAGAAAAACATTTTTTTGAAAAAATCCCTAAGCCCCGGGGTCACAATTTCATCAAAAATCTGACTTCCGGCAATTCACTCAGAAATGGTGCCAAACGATTGCAAATGCTCCCCTGCAAAGTTTGACGGATGAAATAGAAGGCTTTTTATGACAGGACAGAAAATCTATAAAAGGCAGAAAAACATTTTTTTGAAAAAATCCCTAAGCCCCGGCGTCAAAATTTCATCAAAAATCTGACTTTAGGCAAATGACTCAAAAATGGTGCCAAACGGTTGCAAATGCTCCCCTGCAAAGTTTGGCGGTCGAAACAGAAGGCTTTTTATCCTAGGAAAGGAAATCAGCCCTCGACAACTTAACCGGCAGAAAAACGTTGTTTTGAAAAAATCCCTAAGCCCCGGGGTCACAATTTCAGCAAAAATCTGACTTTCGGCAAATGACTCAAAAATCGTGCCAAACGGTTGCAAACGATCCCCTGAGATGTTTGGCAGTCGAAACAGAAGGCTTTTTATCACAGGAAAAGAAATCAGCCCTCGACAACTTAACCGGCAGAAAAAGATTTTTTTGAAAAAATTCCTCAGCCCCGGGGTCACAATTTCATCAAAAATCTGCCTTTCTTCAATTGACTCAAAAATGGTGCCAAACGGTTGCAAATGCTCCCCTGAGATGTTTGGTGGTCGAAACAGAAGGCTTTTTATCACAGGAAAAGAAATCAGCCCTCGTCAACTTAACCGGCAGAAAAACATTTTTTTGAAAAAATCCCTAAGCCCCGGGGTCACAATTTCAGCAAAAATCTGACTTTCGGCAAATGACTCAAAAATGGTGCCAAACGGTTGCAAAGGCTCCCCTGACATGTTTGGCCGTTGAAACAGAAGGCTTTTTATCACAGGAAAGGAAATCAGCCCTCGACAACTTAACCGGCAGAAAAACATTTTTTTTAAAAAAAATCCCTAAGCCCCGGGGTCACAATTTCATCAAAAATCTGACTTTCGGCAAATGACTCAAAAATGGTGCCAAACGGTTGCAAATGCTCCCCTGCAAAGTTTGGCGGTCGAAACAGAAGTCTTTTTATCACAGGATAGGAAATCAGCCCTCGACAACTTAACCGGCAGAAAAACGTTTTTTTGAAAAAATCCCTAAGCCCCGGGGTCACAATTTCAGCAAAAATCTGACTTTTGGTAAATAACTCAAAAATGGTGCCAAACGGTTGCAAATGCTCCTGTGAGATGGTTGGCAGTCGAAACAGAAGGCTTTTTATCACAGGAAAAGAAATCAGCCCTTGACAACTTAACCGGCAGAAAAACATTTTTTTGAAAAAATCCCTAAGCCCCGGGGTCACAATTTCATCAAAAATCTGACTTTCGGCAAATGACTCAAAAATGGTGCCAAACGGTTGCAAATGTTCCCCTGAGATGTTTGTCAGTCGAAACAGAAGGCTTTTTATCACAGGAAAGGAAATCAGCCCTCGACAACTTAACCGGCAGAAAAACATTTTTTGAAAATTTCATCAAAAATCTGACTTTCGGCAAATGACTCAAAAATGGTGCCAAACGGGTGCAATTGCTCCCCTGAGATGTTTGTCGGTCAAAGCAGAAGGCTATTTATCACAGGATAAGAAACCAGCCCTCGACAACTTAACCGGCAGAAAAACATTTTTTTGAAAAAATCCCTAAGCCCCGGGGTCACAATTTCAGCAAAAATCTGACTTTCGTCAATTGAATCAAAATTAGTGCCAAACGGTTCCAAATGCTCCCCTGAGATGTTTGGCGGTCAAAACAGAAGGCTTTTTATCACAGGAAAAGAAATCAGCCCACGACAACTTAACCGGCAGAAAAACATTTTTTTGAAAAAATCCCTAAGCCCCGGGGTCACAATTTCAGCAAAAATCTGACTTTCGGCAAATGACTCAAAAATGGGGCCAAACGGTTGCAAACGCTCCCCTGAGATGTTTGGCGGTCGAAACAGAAGGCTTTTTATCACAGGAAAGGAAATCAGCCCTCGACAACTTAAACGGCAGAAAAACATTTTTTTGAAAAAATCCCTAAGCCCCGGGGTCACAATTTCAGAAAAAATCTGACTTTCGGCAAATGACTCAAAAATGGTGCCAAAGGGTTACAAATGCTCCCCTGAGATGTTTGGCGGTCAAAACAGAAGGCTTTTTATCACAGGAAAAGGAATCAGCCCTTGACAACTTAACCGGCAGAAAAACATTTTTTTGAAAATCCCTAAGCCCCGGGGTCACAATTTCAGCAAAAATCGGACTGTCGGCAAATGACTCAAAAATGGTGCCAAACGGTTGCAAACGCTCCCCTGAGATGTTTGGCGGTTGAAACAGAAGGCTTTTTATCACAGGAAAGGAAATCAGCCCTCGACAACTTAACCGGCAGAAAAATATTTTTTTGAAAAAATCCCTAAGCCCCGGGGTCACAATTTCAGCAAAAATCTGACTTTCGGCAAATGACTCAAAAATGGTGCCAAACGGTTGCAAATGCTCCCCTGAGATGTTTGTCGGTCCAAACAGAAGGCTTTTTATCACAGGAAAAGAAATCAACCCTCGACAACTTAACCGGCAGAAAAACATTTTTTTGAAAATTTCATCAAAAATCTGACTTTCGGCAAATGACTCAAAAATGGTGCCAAACGGGTGCAATTGCTCCCCTGAGATGTTTGTCGGTCAAAACAGAAGGCTTTTTATCACAGGATAAGAAACCAGCCCTCGACAACTTAACCGGCAGAAAAATATTTTTTTGAAAAAATCCCTAAGCCCCGGGGTCACAATTTCAGCAAAATCTGACTTTCGTCAATTGACTCAAAAATGGTGCCAAACGGTTACAAATGCTCCCCTGAGATGTTTGGCGGTCAAAACAGAAGGCTTTTTATCACAGGAAAAGAAATCAGCCCTTGACAACTTAACCGGCAGAAAAACATTTTTTTGAAAAAATCCCTAAGCCCCGGGGTCACAATTTCAGCAAAAATCTGACTTTCGGCAAATGACTCAAAAATGGTTCCAAACGGTTGCAAATGCTCCCCTGAGATGTTTGTCGGTCCAAACAGAAGGCTTTTTATCACAGGAAAAGAAATCAACCCTCGACAACTTAACCGGCAGAAAAACATTTTTTTGAAAATTTCATCAAAAATCTGACTTTCGGCAAATGACTCAAAAATGGTGCCAAACGGGTGCAATTGCTCCCCTGAGATGTTTGTCGGTCAAAACAGAAGGCTTTTTATCACAGGATAAGAAACCAGCCCTCGACAACTTAACCGGCAGAAAAATATTTTTTTGAAAAAATCCCTAAGCCCCGGGGTCACAATTTCAGCAAAAATCTGACTTTCGGCAAATGACTCAAAAATGGTGCCAAACGGTTGCAAACGCTCCCCTGAGATGTTTGTCGGTCCAAACAGAAGGCTTTTTATCACAGGAAAGGAAATCAGCCCTCGACAACTTAACCGGCAGAAAAACATTTTTTTGAAAAAATCCCTAAGCCCCGGGGTCACAATTTCATCAAAAAACTGACTTTCGTCAATTGACTCAAAAATGGTGCCAAACGGTTGCAAACGCTCCCCTGAGATGTTTGTCGGTCGAAACAGAAGGCTTTTTATCACAGGAAAGGAAATCAGCCCTCGACAACGTAACCGGCAGAAAAACATTTTTTTGAAAAAATCCCTAAGCCCCGGGGTCACAATTTCATCAAAAATCTGACTTTCAGCAAATGACTCAAAAATGGTGCCAAACAGTTGCAAATGCTCCCCTGAGATGTTTGGCGGTCGAAACAGAAGGCTTTTTATCACAGGAAAAGAAATCAACCCTCGACAACTTAACCGGCAGAAAAACATTTTTTTGAAAAAATCCCTAAGCCCCGGGGTCACAATTTCATCAAAAATCTGACTTTCGGCAAATGACTCAAAAATGGTGCCAAAGGGTTGCAAATGCTCCCATGAGATGTTTGGCGGTCGAAACAGAAGGCTTTTTATCACAGGAAAAGAAATCAGCCCTTGACAACTTAACCGGCAGAAAAACATTTTTTTGAAAATTTCATCAAAAATCTGACTTTCGGCAAATGACTCAAAAATGGTGCCAAACGGGTGCAATTGCTCCCCTGAGATGTTTGTCGGTCAAAGCAGAAGGCTTTTTATCCTAGGAAAGGAAATCAGCCCTCGACAACTTAACCGGCAGAAAAACATTTTTTTGAAAAAATCCCTAAGCCCCGGGGTCACAATTTGAGCAAAAATCTGACTTTCGTCAATTGACTCAAAAATGGTGCCAAAGGCTTGCAAACGCTCCCCTGCAAAGTTTGGCCGTCGAAACAGAAGGCTTTTTATCACAAGAAAGGAAATCAGCCCTCGACAACTTAACCGGCAGAAAAACATTTTTTTGATAAAATCCCTAAGCCCCGGGGTAACAATTTCAGCAAAAATCTGACTTTCCTCAATTGACTCAAAATTGGTGCCATACGGTTGCAAATGCTCCCCTGAGATGTTTGGCGGTCGAAACAGAAGGCTTTTTATCACAGGAAAAGAAATCATCCCTCGACAACTTAACCGGCAGAAAAACATTTTTTTGAAAATTTCATCAAAAATCGGACTTTCGGCAAATGACTCAAAAATGGTGCCAAACGGGTGCAATTGCTACCCTGAGATGTTTGTCGGTCAAAACAGAAGGCTTCTTATCACAGGAAAGGAAATCAGCCCTCGACAACTTAACCGGCAGAAAAACATTTTTTTGAAAAAATCCCTAAGCCCCGGGGTCACAATTTCATCAAAAATCTGACTTTCGGCAAATGACTCAAAAATAGTGCCAAACGGTTGCAAATGCTCCCCTGAGATGTTTGGCGGTCGAAAAAGAAGGCTTTTTATCACAGGAAAGGAAACCAGCCCTCGACAACTTAACCGGCAGAAAAACATTTTTTTGAAAAAATCCCTAAGCCCCGGGGTCACAATTTCAGCAAAAATCTGACTTTCGTCAATTGACTCAAAAATGTTGCCAAACGGTTGCAAATGCTCCCCTGAGATGTTTGGCAGTCGAAACAGAAGGCTTTTTATCACAGGAAAAGAAATCAGCCCTCGACAACTTAACCGGCAGAAAAACATTTTTTTGAAAAAAATCCCTAAGCCCCGGGGTCACAATTTCATCATAATTTGACTTTCGGAAAATGACTCAAAAATGGTGCCAAACGGTTGCAAATGCTCCTCTGAGATGTTTGGCGGTCGAAACAGAAGGCTTTTTATCACATGAAAAGAAATCAGCCTTTGACAACTTAACCAGCAGAAAAACATTTTTTTGAAAAAATCTCTAAGCCCCTGGGTCACAATTTCATCAAAAATCTGACTTTTGTCGATTGACTCAAAAATGGTGCCAAACGGTTGCTAATGCTCCCCTGAGATGTTTGTCGGTCGAAACAGAAGGCTTTTTATCACAGGATAAGAAATCAGCCCTCGACAACTTAACCGGCAGAAAAACATTTTTTTGAAAAAATCCCTAAGCCCCGGGGTCACAATTTCAGCAAAAATCTGACTTTCGGCAAATGACTCAAAAATGGTGCCAAACGGTTGCAAACGCTCCCCTGAGATGTTTGGCGGTCGAAACAGAAGGCTTTTTATCACAGGAAAGGAAATCAGCCCTCGACAACTTAACCGGCAGAAAAACATTTTTTTGAAAAAATCCCAAAGCCCCGGGGTCACAATTTCATCAAAAATCTTACTTTCGGCAAATGACTCAAAAATGGTGCCAAAGGGTTGCAAATGCTCCCCTGAGATGTTTGGCGGTCGAAACAGAAGGCTTTTTATCACAGGAAAAGAAATCAGCCCTTGACAACTTAACCGGCAGAAAAACATTTTTTTGAAAATTTCATCAAAAATCTGACTTTCGGCAAATGACTCAAAAATGGTGCCAAACGGGTGCAATTGCTCCCCTGAGATGTTTGTCGGTCAAAGCAGAATGCTTTTTATCACAGGATAAGAAACCAGCCCTCGACAACTTAACCGGCTGAAAAATATTTTTTTGAAAAAATCCCTAAGCCCCGGGGTCACAATTTCAGCAAAATCTGACTTTCGTCAATTGACTCAAAAATGGTGCCAAACGGTTGCAAATGCTCCCCTGAGATGTTTGGCGGTCGAAACAGAAGGCTTTTTATCACAGGCTCTGAAATAAGCCCTCAACAACTTAACCGGCAGAAAAACATTTTTTTGAAAAAATCCCTAAGCCCCGGGGTCACAATTTCATCAAAAATCTGACATTCGGCAAATGACTCAAAAATGGTGCCATACGGTTGCAAAGGCTCCCCTGAGATGTTTGGCGGTTGAAACAGAAGGCTTTTTATCACAGGAAAGGAAATCAGCCCTTGACAACTTAACCGGCAGAAAAACATTTTTTTGAAAAAATCCCTAAGCCCCGACAATTTCAGCAAAAATCTGACTTTCGGCAAATGACTCAAAAATGGTGCCAAACAGTTGCAAATGTTCCCCTGAGATGTTTGTCGGTCGAAACAGAAGGCTTTTTATCACAGGAAAGGAAATCAGCCCTCGACAACTTAACCGGCAGAAAAACATTTTTTTGAAACAATCCCTAAGCCCCGGGGTCACAATTTCATCAAAAATCTGACATTCGGCAAATGACTCAGAAATGGTGCCATACGGTTGCAAAGGCTCCCCTGAGATGTTTGGCGGTTGAAACAGAAGGCTTTTTATCACAGGAAAGGAAATCAGCCCTCGACAACTTAACCGGCAGAAAAACATTTTTTTGAAAAAATCCCTAAGCCCCGGGGTCACAATTTCATCAAAAATCTGACTTTCGGCAAATGACTCAAAAATGGTGCCAAAGGGTTGCAAATGCTCCCATGAGATGTTTGGCGGTCGAAACAGAAGGCTTTTTATCACAGGAAAAGAAATCAGCCCTTGACAACTTAACCGGCAGAAAAACATTTTTTTGAAAATTTCATCAAAAATCTGACTTTCGGCAAATGACTCAAAAATGGTGCCAAACGGGTGCAATTGCTCCCCTGAGATGTTTGTCGGTCAAAGCAGAAGGCTTTTTATCCTAGGAAAGGAAATCAGCCCTCGACAACTTAACCGGCAGAAAAACATTTTTTTGAAAAAATCCCTAAGCCCCGGGGTCACAATTCCATCAAAAATCTGACTTTCGGCAAATGACTCAAAAATGGTGCCAAAGGGTTGCAAACGCTCCCCTGCAAAGTTTGGCCGTCGAAACAGAAGGCTTTTTATCACAAGAAAGGAAATCAGCCCTCGACAACTTAACCGGCAGAAAAACATTTTTTTGAAAAAATCCCTAAGCCCCGGGGTAACAATTTCAGCAAAAATCTGACTTTCCTCAATTGACTCAAAAATGGTGCCAAACGGTTGCAAACGCTCCCCTGAGATGTTTGTCGGTCGAAACAAAAGGCTTTTTATCACAAGAAAGGAAATCAGCCCTCGACAACTTTACCGGCAGAAAAACATTTTTTTGAAAAAATCCCTAAGCCCCGGGGTCACAATTTCAGCAAAAATCTGACTTTCGTCAATTGACTCAAAATTGGTGCCATACGGTTGCAAATGCTCCCCTGAGATGTTTGGCGGTCGAAACAGAAGGCTTTTTATCACAGGAAAAGAAATCATCCCTCGACAACTTAACCGGCAGAAAAACATTTTTTTGAAAATTTCATCAAAAATCTGACTTTCGGCAAATGACTCAAAAATGGTGCCAAACGGTTGCAAATGCTCCCCTGAGATGTTTGGCGGTCGAAAAAGAAGGCTTTTTATCACAGGAAAGGAAACCAGCCCTCGACAAGTTAACCGGCAGAAAAACATTTTTTTGAAAAAATCCCTAAGCCCCGGGGTCACAATTTCAGCAAAAATCTGACTTTCGTCAATTGACTCAAAAATGTTGCCAAACGGTTGCAAATGCTCCCCTGAGATGTTTGGCAGTCGAAAAAGAAGGCTTTTTATCACAGGAAAAGAAATCAGCCCTCGACAACTTAACCGGCAGAAAAACATTTTTTTGAAAAAAATCCCTAAGCCCCGGGGTCACAATTTCATCAAAATTTGACTTTCGGAAAATGACTCAAAAATGGTGCCAAACGGTTGCAAATGCTCCTCTGAGATGTTTGGAGGTCGAAACAGAAGGCTTTTTATCACATGAAAAGAAATCAGCCTTTGACAACTTAACCAGCAGAAAAACATTTTTTTGAAAAAATCCCTAAGCCCCGGGGTCACAATTTCATCAAAAATCTGACTTTTGTCGATTGACTCAAAAATGGTGCCAAACGGTTGCTAATGCTCCCCTGAGATGTTTGTCGGTCGAAACAGAAGGCTTTTTATCACAGGAAAGGAAATCAAACCTCGACAACTTAACCGGCAGAAAAACGTTTTTTTGAAAAAATCCCTAAGCCCCGGGGTCACAATTTCATCAAAAATCTGACTTTCGGCAAATGACTCAAAAATGGTGCCAAACGGTTGCAAATGCTCCCCTGCAACGTTTGGCGGTCGAAACAGAAGGCTTTTTATCACACGAAAAGAAATCAGCCCTTGACAACTTAACCGGCAGAAAAACATTTTTTTGAAAAAATCCCTAAGCCCCGGGGTCACAATTCCATCAAAAATCTGACTTTCGGCAAATGACTCAAAAATGGTGCCAAAGGGTTGCAAACGCTCCCCTGAGATGTTTGTCGGTCGAAACAGAAGGCTTTTTATCACAAGAAAGGAAATCAGCCCTCGACAACTTAACCGGCAGAAAAACATTTTTTTGAAAAAATCCCTAAGCCCCGGGGTCACAATTTCAGCATAAATCTGACTTTCGTCAATTGACTCAAAAATGGTGCCAAACGGCTGCAAACGCTCCCCTGAGATGTTTGTCGGTCGAAACAGAAGGCTTTTTATCACAGGAAAGGAAATCAGCCCTCGACAACTTAACCGGCAGAAAAACATTTTTTTGAAAAAATCCCTAAGCCCCGGGGTCACAATTTCATCAAAAATCTGACTTTCGGCAAATGACTCAAAAATAGTGCCAAACGGTTGCAAATGCTCCTCTGAGATGTTTGGCGGTCGAAACAGAAGGCTTTTTATCACAGGAAAAGAAATCAGCCTTTGACAACTTAACCAGCAGAAAAACATTTTTTGAAAAAATCCCTAAGCCCCGGGGTCACAATTTCATCAAAAATCTGACTTTTGTCGATTGACTCAAAAATGGTGCCAAACGGTTGCTAATGCTCCCCTGAGATGTTTGTCGGTCGAAACAGAAGGCTTTTTATCACAGGAAAGGAAATCAAACCTCGACAACTTAACCGGCAGAAAAACGTTTTTTTGAAAAAATCCCTCAGCCCCGGGGTCACAATTTCATCAAAAATCTGACTTTCGGCAAATGACTCAAAAATGGTGCCAAACGGTTGCAAATGCTACCGTGAGATGTTTTTCGGTCAAAACAGAAGGCTTTTTATCACAGGATAAGAAACCAGCCCTCGACAACTTACCCGCAGAAAAACATTTTTTTGAAAAAATCCCTAAGCCCCGGGGTCACAATTTCAGCATAAGTCTGACTTTCGTCAATTGACTCAAAAATGGTGCCAAACGGCTGTAAACGCTCCCCTGAGATGTTTGTCGGTCGAAACAGAAGGCTTTTTATCACAGGAAAGGAAATCATCCCTCGACAACTTAACCGGCAGAAAAACATTTTTTTGAAAAAATCCCTAAGCCCCGGGGTCACAATTTCAGCAAAAATCTGACTTTCCTCAATTGACTCAAAAATGGTGCCAAACGGTTGCTAATGCTCCCCTGAGATGTTTGGCGGTCGAAACAGAAGGCTTTTTATCACAGGAAAAGAAATCAGCCCTTGACAACTTAACCGGCAGAAAAACATTTTTTTGAAAAAATCCCTAATGCCCCGGGGTCACAATTTCAGCAAAAATCTGACTTTCCTCAATTGACTCAAAAATGGTGCCAAACGGTTGCAAACGCTCCCCTGAGACGTTTGGCGGTCGAAACAGAAGGCTTTTTATCACAGGAAAGGAAATCAGACCTCAACAACTTAACCGGCAGAAAAACATTTTTTTGAAAAAATCCCTAAGCCCCGGGGTCACAATTTCAGCAAAAATCTGACTTTCGTCAATTGAATCAAAATTAGTGCCAAACGGTTCCAAATGCTCCCCTGAGATGTTTGGCGGTCAAAACAGAAGGCTTTTTATCACAGGAAAAGAAATCAGCCCACGACAACTTAACCGGCAGAAAAACATTTTTTTGAAAAAATCCCTAAGCCCCGGGGTCACAATTTCATCAAAATTTGACTTTCGGAAAATGACTCAAAAATGGTGCCAAACGGTTGCAAATGCTCCCCTGAGATGTTTGGCAGTCGAAACAGAAGGCTTTTTATCACAGGAAAAGAAATCAGCCCTCGTCAACTTAACCGACAGAAAAACATTTTTTTGAAAAAATCACTAAGCCCCGGGGTCACTATTTCAGCAAAAATCTGACTTTCTTCAATTGACTCAAAAATGGTGCCAAACGGTTGCAAACGCCCCCTGAGATGTTTGTCAGTCAAAACAGAAGGCTTTTTATCACAGGAAAACAAATCAGCCCTCGACAACTTAACCGGCAGAAAAACATTTTTTTGAAAAAATCCCTAAGCCCTGGGGTCACAATTTCATCAAAATTTGACTTTCGGAAAATGACTCAAAGATGGTGCCAAACGGTTGCAAATGCTCCCCTGCAAAGTTTGGCGGTCCAAACAGAAGGCTTTTTATCCTAGGAAAGGAAATCAGCCCTCGACAACTTAACCGGCAGAAAAACGTTTTTTTGAAAAAATCCCTAAGCCCCGGGGTCACAATTTCAGCAAAAATCTGACTTTCGGCAAATGACTCAAAAATGGTGCCAAACGGTTGCAAAGGCTCCCCTGAGATGTTTGGCCGTTGAAACAGAAGGTTTTTTATCACAGGAAAGGAAATCAGCCCTCGACAACTTAACCGGCAGAAAAACATTTTTTAAAAAAAAAATCCCTAAGCCCCGGGGTCACAATTTCATCAAAAATCTGACTTTAGGCAAATGACTCAAAAATGGTGCCAAACGGTTGCAAATGCTCCCCTGCAAAGTTTGGCGGTCGAAACAGAAGGCTTTTTATCACAGGAAAGGAAATCAAACCTCGACAACTTAACCGGCAGAAAAACGTTTTTTTGAAAAAATCCCTAAGCCCCGGGGTCACAATTTCATCAAAAATCTGACTTTCGGCAAATGACTCAAAAATGGTGCCAAACGGTTGCAAATGCTCCCCTGAGATGTTTGGCAGTCGAAACAGAAGGCTTTTTATCACAGGAAAAGAAATCAGCCCTCGACAACTTAACCGGCAGAAAAACATTTTTTTGAAAAAAATCCCTAAGCCCCGGGGTCACAATTTCATCAAAATTTGACTTTCGGAAAATGACTCAAAAATGGTGCCAAACGGTTGCAAATGCTCCTCTGAGATGTTTGGCGGTCGAAACAGAAGGCTTTTTATCACATGAAAAGAAATCAGCCTTTGACAACTTAACCAGCAGAAAAACATTTTTTTGAAAAAATCTCTAAGCCCCGGGGTCACAATTTCATCAAAAATCTGACTTTTGTCGATTGACTCAAAAATGGTGCCAAACGGTTGCTAATGCTCCCCTGAGATGTTTGTCGGTCGAAACAGAAGGCTTTTTATCACAGGAAAGGAAATCAAACCTCGACAACTTAACCGGCAGAAAAACGTTTTTTTGAAAAAATCCCTAAGCCCCGGGGTCACAATTTCATCAAAAATCTGACTTTCGGCAAATGACTCAAAAATGGTGCCAAACGGTTGCAAATGCTCCCCTGCAACGTTTGGCGGTCGAAACAGAAGGCTTTTTATCACACGAAAAGAAATCAGCCCTTGACAACTTAACCGGCAGAAAAACATTTTTTTGAAAAAATCCCTAAGCCCCGGGGTCACAATTCCATCAAAAATCTGACTTTCGGCAAATGACTCAAAAATGGTGCCAAAGGGTTGCAAACGCTCCCCTGAGATGTTTGTCGGTCGAAACAGAAGGCTTTTTATCACAAGAAAGGAAATCAGCCCTCGACAACTTAACCGGCAGAAAAACATTTTTTTGAAAAAATCCCTAAGCCCCGGGGTCACAATTTCAGCATAAATCTGACTTTCGTCAATTGACTCAAAAATGGTGCCAAACGGCTGCAAACGCTCCCCTGAGATGTTTGTCGGTCGAAACAGAAGGCTTTTTATCACAGGAAAGGAAATCAGCCCTCGACAACTTAACCGGCAGAAAAACATTTTTTTGAAAAAATCCCTAAGCCCCGGGGTCACAATTTCATCAAAAATCTGACTTTCGGCAAATGACTCAAAAATAGTGCCAAACGGTTGCAAATGCTCCTCTGAGATGTTTGGCGGTCGAAACAGAAGGCTTTTTATCACAGGAAAAGAAATCAGCCTTTGACAACTTAACCAGCAGAAAAACATTTTTTGAAAAAATCCCTAAGCCCCGGGGTCACAATTTCATCAAAAATCTGACTTTTGTCGATTGACTCAAAAATGGTGCCAAACGGTTGCTAATGCTCCCCTGAGATGTTTGTCGGTCGAAACAGAAGGCTTTTTATCACAGGAAAGGAAATCAAACCTCGACAACTTAACCGGCAGAAAAACGTTTTTTTGAAAAAATCCCTCAGCCCCGGGGTCACAATTTCATCAAAAATCTGACTTTCGGCAAATGACTCAAAAATGGTGCCAAACGGTTGCAAATGCTACCGTGAGATGTTTGTCGGTCGAAACAGAAGGCTTTTTATCACAGGAAAGGAAATCAGCCCTCGACAACTTAACCGGCAGAAAAACATTTTTTTGAAAAAATCCCTAAGCCCCGGGGTCACAATTTCAGCAAAAATCTGACTTTCCTCAATTGACTCAAAAATGGTGCCAAACGGTTGCTAATGCTCCCCTGAGATGTTTGGCGGTCGAAACAGAAGGCTTTTTATCACAGGAAAAGAAATCAGCCCTTGACAACTTAACCGGCAGAAAAACATTTTTTTGAAAAAATCCCTAATGCCCCGGGGTCACAATTTCAGCAAAAATCTGACTTTCCTCAATTGACTCAAAAATGGTGCCAAACGGTTGCAAACGCTCCCCTGAGACGTTTGGCGGTCGAAACAGAAGGCTTTTTATCACAGGAAAGGAAATCAGACCTCAACAACTTAACCGGCAGAAAAACATTTTTTTGAAAAAATCCCTAAGCCCCGGGGTCACAATTTCAGCAAAAATCTGACTTTCGTCAATTGAATCAAAATTAGTGCTAAACGGTTCCAAATGCTCCCCTGAGATGTTTGGCGGTCAAAACAGAAGGCTTTTTATCACAGGAAAAGAAATCAGCCCACGACAACTTAACCGGCAGAAAAACATTTTTTTGAAAAAATCCCTAAGCCCCGGGGTCACAATTTCATCAAAATTTGACTTTCGGAAAATGACTCAAAAATGGTGCCAAACGGTTGCAAATGCTCCCCTGAGATGTTTGGCAGTCGAAACAGAAGGCTTTTTATCACAGGAAAAGAAATCAGCCCTCGTCAACTTAACCGACAGAAAAACATTTTTTTGAAAAAAACACTAAGCCCCGGGGTCACAATTTCAGCAAAAATTTGACTTTCGTCAATTGACTCAAAATTGGTGCCAAACGGTTCCAAATGCTCCCCTGAGATGTTTGGCGGTCGAAACAGAAGGCTTTTTATCACAGGAAAAGAAATCAGCCCACGACAACTTAACCGGCAGAAAAACATTTTTTTGAAAAAATCCCTAAGCCCCGGGGTCACAATTTCATCAAAATTTGACTTTCGGAAAATGACTCAAAAATGGTGCCAAACGGTTGCTAATGCTCCCCTGAGATGTTTGGCGGTCGAAACAGAAGGCTTTTTATCACAGGAAAGGAAATCAAACCTCGACAACTTAACCGGCAGAAAAACATTTTTTTGAAAAAATCCCTATGCCCCGGGGTCACAATTTCATCAAAAATCTGACTTTTGTCGATTGACTCAAAAATGGTGCCAAACGGTTGCAAACGCTACCCTGAGATGTTTGGCGGTCGAAACAGAAGGCTTTTTATCACAGGAAAGGAAATCAACCCTCGACAACTTAACCGGCAGAAAAACGATTTTTGAAAAAATCCCTAAGCCCCGGGGTCACAATTTCATGAAAAAATCTGACTTTCGGCAAATGACTCAAAAATGGTGCCAAACGGTTGCAAATGCTCCCCTGCAAAGTTTGGCGGTCGAAACAGAAGGCCTTTTATCACAGGAAAAGAAATCAGCCCTTGACAACTTAACCGGCAGAAAAACATTTTTTTGAAAAAATCCCTAATGCCCCGGGGTCACAATTTCAGCAAAAATCTGACTTTCCTCAATTGACTCAAAAATGGTGCCAAACGGTTGCAAACGCTCCCCTGAGACGTTTGGCGGTCGAAACAGAAGGCTTTTTATCACAGGAAAGGAAATCAGACCTCAACAGCTTAACCGGCAGAAAAACATTTTTTTGGAAAAATCCCTAAGCCCCGGGGTCACAATTTCAGCAAATATCTGACTTTCGTCAATTGACTCAAAATTCGTGCCAAACGGTTCCAAATGCTCCCCTGAGATGTTTGGCGGTCAAAAGAGAAGGCTTTTTATCACAGGAAAAGAAATCAGCCCACGACAACTTAACCGGCAGAAAAACATTTTTTTGAAAAAATCCCTAAGCCCCGGGGTCACAATTTCATCAAAATTTGACTTTCGGAAAATGACTCAAAAATGGTGCCAAACGGTTGCAAATGC
The DNA here is from genome assembly GCF_964234715.1 of Podarcis melisellensis. Lineage (NCBI taxonomy): Eukaryota > Metazoa > Chordata > Lepidosauria > Squamata > Lacertidae > Podarcis > Podarcis melisellensis. The sequence continues at coordinate 10,903,883 of NC_138540.1, forward strand.
TCCCCTGAGATGTTTGGCAGTCGAAACAGAAGGCTTTTTATCACAGGAAAAGAAATCAGCCTTTGACAACTTAACCAGCAGAAAAACATTTTTTGAAAAAATCCCTAATCCCCGGGGTCACAATTTCATCAAAAATCTGACTTTTGTCGATTGACTCAAAAATGGTGCCAAACGGTTGCTAATGCTCCCCTGAGATGTTTGTCGGTCGAAACAGAAGGCTTTTTATCACAGGAAAGGAAATCAAACCTCGACAACTTAACCGGCAGAAAAACGTTTTTTTGAAAAAATCCCTCAGCCCCGGGGTCACAATTTCATCAAAAATCTGACTTTCGGCAAATGACTCAAAAATGGTGCCAAACGGTTGCAAATGCTACCGTGAGATGTTTGTCGGTCAAAACAGAAGGCTTTTTATCACAGGATAAGAAACCAGCCCTCGACAACTTACCCGCAGAAAAACATTTTTTTGAAAAAATCCCTAAGCCCCGGGGTCACAATTTCAGCATAAGTCTGACTTTCGTCAATTGACTCAAAAATGGTGCCAAACGGCTGCAAACGCTCCCCTGAGATGTTTGTCGGTCGAAACAGAAGGCTTTTTATCACAGGAAAGGACATCAGCCCTCGACAACTTAACCGGCAGAAAAACATTTTTTTGAAAAAATCCCTAAGCCCCGGGGTCACAATTTCAGCAAAAATCTGACAATCCTCAATTGACTCAAAAATGGTGCCAAACGGTTGCTAATGCTCCCCTGAGATGTTTGGCGGTCGAAACAGAAGGCTTTTTATCACAGGAAAAGAAATCAGCCCTTGACAACTTAACCGGCAGAAAAACATTTTTTTGAAAAAATCCCTAAGCCCCGGGGTCACAATTTCAGCAAAAATCTGACTTTCCTCAATTGACTCAAAAATGGTGCCAAACGGTTGCTAATGCTCCCCTGAGATGTTTGGCGGTCGAAACAGAAGGCTTTTTATCACAGGAAAGGAAATCAGACCTCAACAACTTAACCGGCAGAAAAACATTTTTTTGAAAAAATCCCTAAGCCCCGGGGTCACTATTTCAGCAAAAATCTGACTTTCGTCAATTGAATAAAAATTAGTGCCAAACGGTTCCAAATGCTCCCCTGAGATGTTTGGCGGTCAAAACAGAAGGCTTTTTATCACAGGAAAAGAAATCAGCCCACGACAACTTAACCGGCAGAAAAACATTTTTTTGAAAAAATCCCTAAGCCCCGGGGTCACAATTTCATCAAAATTTGACTTTCGGAAAATGACTCAGAAATGGTGCCAAACGGTTGCAAATGCTCCCCTGAGATGTTTGGCAGTCGAAACAGAAGGCTTTTTATCACAGGAAAAGAAATCAGCCCTCGTCAACTTAACCGACAGAAAAACATTTTTTTGAAAAAATCACTAAGCCCCGGGGTCACAATTTCAGCAAAAATCTGACTTTAGGCAAATGACTCAAAAATGGTGCCAAACGGTTGCAAATGCTCCCCTGCAAAGTTTGGCGGTCCAAACAGAAGGCTTTTTATCCTAGGAAAGGAAATCAGCCCTCGACAACTTAACCGGCAGAAAAACGTTTTTTTGAAAAAATCCCTAAGCCCCGGGGTCACAATTTCAGCAAAAATCTGACTTTCGGCAAATGACTCAAAAATGGTGCCAAACGGTTGCAAACGCCCCCTGAGATGTTTGTCAGTCAAAACAGAAGGCTTTTTATCACAGGAAAACAAATCAGCCCTCGACAACTTAACCGGCAGAAAAACTTTTTTTTGAAAAAATCCCTAAGCCCCGGGGTCACAATTTCAGCAAAAATCTGACTTTAGGCAAATGACTCAAAAATGGTGCCAAACGGTTGCAAATGCTCCCCTGCAAAGTTTGGCGGTCCAAACAGAAGGCTTTTTATCCTAGGAAAGGAAATCAGCCCTCGACAACTTAACCGGCAGAAAAACGTTTTTTTGAAAAAATCCCTAAGCCCCGGGGTCACAATTTCAGCAAAAATCTGACTTTCGGCAAATGACTCAAAAATGGTGCCAAACGGTTGCAAAGGCTCCCCTGAGATGTTTGGCCGTTGAAACAGAAGGTTTTTTATCACAGGAAAGGAAATCAGCCCTCGACAACTTAACCGGCAGAAAAACATTTTTTTAAAAAAAAATCCCTAAGCCCCGGGGTCACAATTTCATCAAAAATCTGACTTTAGGCAAATGACTCAAAAATGGTGCCAAACGGTTGAAAATGCTCCCCTGCAAAGTTTGGTGGTCGAAACAGAAGGCTTTTTATCACAGGAAAGGAAATCAGCCCTCGACAACTTAACCGGCAGAAAAACATTTTTTTGAAAAAAATCCCTCAGCCCCGGGGTCACAATTTCATCAAAAATCTGAATTTCGGCACATGACTCAAAAGTGGTGCCAAACGGTTGCGAATGCTCCTCTGAGATGTTTGGCGGTGGAAACAGAAGGCTTTTTATCACAGGAAAAGAAATCAGCCCTCGACAACTTAACCGGCAGAAAAACATTTTTTTGAAAAAATCCCTAAGCCCCGGGGTCACAATTTCATCAAAAATCTGACTTTCGGCAAATGACTCAAAAATGGTGCCAAACGGTTGCTAATGCTCCCCTGAGATGTTTGGCGGTCGAAACAGAAGGCTTTTTATCACAGGAAAGGAAATCAAACCTCGACAACTTAACCGGCAGAAAAACGTTTTTTTGAAAAAATCCCTAAGCCCCGGGGTCACAATTTCATCAAAAATCTGACTTTCGGCAAATGACTCAAAAATGGTGCCAAACGGTTGCAAATGCTCCCCTGCAACGTTTGGCGGTCGAAACAGAAGGCTTTTTATCACAGGAAAGGAAATCAAACCTCGACAACTTAACCGGCAGAAAAACATTTTTTTGAAAAAATCCCTAAGCCCCGGGGTCACAATTTCAGCAAAAATCTGACTTTCCTCAATTGACTCAAAAATGGTGCCAAACGGTTGCTAATGCTCCCCTGAGATGTTTGGCGGTCGAAACAGAAGGCTTTTTATCACAGGAAAAGAAATCAGCCCTTGACAACTTAACCGGCAGAAAAACATTTTTTTGAAAAAATCCCTAAGCCCCGGGGTCACAATTTCAGCAAAAATCTGACTTTCCTCACTTGACTCAAAAATGGTGCCAAACGGTTGCTAATGCTCCCCTGAGATGTTTGGCGGTCGAAACAGAAGGCTTTTTATCACAGGAAAGGAAATCAGACCTCAACAACTTAACCGGCAGAAAAACATTTTTTTGAAAAAATCCCTAAGCCCCGGGGTCACTATTTCAGCAAAAATCTGACTTTCGTCAATTGAATCAAAATTAGTGCCAAACGGTTCCAAATGCTCCCCTGAGATGTTTGGCGGTCAAAACAGAAGGCTTTTTATCACAGGAAAAGAAATCAGCCCACGACAACTTAACCGGCAGAAAAACATTTTTTTGAAAAAATCCCTAAGCCCCGGGGTCACAATTTCATCAAAATTTGACTTTCGGAAAATGACTCAAAAATGGTGCCAAACGGTTGCAAATGCTCCCCTGAGATGTTTGGCAGTCGAAACAGAAGGCTTTTTATCACAGGAAAAGAAATCAGCCCTCGTCAACTTAACCGACAGAAAAACATTTTTTTGAAAAAATCACTAAGCCCCGGGGTCACAATTTCAGCAAAAATCTGACTTTAGGCAAATGACTCAAAAATGGTGCCAAACGGTTGCAAATGCTCCCCTGCAAAGTTTGGCGGTCCAAACAGAAGGCTTTTTATCCTAGGAAAGGAAATCAGCCCTCGACAACTTAACCGGCAGAAAAACGTTTTTTTGAAAAAATCCCTAAGCCCCGGGGTCACTATTTCAGCAAAAATCTGACTTTCTTCAATTGACTCAAAAATCGTGCCAAACGGTTGCAAACGCCCCCTGAGATGTTTGTCAGTCAAAACAGAAGGCTTTTTATCACAGGAAAACAAATCAGCCCTCGACAACTTAACCGGCAGAAAAACTTTTTTTTGAAAAAATCCCTAAGCCCCGGGGTCACAATTTCAGCAAAAATCTGACTTTCGGCAAATGACTCAAAAATGGTGCCAAACGGTTGCAAAGGCTCCCCTGAGATGTTTGGCCGTTGAAACAGAAGGTTTTTTATCACAGGAAAGGAAATCAGCCCTCGACAACTTAACCGGCAGAAAAACATTTTTTTTAAAAAAAATCCCTAAGCCCCGGGGTCACAATTTCATCAAAAATCTGACTTTAGGCAAATGACTCAAAAATGGTGCCAAACGGTTGCAAATGCTCCCCTGCAAAGTTTGGCGGTCGAAACAGAAGGCTTTTTATCACAGGAAAGGAAATCAGCCCTCGACAACTTAACCGGCAGAAAAACATTTTTTTGAAAAAAATCCCTCAGCCCCGGGGTCACAATTTCATCAAAAATCTGAATTTCGGCACATGACTCAAAAGTGGTGCCAAACGGTTGCGAATGCTCCTCTGAGATGTTTGGCGGTGGAAACAGAAGGCTTTTTATCACAGGAAAAGAAATCAGCCCTCGACAACTTAACCGGCAGAAAAACATTTTTTTGAAAAAATCCCTAAGCCCCGGGGTCACAATTTCATCAAAAATCTGACTTTCGGCAAATGACTCAAAAATGGTGCCAAACGGTTGCTAATGCTCCCCTGAGATGTTTGGCGGTCGAAACAGAAGGCTTTTTATCACAGGAAAGGAAATCAAACCTCGACAACTTAACCGGCAGAAAAACGTTTTTTTGAAAAAATCCCTAAGCCCCGGGGTCACAATTTCATCAAAAATCTGACTTTCGGCAAATGACTCAAAAATGGTGCCAAACGGTTGCAAATGCTCCCCTGCAACGTTTGGCGGTCGAAACAGAAGGCTTTTTATCACAGGAAAGGAAATCAAACCTCGACAACTTAACCGGCAGAAAAACATTTTTTTGAAAAAATCCCTATGCCCCGGGGTCACAATTTCATCAAAAATCTGACTTTCGTCAATTGACTCAAAAATGTTGCCAAACGGTTGCAAATGCTCCCCTGAGATGTTTGGCGGTAGAAACAGAAGGCTTTTTATCACAGGAAAAGAAATCAGCCCTTCACAACTTAACCGGCAGAAAAACATTTTTTTGAAAAAATCCCTAAGCCCCAGGGTCACAATTTCATGAAAAAATCTGACTTTCGGCAAATGACTCAAAAATGGTGCCAAACGGTTGCAAATGCTCCCCTGCAAAGTTTGGCGGTCGAAACAGAAGGCTTTTTATCACAGGAAAAGAAATCAGCCCTTGACAACTTAACCGGCAGAAAAACATTTTTTTGAAAAAATCCCTAATGCCCCGGGGTCACAATTTCAGCAAAAATCTGACTTTCCTCAATTGACTCAAAAATGGTGCCAAACGGTTGCAAACGCTCCCCTGAGACATTTGGCGGTCGAAACAGAAGGCTTTTTATCACAGGAAAGGAAATCAGACCTCAACAGCTTAACCGGCAGAAAAACATTTTTTTGAAAAAATCCCTAAGCCCCGGGGTCACAATTTCAGCAAAAATTTGACTTTCGTCAATTGACTCAAAATTGGTGCCAAACGGTTCCAAATGCTCCCCTGAGATGTTTGGCGGTCGAAACAGAAGGCTTTTTATCACAGGAAAAGAAATCAGCCCACGACAACTTAACCGGCAGAAAAACATTTTTTTGAAAAAATCCCTAAGCCCCGGGGTCACAATTTCATCAAAATTTGACTTTCGGAAAATGACTCAAAAATGGTGCCAAACGGTTGCTAATGCTCCCCTGAGATGTTTGGCGGTCGAAACAGAAGGCTTTTTATCACAGGAAAGGAAATCAAACCTCGACAACTTAACCGGCAGAAAAACATTTTTTTGAAAAAATCCCTATGCCCCGGGGTCACAATTTCATCAAAAATCTGACTTTTGTCGATTGACTCAAAAATGGTGCCAAACGGTTGCAAACGCTACCCTGAGATGTTTGGCGGTCGAAACAGAAGGCTTTTTATCACAGGAAAGGAAATCAACCCTCGACAACTTAACCGGCAGAAAAACGATTTTTGAAAAAATCCCTAAGCCCCGGGGTCACAATTTCATGAAAAAATCTGACTTTCGGCAAATGACTCAAAAATGGTGCCAAACGGTTGCAAATGCTCCCCTGCAAAGTTTGGCGGTCGAAACAGAAGGCCTTTTATCACAGGAAAAGAAATCAGCCCTTGACAACTTAACCGGCAGAAAAACATTTTTTTGAAAAAATCCCTAATGCCCCGGGGTCACAATTTCAGCAAAAATCTGACTTTGCTCAATTGACTCAAAAATGGTGCCAAACGGTTGCAAATGCTCCCCTGCAAAGTTTGGCGGTCGAAACAGAAGGCCTTTTATCACAGGAAAAGAAATCAGCCCTTGACAACTTAACCGGCAGAAAAACGATTTTTGAAAAAATCCCTAAGCCCCGGGGTCACAATTTCATCAAAATTTGACTTTCGGCAAATGACTCAAAAATGGTGCCAAACGGTTGCAAAGGCTCCCCTGACATGTTTGGCCGTTGAAACAGAAGGCTTTTTATCACAGGAAAGGAAATCAGCCCTCGACAACTTAACCGGCAGAAAAACATTTTTTTTAAAAAAAATCCCTAAGCCCCGGGGTCACAATTTCATCAAAAATCTGACTTTCGGCAAATGACTCAAAAATGGTGCCAAACGGTTGCTAATGCTCCCCTGAGATGTTTGTCGGTCGAAACAGAAGGCTTTTTATCACAGGAAAGGAAATCAAACCTCGACAACTTAACCGGCAGAAAAACGTTTTTTTGAAAAAATCCCTAAGCCCCGGGGTCACAATTTCATGAAAAAATCTGACTTTCGGCAAATGACTCAAAAATGGTGCCAAACGGTTGCAAATGCTCCCCTGCAAAGTTTGGCGGTCGAAACAGAAGGCTTTTTATCACAGGAAAAGAAATCAGCCCTTGACAACTTAACCGGCAGAAAAACATTTTTTTGAAAAAATCCCTAATGCCCCGGGGTCACAATTTCAGCAAAAATCTGACTCTCGGCAAATGACTCAAAAATGGTGCCAAACGGTTGCAAACGCTCCCCTGAGATGTTTGGCGGTCGAAACAGAAGGCTTTTTATCACAGGAAAGGAAATCAGACCTCAACAGCTTAACCGGCAGAAAAACATTTTTTTGAAAAAATCCCTAAGCCCCGGGGTCACAATTTCAGCAAAAATTTGACTTTCGTCAATTGACTCAAAATTGGTGCCAAACGGTTCCAAATGCTCCCCTGAGATGTTTGGCGGTCGAAACAGAAGGCTTTTTATCACAGGAAAAGAAATCAGCCCTTCACAACTTAACCGGCAGAAAAACATTTTTTTGAAAAAATCCCTAAGCCCCGGGGTCACAATTTCAGCAAAAATCTGACTTTCGGCAAATGACTCAAAAATGGTGCCAAACGGTTGGAAAGGCTCCCCTGAGATGTTTGGCCGTTGAAACAGAAGGCTTTTTATCACAGGAAAGGAAATCAGCCCTCGACAACTTAACCGGCAGAAAAACATTTTTTAAAAAAAAAATCCCTAAGCCCCGGGGTCACAATTTCATCAAACATCTGACTTTAGGCAAATGACTCAAAAATGGTGCCAAACGGTTGCAAATGCTCCCCTGCAAAGTTTGGCGGTCGAAACAGAAGGCTTTTTATCACAGGAAAGGAAATCAGCCCTCGACAACTTAACCGGCAGAAAAACATTTTTTTGAAAAAAATCCCTCAGCCCCGGGGTCACAATTTCATCAAAAATCTGACTTTCGGCAAATGACTCAAAAATGGTGCCAAACGGTTGCAAATGCTCCCCTGCAACGTTTGGCGGTCGAAACAGAAGGCTTTTTATCACAGGAAAGGAAATCAAACCTCGACAACTTAACCGGCAGAAAAACATTTTTTTGAAAAAATCCCTATGCCCCGGGGTCACAATTTCATCAAAAATCTGACTTTCGTCAATTGACTCAAAAATGTTGCCAAACGGTTGCAAATGCTCCCCTGAGATGTTTGGCGGTAGAAACAGAAGGCTTTTTATCACAGGAAAAGAAATCAGCCCTCGACAACTTAACCGGCAGAAAAACATTTTTTTGAAAAAATCCCTAAGCCCCGGGGTCACAATTTCAGCAAAAATCTGACTTTCCTCAATTGACTCAAAAATGGTGCCAAACGGTTGCAAACGCTCCCCTGAGATGTTTGGCGGTCAAAACAGAAGGCTTTTTATCACAGGAAAGGAAATCAGCCCTCGACAACTTAACCGGCAGAAAAACATTTTTTTGAAAAAAATCCCTAAGCCCCGGGGTCACAATTTCATCAAACATCTGACTTTAGGCAAATGACTCAAAAATGGTGCCAAACGGTTGCAAATGCTCCCCTGCAAAGTTTGGCGGTCGAAACAGAAGGCTTTTTATCACAGGAAAGGAAATCAGCCCTCGACAACTTAACCGGCAGAAAAACATTTTTTTGAAAAAAATCCCTCAGCCCCGGGGTCACAATTTCATCAAAAATCTGACTTTCGGCAAATGACTCAAAAATGGTGCCAAACGGTTGCTAATGCTCCCCTGAGATGTTTGGCGGTCGAAACAGAAGGCTTTTTATCACAGGAAAGGAAATCAAACCTCGACAACTTAACCGGCAGAAAAACGTTTTTTTAAAAAAATCCCTAAGCCCCGGGGTCACAATTTCATCAAAAATCTGACTTTCGGCAAATGACTCAAAAATGGTGCCAAACGGTTTCAAATGCTCCCCTGCAACGTTTGGCGGTCGAAACAGAAGGCTTTTTATCACAGGAAAGGAAATCAAACCTCGACAACTTAACCGGCAGAAAAACATTTTTTTGAAAAAATCCCTATGCCCCGGGGTCACAATTTCATCAAAAATCTGACTTTCGTCAATTGACTCAAAAATGTTGCCAAACGGTTGCAAATGCTCCCCTGAGATGTTTGGCGGTAGAAACAGAAGGCTTTTTATCACAGGAAAAGAAATCAGCCCTCGACAACTTAACCGGCAGAAAAACATTTTTTTGAAAAAATCCCTAAGCCCCGGGGTCACAATTTCAGCAAAAATCTGACTTTCCTCAATTGACTCAAAAATGGTGCCAAACGGTTGCAAACGCTCCCCTGAGATGTTTGGCGGTCAAAACAGAAGGCTTTTTATCACAGGAAAAGAAATCAGCCCTTCACAACTTAACCGGCAGAAAAACATTTTTTTGAAAAAATCCCTAAGCCCCGGGGTCACAATTTCAGCAAAAATCTGACTTTCGGCAAATGACTCAAAAATGGTGCCAAACGGTTGGAAAGGCTCCCCTGAGATGTTTGGCCGTTGAAACAGAAGGCTTTTTATCACAGGAAAGGAAATCAGCCCTCGACAACTTAACCGGCAGAAAAACATTTTTTAAAAAAAAAATCCCTAAGCCCCGGGGTCACAATTTCATCAAACATCTGACTTTAGGCAAATGACTCAAAAATGGTGCCAAACGGTTGCAAATGCTCCCCTGCAAAGTTTGGCGGTCGAAACAGAAGGCTTTTTATCACAGGAAAGGAAATCAGCCCTCGACAACTTAACCGGCAGAAAAACATTTTTTTGAAAAAAATCCCTCAGCCCCGGGGTCACAATTTCATCAAAAATCTGACTTTCGGCAAATGACTCAAAAATGGTGCCAAACGGTTGCAAATGCTCCCCTGCAACGTTTGGCGGTCGAAACAGAAGGCTTTTTATCACAGGAAAGGAAATCAAACCTCGACAACTTAACCGGCAGAAAAACATTTTTTTGAAAAAATCCCTATGCCCCGGGGTCACAATTTCATCAAAAATCTGACTTTCGTCAATTGACTCAAAAATGTTGCCAAACGGTTGCAAATGCTCCCCTGAGATGTTTGGCGGTAGAAACAGAAGGCTTTTTATCACAGGAAAAGAAATCAGCCCTCGACAACTTAACCGGCAGAAAAACATTTTTTTGAAAAAATCCCTAAGCCCCGGGGTCACAATTTCAGCAAAAATCTGACTTTCCTCAATTGACTCAAAAATGGTGCCAAACGGTTGCAAACGCTCCCCTGAGATGTTTGGCGGTCAAAACAGAAGGCTTTTTATCACAGGAAAGGAAATCAGCCCTCGACAACTTAACCGGCAGAAAAACATTTTTTTGAAAAAAATCCCTAAGCCCCGGGGTCACAATTTCATCAAACATCTGACTTTAGGCAAATGACTCAAAAATGGTGCCAAACGGTTGCAAATGCTCCCCTGCAAAGTTTGGCGGTCGAAACAGAAGGCTTTTTATCACAGGAAAGGAAATCAGCCCTCGACAACTTAACCGGCAGAAAAACATTTTTTTGAAAAAAATCCCTCAGCCCCGGGGTCACAATTTCATCAAAAATCTGACTTTCGGCAAATGACTCAAAAATGGTGCCAAACGGTTGCTAATGCTCCCCTGAGATGTTTGGCGGTCGAAACAGAAGGCTTTTTATCACAGGAAAGGAAATCAAACCTCGACAACTTAACCGGCAGAAAAACGTTTTTTTAAAAAAATCCCTAAGCCCCGGGGTCACAATTTCATCAAAAATCTGACTTTCGGCAAATGACTCAAAAATGGTGCCAAACGGTTTCAAATGCTCCCCTGCAACGTTTGGCGGTCGAAACAGAAGGCTTTTTATCACAGGAAAGGAAATCAAACCTCGACAACTTAACCGGCAGAAAAACATTTTTTTGAAAAAATCCCTATGCCCCGGGGTCACAATTTCATCAAAAATCTGACTTTCGTCAATTGACTCAAAAATGTTGCCAAACGGTTGCAAATGCTCCCCTGAGATGTTTGGCGGTAGAAACAGAAGGCTTTTTATCACAGGAAAAGAAATCAGCCCTCGACAACTTAACCGGCAGAAAAACATTTTTTTGAAAAAATCCCTAAGCCCCGGGGTCACAATTTCAGCAAAAATCTGACTTTCCTCAATTGACTCAAAAATGGTGCCAAACGGTTGCAAACGCTCCCCTGAGATGTTTGGCGGTCAAAACAGAAGGCTTTTTATCACAGGAAAGGAAATCAGCCCTCGACAACTTAACCGGCAGAAAAACATTTTTTTGAAAAAAATCCCAAAGCCCCGGGGTCAAAATTTCATCAAAAATCTGACTTTCGGCAAATGACTCAAAAATGGTGCCAAACGGTTGCTAATGCTCCCCTGAGATGTTTGTCGGTCGAAACAGAAGGCTTTTTATCACAGGAAAGGAAATCAAACCTCTTCAACTTAACCGGCAGAAAAACGTTTTTTTGAAAAAATCCCTAAGCCCCGGGGTCACAATTTCATGAAAAAATCTGACTTTCGGCAAATGACTCAAAAATGGTGCCAAACGGTTGCAAATGCTCCCCTGCAAAGTTTGGCGGTCGAAACAGAAGGCTTTTTATCACAGGAAAAGAAATCAGCCCTTGACAACTTAACCGGCAGAAAAACATTTTTTTGAAAAAATCCCTAATGCCCCGGGGTCACAATTTCAGCAAAAATCTGACTTTCCTCAATTGACTCAAAAATGGTGCCAAACGGTTGCAAACGCTCCCCTGAGACATTTGGCGGTCGAAACAGAAGGCTTTTTATCACAGGAAAGGAAATCAGACCTCAACAGCTTAACGGGCAGAAAAACATTTTTTTGGAAAAATCCCTAAGCCCCGGGGTCACAATTTCAGCAAAAATCTGACTTTCGTCAATTGACTCAAAATTGGTGCCAAACGGTTCCAAATGCTCCCCTGAGATGTTTGGCGGTCAAAAGAGAAAGCTTTTTATCACAGGAAAAGAAATCAGCCCACGACAACTTAACCGGCAGAAAAACATTTTTTTGAAAAAATCCCTAAGCCCCGGGGTCACAATTTCATCAAAAATCTGACTTTCGGCAAATGACTCAAAAATGGTGCCAAACGGTTGCTAATGCTCCCCTGAGATGTTTGTCGGTCGAAACAGAAGGCTTTTTATCACAGGAAAGGAAATCAAACCTCGACAACTTAACCGGCAGAAAAACGTTTTTTTGAAAAAATCCCTAAGCCCCGGGCTCACAATTTCATGAAAAAATCTGACTTTCGGCAAATGACTCAAAAATGGTGCCAAACGGTTGCAAATGCTCCCCTGAGATGTTTGGCAGTCGAAACAGAAGGCTTTTTATCACAGGAAAAGAAATCAGCCTTTGACAACTTAAGCGGCAGAAAAACATTTTTTTGAAAAAATCCCTAAGCCCCGGGGTCACAATTTCATCAAAAATCTGACTTTTGTCGAGTGACTCAAAAATGGTGCCAAACGGTTGCTAATGCTCCCCTGAGATGTTTGGCGGTCGAAACAGAAGGCTTTTTATCACAGGAAAGGAAATCAAACCTCGACAACTTAACCGGCAGAAAAACATTTTTTTAAAAAAAAATCCCTAAGCCCCGGGGTCACAATTCCATCAAAAATCTGACTTTCGGCAAATGACTCAAAAATGGTGCCAAACGGTTGCAAATGCTCCCCTGCAAAGTTTGGCGGTCGAAACAGAAGGCTTTTTATCACAGGAAAGGAAATCAGCCCTCGACAACTTAACCGGCAGAAAAACATTTTTTTGAAAAAATCCCTAAGCCCCAGGGTCACAATTTCATCAAAAATCTGACTTTTGTCGAGTGACTCAAAAATGGTGCCAAACGGTTGCTAATGTTCCCATGAGATGTTTGGCGGTCGAAACAGAAGGCTTTTTATCACAGGAAAGGAAATCAAACCTCGACAACTTAACCGGCAGAAAAACATTTTTTTGAAAAAATCCCTAAGCCCCGGGGTCACAATTCCATCAAAAATCTGACTTTCGGCAAATGACTCAAAAATGGTGCCAAACGGTTCCAAATGCTCCCCTGAGATGTTTGGTGGTCGAAACAGAAGGCTTTTTATCACAGGAAAGGAAATCAGCCCTCAACAACTTAACCGGCAGAAAAACATTTTTTTGAAAAAATCCCTATGCCCCGGGGTCACAATTTCATCAAAAATCTGACTTTCGTCAATTGACTCAAAAATGTTGCCAAACGGTTGCAAATGCTCCCCTGAGATGTTTGGCGGTGGAAACAGAAGGCTTTTTATCACAGGAAAAGAAATCAGCCCTTCACAACTTAACCGGCAGAAAAACATTTTTTTGAAAAAATCCCTAAGCCCCGGGGTCAAAATTTCAGCAAAAATCTGACTTTCCTCAATTGACTCAAAAATGGTGCCAAACGGTTGCAAACGCTCCCCTGAGACGTTTGGCGGTCGAAACAGAAGGCTTTTTATCACAGGAAAGGAAATCAGACCTCAACAGCTTAACCGGCAGAAAAACATTTTTTTGGAAAAATCCCTAAGCCCCGGGGTCACAATTTCAGCAAAAATCTGACTTTCGTCAATTGACTCAAAATTGGTGCCAAACGGTTCCAAATGCTCCCCTGAGATGTTTGGCGGTCAAAAGAGAAGGCTTTTTATCACAGGAAAAGAAATCAGCCCACGACAACTTAACCGGCAGAAAAACATTTTTTTGAAAAAATCCCTAAGCCCCGGGGTCACAATTTCATCAAAAATCTGACTTTTGTCGATTGACTCAAAAATGGTGCCAAACGGTTGCTAATGCTCCCCTGAGATGTTTGGCGGTCGAAACAGAAGGCTTTTTATCACAGGAAAAGAAATCAAACCTCGACAACTTAACCGGCAGAAAAACATTTTTTTTTAAAAAAATCCCTAAGCCCCGGGGTCACAATTTCAGCAAAAATCTGACTTTCCTCAATTGACTCAAAAATGGTGCCAAACGGTTGCAAACGCTCCCCTAAAACGTTTGGCGGTCGAAACAGAAGGCTTTTTATCACAGGAAAGGAAATCAAACCTCGACAACTTAACCGGCAGAAAAACATTTTTTTGAAAAAATCCCTAAGCCCTGGGGTCACAATTCCATCAAAAATCTGACTTTCGGCAAATGACTCAAAATTGGTGCCAAACGGTTCCAAATGCTCCCCTGAGATGTTTGGCGGTCAAAAGAGAAAGCTTTTTATCACAGGAAAAGAAATCAGCCCACGACAACTTAACCGGCAGAAAAACATTTTTTTGAAAAAATCCCTAAGCCCCGGGGTCACAATTTCATCAAAATTTCACTTTCGGAAAATGACTCAAAAATGGTGCCAAACGGTTGCAAATGCTCCCCTGAGATGTTTGGCAGTCGAAACAGAAGGCTTTTTATCACAGGAAAAGAAATCAGCCTTTGACAACTTAACCGGCAGAAAAACATTTTTTTGAAAAAATCCCTAAGCCCCGGGGTCACAATTTCATCAAAAATCTGACTTTCGGCAAATGACTCAAAAATGGTGCCAAACGGTTGCTAATGCTCCCCTGAGATGTTTGTCGGTCGAAACAGAAGGCTTTTTATCACAGGAAAGGAAATCAAACCTCGACAACTTAACCGGCAGAAAAACGTTTTTTTTGAAAAAATCCCTAAGCCCCGGGCTCACAATTTCATGAAAATATCTGACTTTCGGCAAATGACTCAAAAATGGTGCCAAACGGTTGCAAATGCTCCCCTGAGATGTTTGGCAGTCGAAACAGAAGGCTTTTTATCACAGGAAAAGAAATCAGCCTTTGACAACTTAACCGGCAGAAAAACATTTTTTTGAAAAAATCCCTAAGCCCCGGGGTCACAATTTCATCAAAAATCTGACTTTTGTCGAGTGACTCAAAAATGGTGCCAAACGGTTGCTAATGCTCCCCTGAGATGTTTGGCGGTCGAAACAGAAGGCTTTTTATCACAGGAAAGGAAATCAAACCTCGACAACTTAACCGGCAGAAAAACATTTTTTAAAAAAAAAATCCCTAAGCCCCGGGGTCACAATTCCATCAAAAATCTGACTTTCGGCAAATGACTCAAAAATGGTGCCAAACGGTTCCAAATGCTCCCCTGAGATGTTTGGTGGTCGAAACAGAAGGCTTTTTATCACAGGAAAGGAAATCAGCCCTCGACAACTTAACCGGCAGAAAAACATTTTTTTGAAAAAATCCCTAAGCCCCAGGGTCACAATTTCATCAAAAATCTGACTTTTGTCGAGTGACTCAAAAATGGTGCCAAACGGTTGCTAATGTTCCCCTGAGATGTTTGGCGGTCGAAACAGAAGGCTTTTTATCACAGGAAAAGAAATCAGCCTTTGACAACTTAACCGGCAGAAAAACATTTTTTTGAAAAAATCCCTAAGCCCCGGGGTCACAATTTCATCAAAATTTGACTTTCGGAAAATGACTCAAAAATGGTGCCAAACGGTTGCAAATGCTCCCCTGAGATGTTTGGCAGTCGAAACAGAAGGCTTTTTATCACAGGAAAAGAAATCAGCCTTTGACAACTTAACCGGCAGAAAAACATTTTTTTGAAAAAATCCCTAAGCCCCGGGGTCACAATTTCATCAAAAATCTGACTTTCGGCAAATGACTCAAAAATGGTGCCAAACGGTTGCTAATGCTCCCCTGAGATGTTTGTCGGTCGAAACAGAAGGCTTTTTATCACAGGAAAGGAAATCAAACCTCGACAACTTAACCGGCAGAAAAACGTTTTTTTTGAAAAAATCCCTAAGCCCCGGGCTCACAATTTCATGAAAATATCTGACTTTCGGCAAATGACTCAAAAATGGTGCCAAACGGTTGCAAATGCTCCCCTGAGATGTTTGGCAGTCGAAACAGAAGGCTTTTTATCACAGGAAAAGAAATCAGCCTTTGACAACTTAACCGGCAGAAAAACATTTTTTTGAAAAAATCCCTAAGCCCCGGGGTCACAATTTCATCAAAAATCTGACTTTTGTCGAGTGACTCAAAAATGGTGCCAAACGGTTGCTAATGCTCCCCTGAGATGTTTGGCGGTCGAAACAGAAGGCTTTTTATCACAGGAAAGGAAATCAAACCTCGACAACTTAACCGGCAGAAAAACATTTTTTTTAAAAAAAATCCCTAAGCCCCGGGGTCACAATTCCATCAAAAATCTGACTTTCGGCAAATGACTCAAAAATGGTGCCAAACGGTTCCAAATGCTCCCCTGAGATGTTTGGTGGTCGAAACAGAAGGCTTTTTATCACAGGAAAGGAAATCAGCCCTCGACAACTTAACCGGCAGAAAAACATTTTTTTGAAAAAATCCCTAAGCCCCAGGGTCACAATTTCATCAAAAATCTGACTTTTGTCGAGTGACTCAAAAATGGTGCCAAACGGTTGCTAATGTTCCCATGAGACTTTTGGCGGTCGAAACAGAAGGCTTTTTATCACAGGAAAGGAAATCAAACCTCGACAACTTAACCGGCAGAAAAACATTTTTTTGAAAAAATCCCTAAGCCCCGGGGTCACAATTCCATCAAAAATCTGACTTTCGGCAAATGACTCAAAAATGGTGCCAAACGGTTCCAAATGCTCCCCTGAGATGTTTGGTGGTCGAAACAGAAGGCTTTTTATCACAGGAAAGGAAATCAGCCCTCAACAACTTAACCGGCAGAAAAACATTTTTTTGAAAAAATCCCTATGCCCCGGGGTCACAATTTCATCAAAAATCTGACTTTCGTCAATTGACTCAAAAATGTTGCCAAACGGTTGCAAATGCTCCCCTGAGATGTTTGGCGGTGGAAACAGAAGGCTTTTTATCACAGGAAAAGAAATCAGCCCTTCACAACTTAAAAGGCAGAAAAACATTTTTTTGAAAAAATCCCTAAGCCCCGGGGTCAAAATTTCAGCAAAAATCTGACTTTCCTCAATTGACTCAAAAATGGTGCCAAACGGTTGCAAACGCTCCCCTGAGATGTTTGGCGGTCAAAACAGAAGGCTTTTTATCACAGGAAAGGAAATCAGCCCTCGACAACTTAACCGGCAGAAAAACATTTTTTTGAAAAAATCCCTATGCCCCGTGGTCGCAATTTCATCAAAAATCTGACTTTTGTCGATTGACTCAAAAATGGTGCCAAACGGTTGCAAACGCTACCCTGAGATGTTTGGCGGTCGAAACAGAAGGCTTTTTATCACAGGAAAGGAAATCAGCCCTCGACTACTTAACCGGCAGAAAAACATTTTTTTGAAAAAATCCCTAAGCCCCAGGGTCACAATTTCATCAAAAATCTGACTTTCGGCAAATGACTCAAAAATGGTGCCAAACGGTTGCAAATGCTCCCCTGCAAAGTTTGGCGGTCGAAACAGAAGGCTTTTTATCACAGGAAAAGAAATCAGCCCTTGACAACTTAACCGGCAGAAAAACATTTTTTTGAAAAAATCCCTAATGCCCCGGGGTCACAATTTCAGCAAAAATCTGACATTCCTCAATTGACTCAAAAATGGTGCCAAACGGTTGCAAACGCTCCCCTGAGACGTTTGGCGGTCGAAACAGAAGGCTTTTTATCACAGGAAAGGAAATCAGACCTCAACAGCTTAACCGGCAGAAAAACATTTTTTTGGAAAAATCCCTAAGCCCCGGGGTCACAATTCCATCAAAAATCTGACTTTCGGCAAATGACTCAAAAATGGTGCCAAACGGTTCCAAATGCTCCCCTGAGATGTTTGGTGGTCGAAACAGAAGGCTTTTTATCACAGGAAAGGAAATCAGCCCTCGACAACTTAACCGGCAGAAAAACATTTTTTTGAAAAAATCCCTATGCCCCGGGGTCACAATTTCATCAAAAATCTGACTTTCGTCAATTGACTCAAAAATGTTGCCAAACGGTTTCAAATGCTCCCCTGAGATGTTTGGCGGTGGAAACAGAAGGCTTTTTATCACAGGAAAAGAAATCAGCCCTTCACAACTTAACCGGCAGAAAAACATTTTTTTGAAAAAATCCCTAAGCCCCGGGGTCACAATTTCAGCAAAAATCTGACTTTCCTCAATTGACTCAAAAATGGTGCCAAACGGTTGCAAACGCTCCCCTGAGATGTTTGGCGGTCAAAACAGAAGGCTTTTTATCACAGGAAAGGAAATCAGCCCTCGACAACTTAACCGGCAGAAAAACATTTTTTTGAAAAAATCCCTATGCCCCGTGGTCGCAATTTCATCAAAAATCTGACTTTTGTCGATTGACTCAAAAATGGTGCCAAACGGTTGCAAACGCTACCCTGAGATGTTTGGCGGTCGAAACAGAAGGCTTTTTATCACAGGAAAGGAAATCAACCCTCGACAACTTAACCGGCAGAAAAACGATTTTTGAAAAAATCCCTAAGCCCCGGGGTCACAATTTCATGAAAAAATCTGACTTTCGGCAAATGACTCAAAAATGGTGCCAAACGGTTGCAAATGCTCCCCTGCAAAGTTTGGCGGTCGAAACAGAAGGCTTTTTATCACAGGAAAAGAAATCAGCCCTTGACAACTTAACCGGCAGAAAAACATTTTTTTGAAAAAATCCCTAATGCCCCGGGGTCACAATTTCAGCAAAAATCTGACTTTCCTCAATTGACTCAAAAATGGTGCCAAACGGTTGCAAACGCTCCCCTGAGACGTTTGGCGGTCGAAACAGAAGGCTTTTTATCACAGGAAAGGAAATCAGACCTCGACAACTTAACCGGCAGAAAAACATTTTTTTGAAAAAATCCCTAAGCCCCGGGGTCACAATTTCAGCAAAAATCTGACTTTCGTCAATTGACTCAAAAATGGTGCCAAACGGTTCCAAATGCTCCCCTGAGATTTTTGGTGGTCAAAAGAGAAGGCTTTTTATCACAGGAAAAGAAATCAGCACACGACAACTTAACCGGCAGAAAAACATTTTTTTGAAAAAATCCCTAAGCCCCGGGGTCACAATTTCATCAAAATTTGACTTTCGGAAAATGACTCAAAAATGGTGCCAAACGGTTGCAAATGCTCCCCTGAGATGTTTGGCAGTCGAAACAGAAGGCTTTTTATCACAGGAAAAGAAATCAGCCTTTGACAACTTAACCGGCAGAAAAACATTTTTTTTGAAAAAATCCCTAAGCCCCGGGGTCACAATTTCAGCAAAAATCTGACTTTCCTCAATTGACTCAAAAATGGTGCCAAACGGTTGCAAACGCTCCCCTGAGACGTTTGGCGGTCGAAACAGAAGGCTTTTTATCACAGGAAAGGAAATCAAACCTCGACAACTTAACCGGCAGAAAAACATTTTTTTGAAAAAATCCCTATGCCCCGGGGTCACAATTTCATCAAAAATCTGACTTTAGGCAAATGACTCAAAAATGGTGCCAAACGGTTGCAAATGCTCCCCTGCAAAGTTTGGCGGTCGAAACAGAAGGCTTCTTATCACAGGAAAGGAAATCAGCCCTCGACAACTTAACCGGCAGAAAAACATTTTTTTGAAAAAAATCCCTCAGCCCCGGGGTCACAATTTCATCAAAAATCTGAATTTCGGCACATGACTCAAAAATGGTGCCAAACGGTTGCAAATGCTCCTCTGAGATGTTTGGCGGTGGAAACAGAAGGCTTTTTATCACAGGAAAAGAAATCAGCCCTCGACAACTTAACCGGCAGAAAAACATTTTTTTGAAAAAATCCCTAAGCCCCGGGGTCACAATTTCATAAAAAATCTGACTTTCGGCAAATGACTCAAAAATGGTGCCAAACGGTTGCAAATGCTCCCCTGAGATGTTTGGCGGTCGAAACAGAAGGCTTTTTATCACAGGAAAAGAAATCAGCCCTTGACAACTTAACCGGCAGAAAAACATTTTTTTGAAAAAATCCCTAAGCCCCGGGGTCACAATTTCATGAAAAAATCTGACTTTTGGCAAATGACTCAAAAATGGTGCCAAACGGTTGCAAATGCTCCCCTGCAAAGTTTGGCGGTCGAAACAGAAGTCTTTTTATCACAGGATAGGAAATCAGCCCTCGACAACTTAACCGGCAGAAAAACGTTTTTTTGAAAAAATCCCTAAGCCCCGGGGTCACAATTTCAGCAAAAATCTGACTTTCGGTAATTAACTCAAAAATGGTGCCAAACGGTTGCAAATGCTCCTCTGAGATGGTTGGCGGTCGAAACAGAAGGCTTTTTATCACAGGAAAAGAAATCAGCCTTTGACAACTTAACCGGCAGAAAAACATTTTTTTTGAAAAAATCCCTAAGCCCCGGGGTCACAATTTCAGCAAAAATCTGACTTTCCTCAATTGACTCAAAAATGGTGCCAAACGGTTGCAAACGCTCCCCTGAGACGTTTGGCGGTCGAAACAGAAGGCTTTTTATCACAGGAAAAGAAATCAGCCCACGACAACTTAACCGGCAGAAAAACATTTTTTTGAAAAAATCCCTAAGCCCCGGGGTCGCAATTTCTTCAAAAATCTGACTTCCGGCAAATGACTCAAAAATGGTGCCAAACGGTTGGAAATGCTCCCCTGCAAAGTTTGGCGGTCGAAACAGAAGGCTTTTTATCACAGTAAAAGAAATCAGCCCTTGACAACTTAACCGGGAGAAAAAGATTTTTTTGAAAAAATCCCTAAGCCCCGGGGTCACAATTTCATCAAAATTTGACTTTCGGAAAATGACGGAAAAATGGTGCCAAACGGTTGCAAATGCTCCCCTGAGATGTTTGGCAGTCGAAATAGAAGGCTTTTTATCACAGGAAAAGAAATCAGCCTTTGACAACTTAACTGGCAGAAAAACATTTTTTTGAAAAAATCCCTAAGCCCCGGGGTCACAATTTCATCAAAAATCTGACTTTTGTCGATTGACTCAAAAATGGTGCCAAACGGTTGCTAATGCTCCCCTGAGATGTTTGGCGGTCGAAACAGAAGGCTTTTTATCACAGGAAAGGAAATCAAACCTCGACAACTTAACCGGCAGAAAAACATTTTTTTAAAAATAAATCCCTAAGCCCCGGGGTCACAATTTCATCAAAAATCTGACTTTAGGCAAATGACTCAAAAATGGTGCCAAACGGTTGCAAATGCTCCCCTGCAAAGTTTGGCGGTCGAAACAGAAGGCTTTTTATCACAGGAAAGGAAATCAGCCCTCGACAACTTAACCGGCAGAAAAACATTTTTTTGAAAAAAATCCCTCAGCCCCGGGGTCACAATTTCATCAAAAATCTGAATTTCGGCACATGACTCAAAAATGGTGCCAAACGGTTGCAAATGCTCCCCTGAGATGTTTGGCGGTCGAAACAGAAGGCTTTTTATCACAGGAAAAGAAATCAGCCCTTGACAACTTAACCGGCAGAAAAACATTTTTTTGAAAAAATCCCTAAGCCCCGGGGTCACAATTTCATCAAAAATCTGACTTTCGGCAAATGACTCAAAAATGGTGCCAAACGGTTGCTAATGCTCCCCTGAGATGTTTGTCGGTCGAAACAGAAGGCTTTTTATCACAGGAAAGGAAATCAAACCTCTTCAACTTAACCGGCAGAAAAACGTTTTTTTGAAAAAATCCCTAAGCCCCGGGGTCACAATTTCATGAAAAAATCTGACTTTCGGCAAATGACTCAAAAATGGTGCCAAACGGTTGCAAATGCTCCCCTGCAAAGTTTGGCGGTCGAAACAGAAGGCTTTTTATCACAGGAAAAGAAATCAGCCCTTGACAACTTAACCGGCAGAAAAACATTTTTTTGAAAAAATCCCTAATGCCCTGGGGTCACAATTTCAGCAAAAATCTGACTTTCCTCAATTGACTCAAAAATGGTGCCAAACGGTTGCAAACGCTCCCCTGAGACATTTGGCGGTCGAAACAGAAGGCTTTTTATCACAGGAAAGGAAATCAGACCTCAACAGCTTAACCGGCAGAAAAACATTTTTTTGAAAAAATCCCTAAGCCCCGGGGTCACAATTTCAGCAAAAATTTGACTTTCGTCAATTGAATCAAAATTGGTGCCAAACGGTTCCAAATGCTCCCCTGAGATGTTTGGCGGTCGAAACAGAAGGCTTTTTATCACAGGAAAAGAAATCAGCCCACGACAACTTAACCGGCAGAAAAACATTTTTTTGAAAAAATCCCTAAGCCCCGGGGTCACAATTTCATCAAAAATCTGACTTTAGGCAAATGACTCAAAAATGGTGCCAAACGGTTGCAAATGCTCCCCTGCAAAGTTTGGCGGTCGAAACAGAAGGCTTTTTATCCTAGGAAAGGAAATCAGCCCTCGACAACTTAACCGGCAGAAAAACGTTGTTTTGAAAAAATCCCTAAGCCCCGGGGTCACAATTTCAGCAAAAATCTGACTTTCGGCAAATGACTCAAAAATGGTGCCAAACGGTTGCAAATGCTCCCCTGAGATGTTTGGCCGTTGAAACAGAAGGCTTTTTATCACAGGAAAGGAAATCAGCCCTCGACAACTTAACCGGCAGAAAAACATTTTTTTTGAAAAAATCCCTAAGCCCCGTGGTCGCAATTTCATCAAAAATCTGACTTTCGGCAAATGACTCAAAAATGGTGCCAAACGGTTGCAAATGCTCCCCTGCGATGTTTGGCGCTCGAAACAGAATGCTTTTTATCACAGGATAAGAAATAAGCCCTCGATAACGTAACTTTCAGAAAAACATTTTTTTGAAAAAATCCCTAAGCCCCGGGGTCACAATTTCATCAAAAATCTGACTTCCGGCAATTCACTCAGAAATGGTGCCAAACGATTGCAAATGCTCCCCTGCAAAGTTTGACGGATGAAATAGAAGGCTTTTTATGACAGGACAGAAAATCTATAAAAGGCAGAAAAAGATTTTTTTGAAAAAATCCCTAAGCCCTGGGGTCACAATTTCAGCAAAAATCTGACTTTCGGCAAATGACTCAAAAATGGTGCCAAACGGTTGCAAATGCTCCCCTGCAAAGTTTGGCGGTCGAAACAGAAGGGTTTATCACAGGATAAGAAATCAGCCCTCGACAACTTAACTGGCAGAAAAACATTTTTTGGAAAAAATCCCTAAGCCCCGGGGTCACAATTTCTGCAAAAATCTGACTTTGGTCAATTGACTCAAAAATGGTGCCAAACGGTTGCAAACGTTCCCCTGAGATGTTTGGCGGTCGAAACAGAAGGCTTTTTATCACAGGAAAGGAAATCAGCCTTTGACAACTTAACCGGCAGAAGAACATTTTTTTGAAAAAATTCCTCAGCCCCGGGTTCACAATTCCATCAAAAATCTGACTTTCGGCAAATGACTCAAAAATGGTGCCAAACGATTCCAAATGCTCCCCTGAGATGTTTGGTGGTCGAAACAGAAGGCTTTTTATCACAGGAAAAGAAATCAGCCCTCGTCAACTTAACCGGCAGAAAAACATTTTTTTGAAAAAATCCCTAAGCCCCAGGGTCAAAATTTCAGCAAAAATCTGACTTTCTTCAATTGACTCAAAAATGGTGCCAAACGGTTGCAAACGCCCCCTGAGATGTTTGTCGGTCAAAACAGAAGTCTTTTTATCACAGGAAAACAAATCAGCGCTCGACAACTTAACCGGCAGTAAAACTTTTTTTTGAAAAAATCCCTAAGCCCCGGGGTCACAATTTCAGCAAAAATCTGACTTTCGGTAAATGACTCAAAAATGGTGCCAAACGGTTGCAAATGCTCCTCTGAGATGTTTGGCGTTCGAAACAGAAGGCTTTTTATCACAGGAAAGCAAATCAGCCCTCGACAACTTAACCGGCAGAAAAACATTTTTTTAAAAAAAATCCCTAAGCCCCGGGGTCACAATTTCATCAAAAATCTGACTTTCCTCAATTGACTCAAAAATGGTGCCAAACGGTTGCAAATGCTCCCCTGCAAAGTTTGGCGGTCGAAACAGAAGGCTTTTTATCCTAGGAAAGGAAATCAGCCCTCGACAACTTAACCGGCAGAAAAACGTTGTTTTGAAAAAATACCTAAGCCCCGGGGTCACAATTTCAGCAAAAATCTGACTTTCGGCAAATGACTCAAAAATGGTGCCAAACGGTTGCAAAGGCTCCCCTGAGATGTTTGGCCGTTGAAACAGAAGGCTTTTTATCACAGGAAAGGAAATCAGCCCTCGACAACTTAACCGGCAGAAAAATATTTTTTTTAAAAAAAAATCCCTAAGCCCCGGGGTCACAATTTCATCAAAAATCTGACTTTAGGCAAATGACTCAAAAATGGTGCCAAACGGTTGCAAATGCTCCCCTGCAAAGTTTGGCGGTCGAAACAGAAGGCTTTTTATCACAGGAAAGGAAATCAGCCCTCGACAACTTAACCGGCAGAAAAACATTTTTTTTGAAAAAAATCCCTCAGCCCCGGGGTCACAATTTCATCAACAATCTGAATTTCGGCAAATGACTCAAAAATGGTGCCAAACGGTTGCGAATGTTCCTCTGAGATGTTTGGCGGTGGAAACAGAAGGCTTTTTATCACAGGAAAAGAAATCAGCCCTCGACAACTTAACCGGCAGAAAAACATTTTTTGGAAAAAATCCCTAAGCCCCGGGGTCACAATTTCATCAAAAATCTGACTTCCGGCAATTCACTCAGAAATGGTGCCAAACGATTGCAAATGCTCCCCTGCAAAGTTTGACGGATGAAATAGAAGGCTTTTTATGACAGGACAGAAAATCTATAAAAGGCAGAAAAAGATTTTTTTGAAAAAATCCCTAAGCCCTGGGGTCACAATTTCAGCAAAAATCTGACTTTCGGCAAATGACTCAAAAATGGTGCCAAACGGTTGCAAATGCTCCCCTGCAAAGTTTGGCGGTCAAAACAGAAGGCTTTTTATCACAGGAAAAGAAATCAGCCCTCGACAACTTAACCGGCAGAAAAAGATTTTTTTGAAAAAATCCCAAAGCCCCGGGGTCACAATTTCATCAAAAATCTGCCTTTCTTCAATTGACTCAAAAATGGTGCCAAACGGTTGCAAATGCTCCTCTGAGATGTTTGGCGGACGAAACAGAAGGCTTTTTATCACAGGAAAAGAAATCAGCCCTCGTCAACTTAACCGGCAGAAAAACATTTTTTTGAAAAAATCCCTAAGCCCCAGGGTCAAAATTTCAGCAAAAATCTGACTTTCTTCAATTGACTCAAAAATGGTGCCAAACGGTTGCAAAGGCCCCTGAGATGTTTGTCGGTCAAAACAGAAGGCTTTTTATCACAGGAAAACAAATCAGCCCTCGACAACTTAACCGGCAGAAAAACATTTTTTTGAAAAAATCCCTAAGCCCCGGGGTCACAATTTCAGCAAAAATCTGACTTTAGGCAAATGACTCAAAAATGGTGCCAAACGGTTGCAAATGCTCCCCTGCAAAGTTTGGCGTTCGAAACAGAAGGCTTTTTATCACAGGAAAGGAAATCAGCCCTCGACAACTTAACCGGGAGAAAAACATTTTTTTAAAAAAATCCCTAAGCCCCGGGGTCACAATTTCATCAAAAATCTGACTTTAGGCAAATGACTCAAAAATGGTGCCAAACGGTTGCAAATGCTCCCCTGCAAAGTTTGGCGGTCGAAACAGAAGGCTTTTTATCCTAGGAAAGGAAATCAGCCCTCGACAACTTAACCGGCAGAAAAACGTTGTTTTGAAAAAATCCCTAAGCCCCGGGGTCACAATTTCAGCAAAAATCTGACTTTCGGCAAATGACTCAAAAATGGTGCCAAACGGTTGCAAAGGCTCCCCTGAGATGTTTGGCCGTTGAAACAGAAGGCTTTTTATCACAGGAAAGGAAATCAGCCCTCGACAACTTAACCGGCAGAAAAACATTTTTTTTAAAAAAAATCCCTAAGCCCCGGGGTCACAATTTCATCAAAAATCTGACTTTCGGCAAATGACTCAAAAATGGTGCCAAACGGTTGCAAATGCTCCCATGCAAACTTTGGCGGTCGAAACAGAAGTCTTTTTATCACAGGATAGGAAATCAGCCCTAGACAACTTAACCGGCAGAAAAACGTTTTTTTGAAAAAATCCCTAAGCCCCGGGGTCACAATTTCAGCAAAAATCTGACTTTCGGTAAATAAGTCAAAAATGGTGCCAAACGGTTGCAAATGCTCCTCTGAGATGTTTGGCGTTCGAAACAGAAGGCTTTTTATCACAGGAAAGGAAATCAGCCCTCGACAACTTAACCGGGAGAAAAACATTTTTTAAAAAAAATCCCTAAGCCCCGGGGTCACAATTTCATCAAAAATCTGACTTTCGGCAAATGACTCAAAAATGGTGCCAAACGGTTGCAAATGCTCCCCTGCAAAGTTTGGCGGTCGAAACAGAAGTCTTTTTATCACAGGATAGGAAATCAGCCCTCGACAACTTAACCGGCAGAAAAACGTTTTTTTGAAAAAATCCCTAAGCCCCGGGGTCACAATTTCATCAAAAATCTGACTTTAGGCAAATGACTCAAAAATGGTGCCAAACGGTTGCAAATGCTCCCCTGCAAAGTTTGGCGGTCGAAACAGAAGGCTTTTTATCCTAGGAAAGGAAATCAGCCCTCGACAACTTAACCGGCAGAAAAACGTTGTTTTGAAAAAATCCCTAAGCCCCGGGGTCACAATTTCAGCAAAAATCTGACTTTCGGCAAATGACTCAAAAATGGTGCCAAACGGTTGCAAAGGCTCCCCTGAGATGTTTGGCCGTTGAAACAGAAGGCTTTTTATCACAGGAAAGGAAATCAGCCCTCGACAACTTAACCGGCAGAAAAACATTTTTTTTAAAAAAAAATCCCTAAGCCCCGGGGTCACAATTTCATCAAAAATCTGACTTTAGGCAAATGACTCAAAAATGGTGCCAAACGGTTGCAAATGCTCCCCTGCAAAGTTTGGCGGTCGAAACAGAAGGCTTTTTATCACAGGAAAGGAAATCAGCCCTCGACAACTTAACCGGCAGAAAAACATTTTTTTGAAAAAAATCCCTCAGCCCCGGGGTCACAATTTCATCAACAATCTGAATTTCGGCAAATGACTCAAAAATGGTGCCAAACGGTTGCGAATGTTCCTCTGAGATGTTTGGCGGTGGAAACAGAAGGCTTTTAATCACAGGAAAAGAAATCAGCCCTCGACAACTTAACCGGCAGAAAAACATTTTTTGGAAAAAATCCCTAAGCCCCGGGGTCACAATTTCATCAAAAATCTGACTTCCGGCAATTCACTCAGAAATGGTGCCAAACGATTGCAAATGCTCCCCTGCAAAGTTTGACGGATGAAATAGAAGGCTTTTTATGACAGGACAGAAAATCTATAAAAGGCAGAAAAAGATTTTTTTGAAAAAATCCCTAAGCCCTGGGGTCACAATTTCAGCAAAAATCTGACTTTCGGCAAATGACTCAAAAATGGTGCCAAACGGTTGCAAATGCTCCCCTGCAAAGTTTGGCGGTCGAAACAGAAGGGTTTATCACAGGATAAGAAATCAGCCCTCGACAACTTAACTGGCAGAAAAACATTTTTTTGAAAAAATCCCTAAGCCCCGGGGTCACAATTTCTGCAAAAATCTGACTTTGGTCAATTGACTCAAAAATGGTGCCAAACGGTTGCAAACGATCCCCTGAGATGTTTGGCGGTCGAAACAGAAGTCTTTTTATCACAGGATAGGAAATCAGCCCTCGACAACTTAACCGGCAGAAAAACGTTTTTTTGAAAAAATCCCTAAGCCCCGGGGTCACAATTTCATCAAAAATCTGACTTTAGGCAAATGACTCAAAAATGGTGCCAAACGGTTGCAAATGCTCCCCTGCAAAGTTTGGCGGTCGAAACAGAAGGCTTTTTATCCTAGGAAAGGAAATCAGCCCTCGACAACTTAACCGGCAGAAAAACGTTGTTTTGAAAAAATCCCTAAGCCCCGGGGTCACAATTTCAGCAAAAATCTGACTTTCGGCAAATGACTCAAAAATGGTGCCAAACGGTTGCAAAGGCTCCCCTGAGATGTTTGGCCGTTGAAACAGAAGGCTTTTTATCACAGGAAAGGAAATCAGCCCTCGACAACTTAACCGGCAGAAAAACATTTTTTTAAAAAAAAAATCCCTAAGCCCCGGGGTCACAATTTCATCAAAAATCTGACTTTAGGCAAATGACTCAAAAATGGTGCCAAACGGTTGCAAATGCTCCCCTGCAAAGTTTGGCGGTCGAAACAGAAGGCTTTTTATCACAGGAAAGGAAATCAGCCCTCGACAACTTAATCGGCAGAAAAACATTTTTTTGAAAAAAATCCCTCAGCCCCGGGGTCACAATTTCATCAACAATCTGAATTTCGGCAAATGACTCAAAAATGGTGCCAAACGGTTGCGAATCTTCCTCTGAGATGTTTGGCGGTGGAAACAGAAGGCTTTTTATCACAGGAAAAGAAATCAGCCCTCGACAACTTAACCGGCAGAAAAACATTTTTTGGAAAAAATCCCTAAGCCCCGGGGTCACAATTTCATCAAAAATCTGACTTCCGGCAATTCACTCAGAAATGGTGCCAAACGATTGCAAATGCTCCCCTGCAAAGTTTGACGGATGAAATAGAAGGCTTTTTATGACAGGACAGAAAATCTATAAAAGGCAGAAAAAGATTTTTTTGAAAAAATCCCTAAGCCCTGGGGTCACAATTTCAGCAAAAATCTGACTTTCGGCAAATGACTCAAAAATGGTGCCAAACGGTTGCAAATGCTCCCCTGCAAAGTTTGGCGGTCGAAACAGAAGGGTTTATCACAGGATAAGAAATCAGCCCTCGACAACTTAACTGGCAGAAAAACATTTTTTTGAAAAAATCCCTAAGCCCCGGGGTCACAATTTCTGCAAAAATCTGACTTTGGTCAATTGACTCAAAAATGGTGCCAAACGGTTGCAAACGATCCCCTGAGATGTTTGGCGGTCGAAACAGAAGGCTTTTTATCACAGGAAAAGAAATCAGCCCTCGACAACTTAACCGGCAGAAAAAGATTTTTTTGAAAAAATCCCTAAGCCCCGGGGTCACAATTTCATCAAAAATCTGCCTTTCTTCAATTGACTCAAAAATGGTGCCAAACGGTTGCAAATGCTCCTCTGAGATGTTTGGCGGACGAAACAGAAGGCTTTTTATCACAGGAAAAGAAATCAGCCCTCGACAACTTTACCGGCAGAAAAACATTTTTTTGAAAAAATCCCTAAGCCCCAGGGTCAAAATTTCAGCAAAAATCTGACTTTCTTCAATTGACTCAAAAATGGTGCCAAACGGTTGCAAAGGCCCCTGAGATGTTTGTCGGTCAAAACAGAAGGCTTTTTATCACAGGAAAACAAATCAGCCCTCGACAACTTAACCGGCAGAAAAACATTTTTTTGAAAAAATCCCTAAGCCCCGGGGTCACAATTTCAGCAAAAATCTGACTTTCGGTAAATGACTCAAAAATGGTGCCAAACGGTTGCAAATGCTCCTCTGAGATGTTTGGCGTTCGAAACAGAAGGCTTTTTATCACAGGAAAGGAAATCAGCCCTCGACAACTTAACCGGGAGAAAAACATTTTTTTAAAAAAATCCCTAAGCCCCGGGGTCACAATTTCATCAAAAATCTGACTTTAGGCAAATGACTCAAAAATGGTGCCAAACGGTTGCAAATGCTCCCCTGCAAAGTTTGGCGGTCGAAACAGAAGGCTTTTTATCCTAGGAAAGGAAATCAGCCCTCGACAACTTAACCGGCAGAAAAACGTTGTTTTGAAAAAATCCCTAAGCCCCGGGGTCACAATTTCAGCAAAAATCTGACTTTCGGCAAATGACTCAAAAATGGTGCCAAACGGTTGCAAAGGCTCCCCTGAGATGTTTGGCCGTTGAAACAGAAGGCTTTTTATCACAGGAAAGGAAATCAGCCCACGACAACTTAACCGGCAGAAAAACATTTTTTTAAAAAAAAATCCCTAAGCCCCGGGGTCACAATTTCATCAAAAATCTGACTTTCGGCAAATGACTCAAAAATGGTGCCAAACGGTTGCAAATGCTCCCCTGCAAAGTTTGGCGCGAAACAGAAGTCTTTTTATAACAGGATAGGAAATCAGCCCTCGACAACTTAACCGGCAGAAAAACGTTTTTTTGAAAAAATCCCTAAGCCCCGGGGTCACAATTTCAGCAAAAATCTGACTTTCGGTAAATAACTCAAAAATGGTGCCAAACGGTTGCAAATGCTCCTCTGAGATGTTTGGCGTTCGAAACAGAAGGCTTTTTATCACAGGAAAGGAAATCAGCCCTCGACAACTTAACCGGGAGAAAAACATTTTTTTAAAAAAATCCCTAAGCCCCGGGGTCACAATTTCATCAAAAATCTGACTTTCGGCAAATGACTCAAAAATGGTGCCAAACGGTTGCAAATGCTCCCCTGCAAAGTTTGGCGGTCGAAACAGAAGTCTTTTTATCACAGGATAGGAAATCAGCCCTCGACAACTTAACCGGCAGAAAAACGTTTTTTTGAAAAAATCCCTAAGCCCCGGGGTCACAATTTCAGCAAAAATCTGACTTTCGGTAAATAACTCAAAAATGGTGCCAAACGGTTGCAAATGCTCCTGTGAGATGGTTGGCGGTCGAAACAGAAGGCTTTTTATCACAGGAAAAGAAATCAGCCCTTGACAACTTAACCGGCAGAAAAACATTTTTTTGAAAAAATCCCTAAGCCCCGTGGTCGCAATTTCATCAAAAATCTGACTTTCGGCAAATGACTCAATAATGGTGCCAAACGGTTGCAAATGCTCCCCTGCGATGTTTGGCGCTCGAAACAGAAGGCTTTTTATCACAGGAAAGGAAATCAGCCCTCGACAACTTAACCGGCAGAAAAACATTTTTTTGAAAAAATCCCTAAGCCCCGGGGTCACAATTTCAGCAAAAATCTGACTTCCGGCAATTCACTCAGAAATGGTGCCAAACGATTGCAAATGCTCCCCTGCAAAGTTTGACGGATGAAATAGAAGGCTTTTTATGACAGGACAGAAAATCTATAAAAGGCAGAAAAACATTTTTTTGAAAAAATCCCTAAGCCCCGGGGTCACAATTTCATCAAAAATCTGACTTTTGGCAAATGACTCAAAAATGGTGCCAAACTGTTGCAAATGCTCCCCTGCAAAGTTTGGCGGTCGAAACAGAAGGCTTTTTATCACAGGAAAGGAAATCAGCCCTCGACAACTTAACCGGCAGAAAAACGTTTTTTTGAAAAAAATCCCTCACAATTTCATCAAAAATCTGAATTTCGGCAAATGACTCAAAAATGGTGCCAAACGGTTGCGAATGCTCCTCTGAGATGTTTGGCGGTCGAAACAGAAGGCTTTTTATCACAGGAAAAGAAATCAGCCCTCGACAACTTAACCGGCAGAAAAACATTTTTATGAAAAAATCCCTAAGCCCCGGGGTCACAATTTCATCAAAAATCTGACTTTCGGCAAATGACTCAAAAATGGTGCCAAACGGTTGCAAATGCTCCCCTGCAAAGTTTGGCGGTCGAAACAGAAGTCTTTTTATCACAGGAAAGGAAATCAGCCCTCGACAACTTAACCGGCAGAAAAACGTTTTTTTGAAAAAATCCCTCAGCCCCGGGGTCACAATTTCAGAATAAATCTTTCGGTAAATAACTCAAAAATGGTGCAAAACGGTTGCAAATGCTCCCCTGCAAAGTTTGGCGGTCGAAACAGAAGGCTTTTTATCACAGGAAAAGAAATCAGCCTTTGACAACCTAACCAGCAGAAAAACATTTTTTTGAAAAAATCCCTAAGCCCCGGGGTCACAATTTCAGCAAAAATCTGACTTTCGGCAAATGACTCAAAAATGGTGCCAAACGGATGCAAATGCTCCCCTGCAAAGTTTGGCGGTCGAAACAGAAGGCTTTTTATCACAAGAAAAGAAATCAGCCCTCGACAACTTAACCGGCAGAAAAACATTTTTTTGAAAAAATCCCTAAGCCCCGGGGTCACAATTTCATAAAAAATCTGACCTTCGGCAAATGACTCAAAAATGGTGCCAAACGGTTGCAAATGTTCCCCTGAGATGTTTGTCGGTCGAAACAGAAGGCTTTTTATCACAGGAAAGGAAATCAGCCCTCGACAACTTAACCGGCAGAAAAATATTTTTTTGAAAAAATCCCTAAGCCCCGGGGTCACAATTTCAGCAAAAATCTGACTTTCGTCAATTGACTCAAAAATGGTGCCAAACGGTTGCAAATGCTCCCCTGAGATGTTTGGCGGTCGAAACAGAAGGCTTTTTATCACAGGAAAAGAAATCAACCCTCGACAACTTAACCGGCAGAAAAACATTTTTTTGAAAATTTCATCAAAAATCTGACTTTCGGCAAATGACTCAAAAATGGTGCCAAACGGGTGCAATTGCTCCCCTGACATGTTTGTCGGTCAAAACAGAAGGCTTTTTATCACAGGATAAGAAACCAGCCCTCGACAACTTAACCGGCAGAAAAACATTTTTTTGAAAAAATCCCTAAGCCCCGGGGTCACAATTTCAGCAAAAATCTGACTTTCGGTAAATAACTCAAAAATGGTGCCAAACGGTTGCAAACGCTCCCCTGAGATGTTTGGCGGTCGAAACAGAAGGCTTTTTATCACGGGAAAGGAAATCAGCCCTCGACAACTTAACCGGCAGAAAAACATTTTTTTGAAAATTTCATCAAAAATCTGACTTTCGGCAAATGACTCAAAAATGGTGCCAAACGGGTGCAATTGCTCCCCTGAGATGTTTGTCGGTCAAAGCAGAAGGCTATTTATCACAGGATAAGAAACCAGCCCTCGACAACTTAACCGGCAGAAAAACATTTTTTTGAAAAAATCCCTAAGCCCCGGGATCACAATTTCAGCAAAAATCTGACTTTCGGCAAATGACTCAAAAATGGTGCCAAACGGTTGCAAACGCTCCCCTGAGATGTTTGGCGGTCGAAACAGAAGGCTTTTTATCAAAGGAAAGGAAATCAGCCCTCGACAACTTAACCGGCAGAAAAACATTTTTTTGAAAAAATCCCAAAGCCCCGGGGTCACAATTTCATAAAAAAAACTGACTTTCGTCAATTGACTCAAAAATGGTGCCAAACGGTTGCAAACACTCGCCTGAGATGTTTGTCGGTCGAAACAGAAGGCTTTTTATCACAGGAAAGGAAATCAGCCCTCGACAACGTAACCGGCAGAAAAACATTTTTTTGAAAAAATCCCTAAGCCCTGACAATTTCAGCAAAAATCTGACTTTCGGCAAATGGCTCAAAAATGGTGCCAAACAGTTGCAAATGTTCCCCTGAGATGTTTGTCGGTCAAAACAGAAGGCTTTTTATCACAGGATAAGAAACCAGCCCTCGACAACTTAACCGGCAGAAAAACATTTTTTTGAAAAAATCCCTAAGCCCCGGGGTCACAATTTCATCAAAAATCTGACGTTCGTCAATTGACTCAAACATGGTGCCAAACGCTTGCAAATGCTCCCCTGAGATGTTTGGCGGTCGAAACAGAAGGCTTTTTATCACAGGAAAGGAAATCAACCCTCGACAACTTAACCGGCAGAAAAACATTTTTTTGGAAATTTCATCAAAAATCGGACTTTCGGCAAATGACTCAAAAATGGTGCCAAACGGGTGCAATGCTCCCCTGAGATGTTTGTCCGTCAAAACAGAAGGCTTTTTATCACAGGATAAGAAACCAGCCCTCGACAACTTAACCGGCAGAAAAACATTTTTTTAAAAAAATCCCTAAGCCCCGGGGTAACAATTTCAGCAAAAATCTGACTTTCCTCAATTGACTCAAAAATGGTGCCAAAGGGTTGCAAACGCTCCCCTGAGATGTTTGTCGGTCGAAACAAAAGGCTTTTTATCACAAGAAAGGAAATCAGCCCTCGACAACTTTACCGGCAGAAAAACATTTTTTTGAAAAAATCCCTAAGCCCCGGGGTCACAATTCCATCAAAAATCTGACTTTCGGCAAATGACTCAAAAATGGTGCCAAACGGGTGCAATTGCTACCCTGAGATGTTTGTCGGTCAAAACAGAAGGCTTTTTATCACAGGATAAGAAACCAGCCCTCGACAACTTACCCGCAGAAAAACATTTTTTTGAAAAAATCCCTAAGCCCCGGGGTCACAATTTCAGCATAAGTCTGACTTTCGTCAATTGACTCAAAAATGGTGCCAAACGGCTGCAAACGCTCCCCTGAGATGTTTGTCGGTAGAAACAGAAGGCTTTTTATCACAGGAAAGGAAATCAGCCCTCGACAACTTAACCGGCAGAAAAACATTTTTTTGAAAAAATCCCTAAGCCCCGGGGTCACAATTTCATCAAAAATCTGACTTTCGGCAAATGACTCAAAAATAGTGCCAAACGGTTGCAAATGCTCCTCTGAGATGTTTGGCGGTCGAAAAAGAAGGCTTTTTATCACAGGAAAAGAAATCAGCCCTCGACAACTTAACCGGCAGAAAAACATTTTTTTGAAAAAATCCCTAAGCCCCGGGGTCACAATTTCATGAAAAAATCTGACTTTCGGCAAATGACTCAAAAATGGTGCCAAACGGTTGCAAATGCTCCCCTGCAACGTTTGGCGGTCGAAACAGAAGGCTTTTTATCACAGGAAAAGAAATCAGCCCTTGACAACTTAACCGGCAGAAAAACATTTTTTTGAAAAAATCCCTAAGCCCCGGGGTCACAATTTCATCAAAAATCTGACTTTCGGCAAATGACTCAAAAATGGTGCCAAACGGTTGCTAATGCTCCCCTGAGATGTTTGTCGGTCGAAACAGAAGGCTTTTTATCATAGGAAAGGAAATCAGCCCTCGACAACTTAACCGGCAGAAAAACATTTTTTTGAAAAAATCCCTATGCCCCGTGGTCGCAATTTCATCAAAAATCTGACTTTTGTCGATTGACTCAAAAATGGTGCCAAACGGTTGCAAACGCTACCCTGAGATGTTTGGCGGTCGAAACAGAAGGCTTTTTATCACAGGAAAGGAAATCAACCCTCGGCAACTTAACCGGCAGAAAAACGTTTTTTTGAAAAAATCCCTAAGCCCCGGGGTCACAATTTCATGAAAAAATCTGACTTTCGGCAAATGACTCAAAAATGGTGCCAAACGGTTGCAAATGCTCCCCTGCAACGTTTGGCGGTCGAAAAAGAAGGCTTTTTATCACAGGAAAAGAAATCAGCCCTCGACAACTTAACCGGCAGAAAAACATTTTTTTGAAAAAATCCCTAAGCCCCGGGGTCACAATTTCATCAAAAATCTGACTTTCGGCAAATGACTCAAAAATGGTGCCAAACGGTTGCTAATGCTCCCCTGAGATGTTTGTCGGTCGAAACAGAAGGCTTTTTATCACAGGAAAGGAAATCAAACCTCGACAACTTAACCGGTAGAAAAACGTTTTTTTGAAAAAATCCCTAATCCCCGGGGTCACAATTTCATCAAAAATCTGACTTTCGGCAAATGACTCAAAAATGGTGCCAAACGGTTGCTAATGCTCCCCTGAGATGTTTGGCGGTCGAAACAGAAGGCTTTTTATCATAGGAAAGGAAATCAGCCCTCGACAACTTAACCGGCAGAAAAACATTTTTTTGAAAAAATCCCTATGCCCCGTGGTCGCAATTTCAGCAAAAATCTGACTTTCCTCAATTGACTCAAAAATGGTGCCAAAGGGTTGCAAACGCTCCCCTGAGATGTTTGACGGTCGAAACAGAAGGCTTTTTATCACAAGAAAGGAAATCAGCCCACGACAACTTAACCGGCAGAAAAACATTTTTTTGAAAAAATCCCTAAGCCCCGGGGTCACAATTTCATCAAAATTTGACTTTCGGAAAATGACTCAAAAATGGTGCCAAACGGTTGCAAATGCTCCCCTGAGATGTTTGGCAGTCGAAACAGAAGGCTTTTTATCACAGGAAAAGAAATCAGCATTTGACAACTTAACCGGCAGAAAAACATTTTTTTGAAAAAATCCCTAAGCCCAGGGGTCACAATTTCATCAAAAATCTGACTTTTGTCGATTGACTCAAAAATGGTGCCAAACGGTTGCTAATGCTCCCCTGAGATGTTTGGCGGTCGAAACAGAAGGCTTTTTATCACAGGAAAGGAAATCAACCCTCGACAACTTAACCGGCAGAAAAACGTTTTTTTGAAAAAATCCCTAAACCCCGGGGTCACAATTTCAGCAAAAATCTGACTTTCCTCAATTGACTCAAAAATGGTGCCAAACGGTTGCAAACGCTCCCCTGAGATGTTTGGCGGTCGAAACAGAAGGCTTTTTATCACAGGAAAGGAAATCAGCCCTCGAAAACTTAACCGGCAGAAAAACATTTTTTTGAAAAAATCCCTATGCCCCGGGGTCACAATTTCATCAAAAATCTGACTTTCGTCAATTGACTCAAAAATGTTGCCAAACGGTTGCAAATGCTCCCCTGCAACGTTTGGCGGTCGAAAAAGAAGGCTTTTTATCACAGGAAAAGAAATCAGCCTTTGACAACTTAACCGGCAGAAAAACATTTTTTTGAAAAAATCCCTAAGCCCCGGGGTCACAATTTCATCAAAATTTGACTTTCGGAAAATGACTCAAAAATGGTGCCAAACGGTTGCAAATGCTCCTCTGAGATGTTTGGCGGTCGAAACAGAAAGCTTTTTATCACAGGAAAAGAAATCAGCCTTTGACAACATAAGCAGCAAAAAAACATTTTTTTGAAACAATCCCTAAGCCCCGGGGTCACAATTTCATCAAAAATCTGACTTTCGGCAAATGACTCAAAAATGGTGCCAAACGGTTGCTAATGCTCCCCTGAGATGTTTGTCGGTCGAAACAGAAGGCTTTTTATCACAGGACAGGAAATCAAACCTCGACAACTTAACCGGCAGAAAAACGTTTTTTTGAAAAAATCCCTAAGCCCCGGGGTCACAATTTCATCAAAAATCTGACTTTCGGCAAATGACTCAAAAATGGTGCCAAACGGTTGCAAATGCTCCCCTGCAACGTTTGGCGGTCGAAACAGAAGGCTTTTTATCACAGGAAAAGAAATCAGCCCTTGACAACTTAACCGGCAGAAAAACATTTTTTTGAAAAAATCCCTAAGCCCCGGGGTCACAATTTCATCAAAAATCTGACTTTCGGCAAATGACTCAAAAATGGTGCCAAACGGTTGCTAATGCTCCCCTGAGATGTTTGTCGGTCGAAACAGAAGGCTTTTTATCATAGGAAAGGAAATCAGCCCTCGACAACTTAACCGGCAGAAAAACATTTTTTTGAAAAAATCCCTATGCCCCGTGGTCGCAATTTCATCAAAAATCTGACTTTTGTCGATTGACTCAAAAATGGTGCCAAACGGTTGCAAACGCTACCCTGAGATGTTTGGCGGTCGAAACAGAAGGCTTTTTATCACAGGAAAGGAAATCAACCCTCGGCAACTTAACCGGCAGAAAAACGTTTTTTTGAAAAAATCCCTAAGCCCCGGGGTCACAATTTCATGAAAAAATCTGACTTTCGGCAAATGACTCAAAAATGGTGCCAAACGGTTGCAAATGCTCCCCTGCAACGTTTGGCGGTCGAAAAAGAAGGCTTTTTATCACAGGAAAAGAAATCAGCCCTCGACAACTTAACCGGCAGAAAAACATTTTTTTGAAAAAATCCCTAAGCCCCGGGGTCACAATTTCATCAAAAATCTGACTTTCGGCAAATGACTCAAAAATGGTGCCAAACGGTTGCTAATGCTCCCCTGAGATGTTTGTCGGTCGAAACAGAAGGCTTTTTATCACAGGAAAGGAAATCAAACCTCGACAACTTAACCGGTAGAAAAACGTTTTTTTGAAAAAATCCCTAATCCCCGGGGTCACAATTTCATCAAAAATCTGACTTTCGGCAAATGACTCAAAAATGGTGCCAAACGGTTGCTAATGCTCCCCTGAGATGTTTGGCGGTCGAAACAGAAGGCTTTTTATCATAGGAAAGGAAATCAGCCCTCGACAACTTAACCGGCAGAAAAACATTTTTTTGAAAAAATCCCTATGCCCCGTGGTCGCAATTTCAGCAAAAATCTGACTTTCCTCAATTGACTCAAAAATGGTGCCAAAGGGTTGCAAACGCTCCCCTGAGATGTTTGACGGTCGAAACAGAAGGCTTTTTATCACAAGAAAGGAAATCAGCCCACGACAACTTAACCGGCAGAAAAACATTTTTTTGAAAAAATCCCTAAGCCCCGGGGTCACAATTTCATCAAAATTTGACTTTCGGAAAATGACTCAAAAATGGTGCCAAACGGTTGCAAATGCTCCCCTGAGATGTTTGGCAGTCGAAACAGAAGGCTTTTTATCACAGGAAAAGAAATCAGCCCTTGACAACTTAACCGGCAGAAAAACATTTTTTTGAAAAAATCCCTAAGCCCCGGGGTCACAATTTCATCAAAAATCTGACTTTCGGCAAATGACTCAAAAATGGTGCCAAACGGTTGCTAATGCTCCCCTGAGATGTTTGTCGGTCGAAACAGAAGGCTTTTTATCATAGGAAAGGAAATCAGCCCTCGACAACTTAACCGGCAGAAAAACATTTTTTTGAAAAAATCCCTATGCCCCGTGGTCGCAATTTCATCAAAAATCTGACTTTTGTCGATTGACTCAAAAATGGTGCCAAACGGTTGCAAACGCTACCCTGAGATGTTTGGCGGTCGAAACAGAAGGCTTTTTATCACAGGAAAGGAAATCAACCCTCGGCAACTTAACCGGCAGAAAAACGTTTTTTTGAAAAAATCCCTAAGCCCCGGGGTCACAATTTCATGAAAAAATCTGACTTTCGGCAAATGACTCAAAAATGGTGCCAAACGGTTGCAAATGCTCCCCTGCAACGTTTGGCGGTCGAAAAAGAAGGCTTTTTATCACAGGAAAAGAAATCAGCCCTCGACAACTTAACCGGCAGAAAAACATTTTTTTGAAAAAATCCCTAAGCCCCGGGGTCACAATTTCATCAAAAATCTGACTTTCGGCAAATGACTCAAAAATGGTGCCAAACGGTTGCTAATGCTCCCCTGAGATGTTTGTCGGTCGAAACAGAAGGCTTTTTATCACAGGAAAGGAAATCAAACCTCGACAACTTAACCGGTAGAAAAACGTTTTTTTGAAAAAATCCCTAATCCCCGGGGTCACAATTTCATCAAAAATCTGACTTTCGGCAAATGACTCAAAAATGGTGCCAAACGGTTGCTAATGCTCCCCTGAGATGTTTGGCGGTCGAAACAGAAGGCTTTTTATCATAGGAAAGGAAATCAGCCCTCGACAACTTAACCGGCAGAAAAACATTTTTTTGAAAAAATCCCTATGCCCCGTGGTCGCAATTTCAGCAAAAATCTGACTTTCCTCAATTGACTCAAAAATGGTGCCAAAGGGTTGCAAACGCTCCCCTGAGATGTTTGACGGTCGAAACAGAAGGCTTTTTATCACAAGAAAGGAAATCAGCCCACGACAACTTAACCGGCAGAAAAACATTTTTTTGAAAAAATCCCTAAGCCCCGGGGTCACAATTTCATCAAAATTTGACTTTCGGAAAATGACTCAAAAATGGTGCCAAACGGTTGCAAATGCTCCCCTGAGATGTTTGGCAGTCGAAACAGAAGGCTTTTTATCACAGGAAAAGAAATCAGCATTTGACAACTTAACCGGCAGAAAAACATTTTTTTGAAAAAATCCCTAAGCCCAGGGGTCACAATTTCATCAAAAATCTGACTTTTGTCGATTGACTCAAAAATGGTGCCAAACGGTTGCTAATGCTCCCCTGAGATGTTTGGCGGTCGAAACAGAAGGCTTTTTATCACAGGAAAGGAAATCAACCCTCGACAACTTAACCGGCAGAAAAACGTTTTTTTGAAAAAATCCCTAAACCCCGGGGTCACAATTTCAGCAAAAATCTGACTTTCCTCAATTGACTCAAAAATGGTGCCAAACGGTTGCAAACGCTCCCCTGAGATGTTTGGCGGTCGAAACAGAAGGCTTTTTATCACAGGAAAGGAAATCAGCCCTCGAAAACTTAACCGGCAGAAAAACATTTTTTTGAAAAAATCCCTATGCCCCGGGGTCACAATTTCATCAAAAATCTGACTTTCGTCAATTGACTCAAAAATGTTGCCAAACGGTTGCAAATGCTCCCCTGCAACGTTTGGCGGTCGAAAAAGAAGGCTTTTTATCACAGGAAAAGAAATCAGCCTTTGACAACTTAACCGGCAGAAAAACATTTTTTTGAAAAAATCCCTAAGCCCCGGGGTCACAATTTCATCAAAATTTGACTTTCGGAAAATGACTCAAAAATGGTGCCAAACGGTTGCAAATGCTCCTCTGAGATGTTTGGCGGTCGAAACAGAAAGCTTTTTATCACAGGAAAAGAAATCAGCCTTTGACAACATAAGCAGCAAAAAAACATTTTTTTGAAACAATCCCTAAGCCCCGGGGTCACAATTTCATCAAAAATCTGACTTTCGGCAAATGACTCAAAAATGGTGCCAAACGGTTGCTAATGCTCCCCTGAGATGTTTGTCGGTCGAAACAGAAGGCTTTTTATCACAGGACAGGAAATCAAACCTCGACAACTTAACCGGCAGAAAAACGTTTTTTTGAAAAAATCCCTAAGCCCCGGGGTCACAATTTCATCAAAAATCTGACTTTCGGCAAATGACTCAAAAATGGTGCCAAACGGTTGCTAATGCTCCCCTGAGATGTTTGGCGGTCGAAACAGAAGGCTTTTTATCACAGGAAAGGAAATCAGCCCTCGACAACTTAACCGGCAGAAAAACATTTTTTTGAAAAAATCCCTATGCCCCGTGGTCGCAATTTCATCAAAAATCTGACTTTTGTCGATTGACTCAAAAATGGTGCCAAACGGTTGCAAACGCTCCCCTGAGATGTTTGGCGGTGGAAACAGAAGGCTTTTTATCACAGGAAAAGAAATCAGCCCTTCACAACTTAACCGGCAGAAAAACATTTTTTTGAAAAAATCCCTAAGCCCCGGGGTCACAATTTCAGCAAAAATCTGACTTTCCTCAATTGACTCAAAAATGGTGCCAAACGGTTGCAAACGCTCCCCTGAGATGTTTGGCGGTCAAAACAGAAGGCTTTTTATCACAGGAAAGGAAATCAGCCCTCGACAACTTAACCGGCAGAAAAACATTTTTTTGAAAAAATCCCTATGCCCCGTGGTCGCAATTTCATCAAAAATCTGACTTTTGTCGATTGACTCAAAAATGGTGCCAAACGGTTGCAAACGCTACCCTGAGATGTTTGGCGGTCGAAACAGAAGGCTTTTTATCACAGGAAAGGAAATCAACCCTCGACAACTTAACCGGCAGAAAAACGTTTTTTTGAAAAAATCCCTAAGCCCCGGGGTCACAATTTCATGAAAAAATCTGACTTTCGGCAAATGACTCAAAAATGGTGCCAAACGGTTGCAAATGCTCCCCTGCAAAGTTTGGCGGTCGAAACAGAAGGCTTTTTATCACAGGAAAAGAAATCAGCCCTTGACAACTTAACCGGCAGAAAA
The DNA here is from genome assembly GCF_964234715.1 of Podarcis melisellensis. Lineage (NCBI taxonomy): Eukaryota > Metazoa > Chordata > Lepidosauria > Squamata > Lacertidae > Podarcis > Podarcis melisellensis. The sequence continues at coordinate 10,945,150 of NC_138540.1, forward strand.
ACATTTTTTTGAAAAAATCCCTAATGCCCCGGGGTCACAATTTCAGCAAAAATCTGACTTTCCTCAATTGACTCAAAAATGGTGCCAAACGGTTGCAAACGCTCCCCTGAGACATTTGGCGGTCGAAACAGAAGGCTTTTTATCACAGGAAAGGAAATCAGACCTCAACAGCTTAACCGGCAGAAAAACATTTTTTTGAAAAAATCCCTAAGCCCCGGGGTCACAATTTCAGCAAAAATCTGACTTTCGGCAAATGACTCAAAATTGGTGCCAAACGGTTCCAAATGCTCCCCTGAGATGTTTGGCGGTCAAAACAGAAGGCTTTTTATCGCAGGAAAAGAAATCAGCCCACGACAACTTAACCGGCAGAAAAACATTTTTTTGAAAAAATCCCTAAGCCCCGGGGTCATAATTTATCAAAATTTGACTTTCGGAAAATGACTCAAAAATGGTGCCAAACGGTTGCAAATGCTCCCCTGAGATGTTTGGCAGTCGAAATAGAAGGCTTTTTATCACAGGAAAAGAAATCAGCCTTTGACAACTTAACCGGCAGAAAAACATTTTTTTGAAAAAATCCCTAAGCCCCGGGGTCACAATTTCATCAAAAGTCTGACTTTTGTCGATTGACTCAAAAATGGTGCCAAACGGTTGCTAATGCTCCCCTGAGATGTTTGGCGGTCGAAACAGAAGGCTTTTTATCACAGGACAGGAAATCAAACCTCGACAACTTAACCGGCAGAAAAACGTTTTTTTGAAAAAATCCCTAAGCCCCGGGGTCACAATTTCATCAAAAATCTGACTTTCGGCAAATGACTCAAAAATGGTGCCAAACGGTTGCTAATGCTCCCCTGAGATGTTTGGCGGTCGAAACAGAAGGCTTTTTATCACAGGAAAGGAAATCAGCCCTCGACAACTTAACCGGCAGAAAAACATTTTTTTGAAAAAATCCCTATGCCCCGTGGTCGCAATTTCATCAAAAATCTGACTTTTGTCGATTGACTCAAAAATGGTGCCAAACGGTTGCAAACGCTACCCTGAGATGTTTGGCGGTCGAAACAGAAGGCTTTTTATCACAGGAAAGGAAATGAGCCCTCGACCACTTAACCGGCAGAAAAACATTTTTTTGAAAAAATCCCTAAGCCCCGGGGTCACAATTTCAGCAAAAATCTGACTTTCGTCAATTGACTCAAAATTGGTGCCAAACGGTTCCAAATGCTCCCCTGAGATGTTTGGCGGTCAAAACAGAAGGCTTTTTATCGCAGGAAAAGAAATCAGCCCACGACAACTTAACCGGCAGAAAAACATTTTTTTGAAAAAATCCCTAAGCCCCGGGGTCACAATTTATCAAAATTTGACTTTCGGAAAATGACTCAAAAATGGTGCCAAACGGTTGCAAATGCTCCCCTGAGATGTTTGGCAGTCGAAACAGAAGGCTTTTTATCACAGGAAAAGAAATCAGCCTTTGACAACTTAACCGGCAGAAAAACATTTTTTTGAAAAAATCCCTAAGCCCCGGGGTCACAATTTCATCAAAAGTCTGACTTTTGTCGATTGACTCAAAAATGGTGCCAAACGGTTGCTAATGCTCCCCTGAGATGTTTGGCGGTCGAAACAGAAGGCTTTTTATCACAGGAAAGGAAATCAAACCTCGACAACTTAACCGGCAGAAAAACATTTTGTTGAAAAAATCCCTAAGCCCCGGGGTCACAATTCCATCAAAAATCTGACTTTCGGCAAATGACTCAAAAATGGTGCAAAACGGTTCCAAATGCTCCCCTGACATGTTTGGTGGTCGAAACAGAAGGCTTTTTATCACAGGAAAGGAAATGAGCCCTCGACCACTTAACCGGCAGAAAAACATTTTTTTGAAAAAATCCCTATGCCCCGGGGTCACAATTTCATCAAAAATCTGACTTTCGTCAATTGACTCAAAAATGTTGCCAAACGGTTGCAAATGCTCCCCTGAGATGTTTGGCTTGGAAACAGAAGGCTTTTTATCACAGGAAAAGAAATCAGCCCTTCACAACGTAACCGGCAGAAAAACATTTTTTTGAAAAAATCCCTAATCCCCGGGGTCACAATTTCAGCAAAAATCTGACTTTTCTCAATTGACTCAAAAATGGTGCCAAACGGTTGCAAATGCTCCCCTGCAAAGTTTGGCGGTCAAAACAGAAGGCTTTTTATCACAGGAAAGGAAATCAGCCCTCGACAACTTAACCGGCAGAAAAACATTTTTTTGAAAAAATCCCTATGCCCCGTGGTCGCAATTTCATCAAAAATCTGACTTTTGTCGATTGACTCAAAAATGGTGCCAAACGGTTGCAAACGCTACCCTGAGATGTTTGGCGGTCGAAACAGAAGGCTTTTTATCACAGGAAAGGAAATCAACCCTCGACAACTTAACCGGCAGAAAAACGTTTTTTTGAAAAAATCCCTAAGCCCCGGGGTCACAATTTCATGAAAAAATCTGACTTTCGGAAAATGACTCAAAAATGGTGCCAAACGGTTGCAAATGCTCCCCTGAGATGTTTGGCAGTCGAAACAGAAGGCTTTTTATCACACGAAAAGAAATCAGCCTTTGACAACTTAACCGGCAGAAAAACATTTTTTTGAAAAAATCCCTAAGCCCCGGGGTCACAATTTCATCAAAAATCTGACTTTTGTCGATTAACTCAAAAATGGTGCCAAACGGTTGCTAATGCTCCCCTGAGATGTTTGGCGGATGAAATAGAAGGCTTTTTATGACAGGACAGAAAATCTATAAAAAGCAGAAAAAGATTTTTTTGAAAAAATCCCTAAGCCCCGGGGTCACAATTTCATCAAAAATCTGAATTTCGGCAAATGACTCAAAAATGGTGCCAAACGGTTGCGAATGTTCCTCTGAGATGTTTGGCGGTGGAAACAGAAGGCTTTTTATCACAGGAAAAGAAATCAGCCCTCGACAACTTAACCGGCAGAAAAACATTTTTTTGAAAAAATCCCTAAGCCCCGGGGTCACAATTTCATCAAAAATCTGACTTTCGGCAAATGACTCAAAAATGGTGCCAAATGGTTGCAAATGCTCCCCTGAGATGTTTGGCGGTCGAAACAGAAGGCTTTTTATCACAGGAAAAGAAATCAGCCCTTGACAACTTAACCGGCAGAAAAACATTTTTTTGAAAAAATCCCTAAGCCCCGGGGTCACAATTTCATCAAAAATCTGACTTTCGGCAAATGACTCAAAAATGGTGCCAAACGGTTGCAAATGCTCCCCTGCGATGTTTGGCGCTCGAAACAGAAGGCTTTTTATCACAGGATAAGAAATAAGCCCTCGACAACGTAATTTTCAGAAAAACATTTTTTTGAAAAAATCCCTAAGCCCCGGGGTCACAATTTCATCAAAAATCTGACTTCCGGCAGTTCACTCAGAAATGGTGCCAAACGATTGCAAATGCTCCCCTGCAAAGTTTGACGGATGAAATAGAAGGCTTTTTATGACAGGACAGAAAATCTATAAAAGGCAGAAAAACATTTTTTTGAAAAAATCCCTAAGCCCCGGGGTCACAATTTCATCAAAAATCTGACTTTTGGCAAATGACTCAAAAATGGTGCCAAACTGTTGCAAATGCTCCCCTGCAAAGTTTGGCGGTCGAAACAGAAGGCTTTTTATCACAGGAAAGGAAATCAGCCCTCGACAACTTAACCGGCAGAAAAACATTTTTTTGAAAAAAATCCCTCACAATTTCATCAAAAATCTGAATTTCGGCAAATGACTCAAAAATGGTGACAAACGGTTGCAAATGCTCCCCTGAGATGTTTGGCGGTCGAAACAGAAGGCTTTTTATCACAGGAAAGGAAATCAGCCCTCGACAACTTAACCGGTGAAAAACATTTTTTTGAAAAAATCCCTAAGCCCCGGGGTCACAATTTCAGAATAAATCTTTCGGTAAATAACTCAAAAATGGTGCCAAACGGTTGCAAATGCTCCCCTGCAAAGTTTGGCGGTCGAAACAGAAGTCTTTTTATCACAGGAAAGGAAATCAGCCCTCGACAACTTAACCGGCAGAAAAACGTTTTTTTGAAAAAATCCCTAAGCCCCGGGGTCACAATTTCAGAATAAATCTTTCGGTAAATAACTCAAAAATGGTGCAAAACGGTTGCAAATGCTCCCCTGCAAATTTGGCGGTCGAAACAGAAGGCTTTTTATCACAGGAAAAGAAATCAGCCTTTGACAACCTAACCGGCAGAAAAACATTTTTTTTAAAAAAACCCTATGCCCCGGGGTCAAAATTTCAGCAAAAATCTGACTTTCGTCAATTGACTCAAAAATGGTGCCAAACTGTTGCAAATGCTCCCTTGCAAAGTTTGGCGGTCGAAACAGAAGGCTTTTTATCACAGGAAAGGAAATCAGCCCTCGACAACTTAACCGGCAGAAAAACATTTTTCTGAAAAAAATCCCTCACAATTTCATCAAAAATCTGAATTTCGGCAAATGACTCAAAAATGGTGCCAAACGGTTGCGAATGCACCTCTGAGATGTTTGGCGGTCGAAACAGAAGGCTTTTTATCACAGGAAAAGAAATCAGCCCTTGACAACTTAACCGGCAAAAAAACATTTTTTTGAAAAAATCCCTAAGCCCCGGGGTCACAATTTCAGCAAAAATCTGACTTTCGGCAAATCACTCAGAAATGGTGCCAAACGATTGCAAGTGCTCCCCTGCGATGTTTGGCGCTCGAAACAGAAGGCTTTTTATCACAGGATAAGAAATAAGCCCTCGACAACGTAACTTTCAGAAAAATATTTTTTTGAAAAAACCCTAAGCCATGGGGTCCCAATTTCATCAAAAATCTGACTTCCGGCAATTCACTCAAAAATGGTGCCAAACGGTTGCAAATGCTCCCCTGCAAAGTTTGACGGATGAAATAGAAGGCTTTTTATGACAGGACAGAAAATCTATAACCAGCAGAAAAATATATTTTTGAAAAAAATCCCTAAGCCCCGGGGTCACAATTTCAGCAAAAATCTGACTTTCAGCAAATGACTCAAAAATGGTGCCAAACGGTTGCAAACGATCCCCTGAGATGTTTGGCGGTTGAAACAGAAGGCTTTTTATCACAGGAAAAGAAATCAGCCCTCGACAACTGAACCGGCAGGAAAAGATTTTTTTGAACAAATCCCTAAGCCCCGGGGTCACAATTTCAGCAAAAATCTGGCTTTCGGCAAATGACTCAAAAATGGTGCCAAACAGTTGCAAATGCTCCCCTGCAAAGTTTGGTGGTCGAAACAGAAGGCTTTTTATCACAGGAAAAGAAATCAGCCCTCGACAACTTACCCGGCAGAAAAACATTTTTTTGAAAAAATCCCTAAGCCCCGTCGTCACAATTTCATCAAAAATCTGACTTTCGTCAATTGACTCAAAATTGGTGCCAAACGGTTCCAAATGCTCCCCTGAGATGTTTGGCGGTCAAAACAGAAGGCTTTTTATCGCAGGAAAAGAAATCAGCCCACGACAACTTAACCGGCAGAAAAACATTTTTTTGAAAAAATCCCTAAGCCCCGGGGTCACAATTTCATCAAAATTTGACTTTCGGAAAATGACTCAAAAATGGTGCCAAACGGTTGCAAATGCTCCCCTGAGATGTTTGGCAGTCGAAACAGAAGGCTTTTTATCACAGGAAAAGAAATCAGCCTTTGACAACTTAACCGGCAGAAAAACATTTTTTTGAAAAAATCCCTAAGCCCCGGGGTCACAATTTCAGCAAAAATCTGACTTTTGTCGATTGACTCAAAAATGGTGCCAAACGGTTGCTAATGCTCCCCTGAGATGTTTGGCGGTCGAAACAGAAGGCTTTTTATCACAGGAAAGGAAATCAAACCTCGACAACTTAACCGGCAGAAAAACATTTTTTTAAAAAAAAATCCCTAAGCCCCGGGGTCACAATTTCATCAAAAGTCTGACTTTTGTCGATTGACTCAAAAATGGTGCCAAACGGTTGCTAATGCTCCCCTGAGATGTTTGGCGGTCGAAACAGAAGGCTTTTTATCACAGGAAAGGAAATCAAACCTCGACAACTTAACCGGCAGAAAAACATTTTGTTGAAAAAATCCCTAAGCCCCGGGGTCACAATTCCATCAAAAATCTGACTTTCGGCAAATGACTCAAAAATGGTGCCAAACGGTTCCAAATGCTCCCCTGACATGTTTGGTGGTCGAAACAGAAGGCTTTTTATCACAGGAAAGGAAATCAGCCCTCGACCACTTAACCGGCAGAAAAACATTTTTTTGAAAAAATCCCTATGCCCCGGGGTCACAATTTCATCAAAAATCTGACTTTCGTCAATTGACTCAAAAATGTTGCCAAACGGTTGCAAATGCTCCCCTGAGATGTTTGGCTTGGAAACAGAAGGCTTTTTATCACAGGAAAAGAAATCAGCCCTTCACAACGTAACCGGCAGAAAAACATTTTTTTGAAAAAATCCCTAATCCCCGGGGTCACAATTTCAGCAAAAATCTGACTTTCCTCAATTGACTCAAAAATGGTGCCAAACGGTTGCAAATGCTCCCCTGCAAAGTTTGGCGGTCAAAACAGAAGGCTTTTTATCACAGGAAAGGAAATCAGCCCTCGACAACTTAACCGGCAGAAAAACATTTTTTTGAAAAAATCCCTATGCCCCGTGGTCGCAATTTCATCAAAAATCTGACTTTTGTCGATTGACTCAAAAATGGTGCCAAACGGTTGCAAACGCTACCCTGAGATGTTTGGCGGTCGAAACAGAAGGCTTTTTATCACAGGAAAGGAAATCAACCCTCGGCAACTTAACCGGCAGAAAAACGTTTTTTTGAAAAAATCCCTAAGGCCCGGGGTTACAATTTCATGAAAAAATCTGACTTTCGGCAAATGACTCAAAAATGGTGCCAAACGGTTGCAAATGCTCCCCTGCAACGTTTGGCGGTCGAAACAGAAGGCTTTTTATCACAGGAAAAGAAATCAGCCCTTCACAACGTAACCGGCAGAAAAACATTTTTTTGAAAAAATCCCTAAACCCCGGGGTCACAATTTCAGCAAAAATCTGACTTTCCTCAATTGACTCAAAAATGGTGCCAAACGGTTGCAAACGCTCCCCTGAGATGTTTGGCGGTCGAAACAGAAGGCTTTTTATCACAGGAAAGGAAATCAGCCCTCGAAAACTTAACCGGCAGAAAAACATTTTTTTGAAAAAATCCCTATGCCCCGGGGTCACAATTTCATCAAAAATCTGACTTTCGTCAATTGACTCAAAAATGTTGCCAAACGGTTGCAAATGCTCCCCTGAGATGTTTGGCAGTCGAAACAGAAGGCTTTTTATCACAGGAAAAGAAATCAGCCTTTGACAACTTAACCGGCAGAAAAACATTTTTTTGAAAAAATCCCTAAGCCCCGGGGTCACAATTTCATCAAAATTTGACTTTCGGAAAATGACTCAAAAATGGTGCCAAACGGTTGCAAATGCTCCTCTGAGATGTTTGGCGGTCGAAACAGAAGGCTTTTTATCACAGGAAAAGAAATCAGCCTTTGACAACTTAACCGGCAGAAAAACATTTTTTTGAAAAAATCCCTAAGCCCCGGGGTCACAATTTCAGCAAAAATCTGACTTTTGTCGATTGACTCAAAAATGGTGCCAAACGGTTGCTAATGCTCCCCTGAGATGTTTGGCGGTCGAAACAGAAGGCTTTTTATCACAGGAAAGGAAATCAAACCTCGACAACTTAACCGGCAGAAAAACATTTTTTTAAAAAAAAATCCCTAAGCCCCGGGGTCACAATTTCATCAAAAGTCTGACTTTTGTCGATTGACTCAAAAATGGTGCCAAACGGTTGCAAACGCTCCCCTGAGATGTTTGACGGTCGAAACAGAAGGCTTTTTATCACAGGAAAGGAAATCAACCCTCGACAACTTAACCGGCAGAAGAACATTTTTTTGAAAAAATCCCTCAGCCCCGTGGTCACAATTCCATCAAAAATCTGACTTTCGGCAAATGACTCAAAAATGGTGCCAAACGGTTCCAAATGCTCCCCTGAGATGTTTGATGGTCGAAACAGAAGGCTTTTTATCACAGGAAAAGAAATCAGCCCTCGTCAACTTAACCGACAGAAAAACATTTTTTTGAAAAAATCCCTAAGCCCCGGGGTCACAATTTCATCAAAAATCTGACTTTCGGCAAATGACTCAAAAATGGTGCCAAACGGTTGCTAATGCTCCCCTGAGATGTTTGTCGGTCGAAACAGAAGGCTTTTTATCACAGGAAAGGAAATCAAACCTCGACAACTTAACCGGCAGAAAAACGTTTTTTTGAAAAAATCCCTAAGCCCCGGGGTCACAATTTCATCAAAAATCTGACTTTCGTCAATTGACTCAAAAATGTTGCCAAACGGTTGCAAATGCTCCCCTGAGATGTTTGGCGGTGGAAACAGAAGGCTTTTTATCACAGGAAAAGAAATCAGCCCTTCACAACTTAACCGGCAGAAAAACATTTTTTTGAAAAAATCCCTAAGCCCCGGGGTCACAATTTCAGCAAAAATCTGACTTTCCTCAATTGACTCAAAAATGGTGCCAAACGGTTGCAAACGCTACCCCGAGATGTTTGGCGGTCGAAACAGAAGGCTTTTTATCACAGGAAAGGAAATCAACCCTCGACAACTTAACCGGCAGAAAAACGTTTTTTTGAAAAAATCCCTAAGCCCCGGGGTCACAATTTCATGAAAAAATCTGACTTTCGGCAAATGACTCAAAAATGGTGCCAAACGGTTGCAAATGCTCCCCTGCAAAGTTTGGCGGTCGAAACAGAAGGCTTTTTATCACAGGAAAAGTAATCAGCCCTTGACAACTTAACCGGCAGAAAAACATTTTTTTGAAAAAATCCCTAATGCCCCGGGGTCACAATTTCAGCAAAAATCTGACTTTCGTCAATTGACTCAAAATTGGTGCCAAACGGTTCCAAATGCTCCCCTGAGATGTTTGGCGGTCAAAACAGAAGGCTTTTTATCGCAGGAAAAGAAATCAGCCCACGACAACTTAACCGGCAGAAAAACATTTTTTTGAAAAAATCCCTAAGCCCCGGGGTCACAATTTATCAAAATTTGACTTTCGGAAAATGACTCAAAAATGGTGCCAAACGGTTGCAAATGCTCCCCTGAGATGTTTGGCAGTCGAAACAGAAGGCTTTTTATCACAGGAAAAGAAATCAGCCTTTGACAACTTAACCGGCAGAAAAACATTTTTTTGAAAAAATCCCTAAGCCCCGGGGTCACAATTTCATCAAAAGTCTGACTTTTGTCGATTGACTCAAAAATGGTGCCAAACGGTTGCTAATGCTCCCCTGAGATGTTTGGCGGTCGAAACAGAAGGCTTTTTATCACAGGAAAGGAAATCAAACCTCGACAACTTAACCGGCAGAAAAACATTTTGTTGAAAAAATCCCTAAGCCCCGGGGTCACAATTCCATCAAAAATCTGACTTTCGGCAAATGACTCAAAAATGGTGCCAAACGGTTCCAAATGCTCCCCTGACATGTTTGGTGGTCGAAACAGAAGGCTTTTTATCACAGGAAAGGAAATCAGCCCTCGACCACTTAACCGGCAGAAAAACATTTTTTTGAAAAAATCCCTATGCCCCGGGGTCACAATTTCATCAAAAATCTGACTTTCGTCAATTGACTCAAAAATGTTGCCAAACGGTTGCAAATGCTCCCCTGAGATGTTTGGCTTGGAAACAGAAGGCTTTTTATCACAGGAAAAGAAATCAACCCTTCACAACGTAACCGGCAGAAAAACATTTTTTTGAAAAAATCCCTAATCCCCGGGGTCACAATTTCAGCAAAAATCTGACTTTCCTCAATTGACTCAAAAATGGTGCCAAACGGTTGCAAATGCTCCCCTGCAAAGTTTGGCGGTCAAAACAGAAGGCTTTTTATCACAGGAAAGGAAATCAGCCCTCGACAACTTAACCGGCAGAAAAACATTTTTTTGAAAAAATCCCTATGCCCCGTGGTCGCAATTTCATCAAAAATCTGACTTTTGTCGATTGACTCAAAAATGGTGCCAAACGGTTGCAAACGCTACCCTGAGATGTTTGGCGGTCGAAACAGAAGGCTTTTTATCACAGGAAAGGAAATCAACCCTCGACAACTTAACCGGCAGAAAAACGTTTTTTTGAAAAAATCCCTAAGCCCCGGGGTCACAATTTCGTGAAAAAATCTGACTTTCGGAAAATGACTCAAAAATGGTGCCAAACGGTTGCAAATGCTCCCCTGAGATGTTTGGCAGTCGAAACAGAAGGCTTTTTATCACAGGAAAAGAAATCAGCCTTTGACAACTTAACCGGCAGAAAAACATTTTTTTGAAAAAATCCCTAAGCCCCGGGGTCACAATTTCATCAAAAATCTGACTTTTGTCGATTGACTCAAAAATGGTGCCAAACGGTTGCTAATGCTCCCCTGAGATGTTTGGCGGATGAAATAGAAGGCTTTTTATGACAGGACAGAAAATCTATAAAAAGCAGAAAAAGATTTTTTTGAAAAAATCCCTAAGCCCCGGGGTCACAATTTCATCAAAAATCTGAATTTCGGCAAATGACTCAAAAATGGTGCCAAACGGTTGCGAATGTTCCTCTGAGATGTTTGGCGGTGGAAACAGAAGGCTTTTTATCACAGGAAAAGAAATCAGCCCTCGACAACTTAACCGGCAGAAAAACATTTTTTTGAAAAAATCCCTAAGCCCCGGGGTCACAATTTCATCAAAAATCTGACTTTCGGCAAATGACTCAAAGATGGTGCCAAATGGTTGCAAATGCTCCCCTGAGATGTTTGGCGGTCGAAACAGAAGGCTTTTTATCACAGGAAAAGAAATCAGCCCTTGACAACTTAACCGGCAGAAAAACATTTTTTTGAAAAAATCCCTAAGCCCCGGGGTCACAATTTCATCAAAAATCTGACTTTCGGCAAATGACTCAAAAATGGTGCCAAACGGTTGCAAATGCTCCCCTGCAAAGTTTGGCGGTCGAAACAGAAGGCTTTTTATCACAGGATAGGAAATCAGCCCTCGACAACTTAACCAGCAGAAAAACGTTTTTTTGAAAAAATCCCTAAGCCCCGGGGTCACAATTTCAACAAAAATCTGACTTTCGGTAAATAACTCAAAAATGGTGCCAAACGGTTGCAAATGCTCCTCTGAGATGGTTGGCGGTCGAAACAGAAGGCTTTTTATCACAGGAAAAGAAATCAGCCCTTGACAACTTAACCGGCAGAAAAACATTTTTTTGAAAAAATCCCTAAGCCCCGTGGTCGCAATTTCATCAAAAATCTGACTTTCGGCAAATGACTCAAAAATGTTGCCAAACGGTTGCAAACGCTACCCTCAGATGTTTGGCGGTCGAAACAGAAGGCTTTTTATCACAGGAAAGGAACTCAACCCTCGACAACTTAACCGGCAGAAAAACGTTTTTTTGAAAAAATCCCTAAGCCCCGGGGTCACAATTTCATGAAAAAATCTGACTTTCGGCAAATGACTCAAAAATGGTGCCAAACGGTTGCAAATGCTCCTCTGAGATGGTTGGCGGTCGAAACAGAAGGCTTTTTATCACAGGAAAAGAAATCAGCCCTTGACAACTTAACTGGCAGAAAAAGATTTTTTTGAAAAAATCCCTAAGCCCCGGGGTTACAATTTCATCAAAAATCTGACTTTTGGCAAATGACTCAAAAATGGTGCCAAACGGTTGCAAATGCTCCCCTGCGATGTTTGGCGCTCGAAACAGAAGGCTTTTTATCACAGGATAAGAAATAAGCCCTCGACAACGTAATTTTCAGAAAAACATTTTTTTGAAAAAATCCCTAAGCCCCGGGGTCACAATTTCATCAAAAATCTGACTTCCGGCAGTTCACTCAGAAATGGTGCCAAACGATTGCAAATGCTCCCCTGCAAAGTTTGACGGATGAAATAGAAGGCTTTTTATGACAGGACAGAAAATCTATAAAAGGCAGAAAAACATTTTTTTGAAAAAATCCCTCACAATTTCATCAAAAATCTGAATTTCGGCAAATGACTCAAAAATGGTGCCAAACGGTTGCAAATGCTCCCCTGCAAAGTTTGGCGGTCGAAACAGAAGGCTTTTTATCACAGGAAAAGAAATCAGCCCTCGACAACTTAACCGGCAGAAAAACATTTTTATGAAAAAATCCCTAAGCCCCAGGGTCACAATTTCATCAAAAATCTGACTTTCGGCAAATGACTCAAAAATGGTGACAAACGGTTGCAAATGCTCCCCTGAGATGTTTGGCGGTCGAAACAGAAGGCTTTTTATCACAGGAAAGGAAATCAGCCCTCGACAACTTAACCGGTGAAAAACATTTTTTTGAAAAAATCCCTAAGCCCCGGGGTCACAATTTCAGAATAAATCTTTCGGTAAATAACTCAAAAATGGTGCCAAACGGTTGCAAATGCTCCCCTGCAAAGTTTGGCGGTCGAAACAGAAGTCTTTTTATCACAGGAAAGGAAATCAGCCCTCGACAACTTAACCGGCAGAAAAACGTTTTTTTGAAAAAATCCCTAAGCCCCGGGGTCACAATTTCAGAATAAATCTTTCGGTAAATAACTCAAAAATGGTGCAAAACGGTTGCAAATGCTCCCCTGCAAAGTTTGGCGGTCGAAACAGAAGGCTTTTTATCACAGGAAAAGAAATCAGCCTTTGACAACCTAACCGGCAGAAAAACAGTTTTTTTAAAAAAACCCTATGCCCCGGGGTCAAAATTTCAGCAAAAATCTGACTTTCGTCAATTGACTCAAAAATGGTGCCAAACTGTTGCAAATGCTCCCCTGCAAAGTTTGGCGGTCGAAACAGAAGGCTTTTTATCACAGGAAAGGAAATCAGCCCTCGACAACTTAACCGGTAGAAAAACATTTTTCTGAAAAAAATCCCTCACAATTTCATCAAAAATCTGAATTTCGGCAAATGACTCAAAAATGGTGCCAAACGGTTGCGAATGCACCTCTGAGATGTTTGGCGGTCGAAACAGAAGGCTTTTTATCACAGGAAAAGAAATCAGCCCTTGACAACTTAACCGGCAAAAAAACATTTTTTTGAAAAAATCCCTAAGCCCCGGGGTCACAATTTCAGCAAAAACCCGACTTTCGGCAAATCACTCAGAAATGGTGCCAAACGATTGCAAGTGCTCCGCTGCGATGTTTGGCGCTCGAAACAGAAGGCTTTTTATCACAGGATAAGAAATAAGCCCTCGACAACGTAACTTTCAGAAAAATATTTTTTTGAAAAAACCCTAAGCCATGGCGTCCCAATTTCATCAAAAATCTGACTTCCGGCAATTCACTCAAAAATGGTGCCAAACGGTTGCAAATGCTCCCCTGCAAAGTTTGACGGATGAAATAGAAGGCTTTTTATGACAGGACAGAAAATCTATAACCAGCAGAAAAAGATATTTTTGAAAAAATCCCTAAGCCCCGGGGTCACAATTTCAGCAAAAATCTGACTTTCAGCAAATGACTCAAAAATGGTGCCAAACGGTTGCAAATTCTCCCCTGCAAAGTTTGGCGGTCGAAACAGAAGGCTTTTTATCACAAGAAAAGAAATCAGCCCTCGACAACTTACCCGGCAGAAAAACATTTTTTTGAAAAAATCCCTAAGCCCCGGGGTCACAATATCAGCAAAAATCTGACTTTGGTCAATTGACTCAAAAATGGTGCCAAACGGTTGCAAACGATCCCCTGAGATGTTTGGCGGTTGAAACAGAAGGCTTTTTATCACAGGAAAAGAAATCAGCCCTCGACAACTGAACCGGCAGGAAAAGATTTTTTTGAACAAATCCCTAAGCCCCGGGGTCACAATTTCAGCAAAAATCTGGCTTTCGGCAAATGACTCAAAAATGGTGCCAAACAGTTGCAAATGCTCCCCTGCAAAGTTTGGTGGTCGAAACAGAAGGCTTTTTATCACAGGAAAAGAAATCAGCCCTCGACAACTTAACCGGCAGAAAAACATTTTTTTGAAAAAATCCCTAAGCCCCGTCGTCACAATTTCATCAAAAATCTGACTTTCGGCAAATGACTCAAAAATGGTGCCAAACGATGGCAAGTGCTCCCCTGCGATGTTTGGCGCTCGAAATAGAAGGCTTTTTATCACAGGATAAGAAATAAGCCCTCGACAACGTAACTTTCAGAAAAATATTTTTTTGAAAAAATCCCTAAGCCATGGGGTCCCAATTTCATCAAAAATCTGACTTCCGGCAATTCACTCAAAAATGGTGCCAAACGGTTGCAAATGCTCCCCTGCAAAGTTTGACGGATGAAATAGAAGGCTTTTTATGACAGGACAGAAAATCTATAACCAGTAGAAAAAGATATTTTTGAAAAAATCCCAAGGCCCGGGGTCACAATTTCAGCAAAAATCTGACTTTCAGCAAATGACTCAAAAATGGTGCCAAACGGTTGCAAATTCTCCCCTGCAAAGTTTGGCGGTCGAAACAGAAGGCTTTTTATCACAAGAAAAGAAATCAGCCCTCGACAACTTACCCGGCAGAAAAACATTTTTTTGAAAAAATCCCTAAGCCCCGGGGTCACAATTTCAGCAAAAATCTGACTTTCCTCAATTGACTCAAAAATGGTGCCAAACGGTTGCAAACGATCCCGAGATGTTTGGCGGTCGAAACAGAAGGCTTTTTATCACAGGAAAAGAAATCAGCCCTTGACAACTTAAACGGGAGAAAAACATTTTTTTGAAAAAATCCCTAAGCCCCGGCGTCACAATTTCATCAAAAATCTGACTTTCGGCAAATTACTCAAAAATGGTGCCAAACGGGTGCAAATGCTCCCTTGAGATGTTTGGCGGTCGAAACAGAAGGCTTTTTATCACAGGAAAAGAAATCAGCCCTCGACAACTTAACCAGCAGAAAAACATTTTTTTGAAAAAATCCCTAAGCCCTGGGGTCACAATTTCAGCAAAAACCCGACTTTCGGCAAATCACTCAGAAATGGTGCCAAACGGTTGCAAATGCTCCCCTGCAAAGTTTGATGGATGAAATAGAAGGCTTTTTATGACAGGACAGAAAATCCTTAACCGGCAGTATAAGATTTTTTTGAAAAAATCCCTAAGCCCCGGGGTCACAATTTCATCAAAAATCTGACTTTCGGCAAATGACTCAAAAATGGTGCCAAACGATTGCAAATGCTCCCCTGTGATGTTTGGCGCTCGAAACAGAAGGCTTTTTATCACAGGATAAGAAATAAGCCCTCGACAACGTAACTTTCAGAAAAATATTTTTTTGAAAAAATCCCTAAGCCATGGGGTCCCAATTTCATCAAAAATCTGACTTCCGGCAATTCACTCAAAAATGGTGCCAAACAGTTTCAAATGCTCCCCTGCAAAGTTTGACGGATGAAATAGAAGAGTTTTTATGACAGGACAGAAAATCTCTAACCGGCAGAAAAAGATATTTTTGAAAAAATCCCTAAGCCCTGGGGTCCCAATTTCATCCAAAATCTGACTTCCGGCAATTGACTCAAATATGGTGACAAACGGTTGCAAATGCTCCCCTGCAAAGTTTGACGGATGAAATAGAAGGCTTTTTATGACAGGACAGAAAATCTATAACCGGCAGAAAAAGATATTTTTGAAAAAATCCCTAAGCCCCGTGGTCACAATTTCAGCAAAAATCTGACTTTCAGCAAATGACTCAAAAATGGTGCCAAACGGTTGCAAATTCTCCCCTGCAAAGTTTGGCGGTCGAAACAGAAGGCTTTTTATCACAGGAAAAGAAATCAGCCCTCGACAACTTAACCGGCAGAAAAACATTTTTTTGAAAAAATCCCTAAGCCCCGGGGTCCCAATTTCATCCAAAATCTGACTTCCGGCAATTGACTCAAAAATGGTGCCAAACGGTTGAAAATGCTCCCCTGCAAAGTTTGATGGATGAAATAGACGGCTTTTTATGACAGGACAGAAAATCTATAACCGGCAGAAAAAGATATTTTTGAAAAAATCCCTCAGCCCCGGGGTCACAATTTCAGCAAAAATCTGACTTTCAGCAAATGACTCAAAATTGGTGCCAAACGGTTGCAAATGCTCCCCTGCAAAGTTTGGCGGTCGAAACAGAAGGCTTTTTATCACAAGAAAAGAAATCAGCCCTCGACAACTTACCCGGCAGAAAAACATTTTTTTGAAAAAATCCCTAAGCCCCGGGGTCACAATATCAGCAAAAATCTGACTTTGGTCAATTGACTCAAAAATGGTGCCAAACGGTTGCAAACGATCCCCTGAGATGTTTGGCGGTCGAAACAGAAGGCTTTTTATCACAGGAAAAGAAATCAGCCCTCGACAACTTAACCGGCAGGAAAAGATTTTTTTGAAAAAATCCCTAAGCCCCGGGGTCACAATTTCAGCAAAAATCTGACTTTCGGCAAATGACTCAAAAATGGTGCCAAACGGTTGCAAATGCTCCCTTGAGATGTTTGGCGGTCGAAACAGAAGGCTTTTTATCACAGGAAAAGAAATCAGCCCTCGACAACTTAACCGGCAGAAAAAGATTTTTTTGAAAAAATCCCTAAGCCCCGGGGCCACAATTTCATCAAAAATCTGACTTTCAGCAAATGACTCAAAAATGTTGCCAAACGGTTGCAAATGCTCCCCTGAGATGTTTGGCAGTCGAAACAGAAGGCTTTTTATCACAGGAAAAGAAATCAGCCCTTGACAACTTAACCGGCAGAAAAACATTTTTTTGAAAAAATCCCTAAGCCCCGGGGTCACAATTTCAGCAAAAACCCGACTTTCGGCAATTCACTCAGAAATGGTGCCAAACGGTTGCAAATGCTCCCCTACAAAGTTTGACGGATGAAATAGAAGGCTTTTTATGACAGGACAGAAAATCCTTAACCGGCAGAAAAAGATTTTTTTGAAAAAATCCCTAAGCCCCAGGGTCACAATTTCATCAAAAATCTGACTTTCCGCAAATGACTCAAAAATGGTGCCAAACGGTTGCAAATGCTCCCCTGCGATGTTTGGCGGTCGAAACAGAAGGCTTTTTATCACAGGATAAGAAATAAGCCCTCGAGAACGTAACTTTCAGAAAAACATTTTTTTGAAAAAATCCCTAAGCCCCGGGGTCACAATTTCATCAAAAATCTGACTCAAAAATGGTGCCAAACGGTTGCAAATGCTCCCCTGCAAAGTTTGGCGGTCGAAACAGAAGGCTTTTTATCACAGGAAAAGAAATCAGCCCTCGACAACTTAACCGGCAGGAAACGATTTTTTTGAAAAAATCCCTAAGCCCCGGGGTCACAATTTCAGCAAAAATCTGACTTTCGGCAAATGACTCAAAAATGGTGCCAAACGGTTGCAAATGCTCCCTTGAGATGTTTGGCGGTCGAAACAGAAGGCTTTTTATCACAGGAAAAGAAATCAGCCCTCGACAACTTAACCGGCAGAAAAAGATTTTTTTGAAAAAATCCCTAAGCCCCGGGGCCACAATTTCATCAAAAATCTGACTTTCAGCAAATGACTCAAAAATGGTGCGAAACGGTTGCAAATGCTCCCCTGAGATGTTTGGCAGTCGAAACAGAAGGCTTTTTATCACAGGAAAAGAAATCAGCCCTTGACAACTTAACCAGCAGAACAAGCTTTTTTTGAAAAAATCCATAAGCCCCGGGGTCATAATTTCATCAAAAATCTATTTTTCGGCAATTGACTCGAAAATGGTGCCAAACGGTTGCAAATGCTCCCCTGGAAAGTTTGGTGATCGAAACAGAAGGCTTTTCATCACAGGAAAAGAAATCAGCCCTCGACAACTTAACCTTGCAGAAAAACATTTTTTTGAAAAAATCCCTAAGCCCCGGGGTCACAATTTCAGAATAAATCTGACTTTCGGCAAATGACTCAAAAATGGTGCCAAACGGTTGCAAACGATCCCCTGAGATGTTTGGCGGTCGAAACAGAAGGCTTTTTCTCACAGGAAAAGAAATCAGCCCTCGACAACTTAACTGGCAGAAAAAGATTTTTTTGAAAAAATCCCTAAGCCCCGGGGTCACAATTTCAGCAAAAATCTGACTTTCAGCAAATGACTCAAAAATGGTGCCAAACGGTTGCAAATGCTCCCCTGCAAAGTTTGGTGGTCGAAACAGAAGGCTTTTTATCACAGGAAAAGAAATCAGCCCTCGACAACTTAACCGGCAGAAAAACATTTTTTTGAAAAAATCCCTAAGCCCCGGGGTCACAATTTCATCAAAAATCTGACTTTCAGCAAATGACTCAAAAATGGTGCCAAACGGTTGCAAATGCTCCCCTGAGATGTTTGGCAGTCGAAACAGAAGGCTCTTTATCACAGGAAAAGAAATCAGCCCTTGACAACTTAACCAGCAGAACAAGATTTTTTTGAAAAAATCCCTAAGCCCCGGGGTCACAATTTCATCAAAAATCTATTTTTCGGCAATTGACTCGAAAATGGTGCCAAACGGTTGCAAATGCTCCCCTGAGATGTTTGGCGGTCGAAACAGAAGGCTTTTTATCACAGGAAAAGAAATCAGCCCTCGACAACTTAACTGGCAGAAAAAGATTTTTTTGAAAAAATCCCTAAGCTCCCGGGGTCACAATTTCATAAAAAATCTGACTCAAAAATGGTGCCAAACGGTTGCAAATGCTCCCCTGCAAAGTTTGGCGGTCGAAACAGAAGGCTTTTTATCACAGGAAAAGAAATCAGCCCTTGACAACTTAACCGGCAGGAAACGATTTTTTTGAAAAAATCCCTAAGCCCCGGGGTCACAATTTCAGCAAAAATCTGACTTTCGGCAAATGACTCAAAAATGGTGCCAAACGGTTGCAAATGCTCCCCTGCAAAGTTTGGTGGTCGAAACAGAAGGCTTTTTATCACAGGAAAAGAAATCAGCCCTCGACAACTTAACCGGCAGAAAAACATTTTTTTGAAAAAATCCCTAAGCCCCGGCGACACAATTTCATCAAAAATCTGACTTTCGGCAAATGACTCAAAAATGGTGCCAAACGGTTGCAAATGCTCCCTTGAGATGTTTGGCGGTCGAAACAGAAGGCTTTTTATCACAGGAAAAGAAATCAGCCCTCGACAACTTAACCGGCAGAAAAAGATTTTTTTGAAAAAATCCCTAAGCCCCGGGGTCACAATTTCATCAAAAATCTGACTTTCAGCAAATGACTCAAAAATGGTGCCAAACGGTTGCAAATGCTCCCCTGAGATGTTTGGCAGTCGAAACAGAAGGCTTTTTATCACAGGAAAAGAAATCAGCCCTTGACAACTTAACCAGCAGAACAAGCTTTTTTTGAAAAAATCCATAAGCCCCGGGGTCATAATTTCATCAAAAATCTATTTTTCGGCAATTGACTCGAAAATGGTGCCAAACGGTTGCAAATGCTCCCCTGGAAAGTTTGGTGATCGAAACAGAAGGCTTTTCATCACAGGAAAAGAAATCAGCCCTCGACAACTTAACCTTGCAGAAAAACATTTTTTTGAAAAAATCCCTAAGCCCTGGGGTCACAATTTCAGAATAAATCTGACTTTCGGCAAATGACTCAAAAATGGTGCCAAACGGTTGCAAACGATCCCCTGAGATGTTTGGCGGTCGAAACAGAAGGCTTTTTCTCACAGGAAAAGAAATCAGCCCTCGACAACTTAACTGGCAGAAAAAGATTTTTTTGAAAAAATCCCTAAGCCCCGGGGTCACAATTTCAGCAAAAATCTGACTTTCAGCAAATGACTCAAAAATGGTGCCAAACGGTTGCAAATGCTTCCCTGAGATGTTTGGCGGTCGAAACAGAAGGCTCTTTATCACAGGAAAAGAAATCAGCCCTCGACAACTTAACCAGCAGAACAAGATTTTTTTGAAAAAATCCTTAAGCCCCGGGGTCACAATTTCATCAAAAATCTATTTTTCGACAATTGACTCGAAAATGGTGCCAAACGGTTGCAAATGCTCCCCTGAGATGTTTGGCGGTCGAAACAGAAGGCTTTTTATCACAGGAAAAGAAATCAGCCCTCGACAACTTAACCGGCAGAAAAAGATTTTTTTGAAAAAATCCCTAAGCCACGGGGTCACAATTTAAGAAAAAAATCTGACTTTCGGCAAGTGACTCAAAAATGGTGCCAAACGGTTGCAAATGCTCCCCTGAGATGTTTGGCGGTCGAAACAGAAGGCTTTTTATCACAGGAAAAGAAATCAGCCCTCGACAACTTAACCGGCAGAAAAAGATTTTTTTGAAAAAATCCCTAAGCCCCGGGGTCACAATTTCAGAAAAAAATCTGACTTTCGGCAAATGACTCAAAAATGGTGCCAAACGGTTGCAAATGCTCCCCTGGAAAGTTTGGTGATCGAAACAGAAGGCTTTTCATCACAGGAAAATAAATCAGCCCTCGACAACTTAACCGGCAGAAAAACATTTTTTTGAAAAAATCCCTAAGCCCCGGGGTCACAATTTCAGAATAAATCTAACTTTCGGCAAATGACTCAAAAATGGTGCCAAACGGTTGCAAACGATCCCCTGAGATGTTTGGCGGTCGAAACAGAAGGCTTTTTATCACAGGAAAAGAAATCAGCCCTCGACAACTTAACCGGCAGGAAAAGATTTTTTTGAAAAAACCCCTAAGCCCCGGGGTCACAATTTCAGCAAAAATCTGACTTTCGGCAAATGACTCAAAAATGGTGCCAAACGGTTGCAAATGCTCCCCTGCAAAGTTTGGTGGTCGAAACAGAAGGCTTTTTATCACAGGAAAAGAAATCAGCCCTCGACAACTTAACCGGCAGAAAAAGATTTTTTTGAAAAAATCCCTAAGCCCCGGAGTCACAATTTCATCAAAAATCTGACTTTCGGCAATTGACTCGAAAATGGTGCCAAACGGTTGCAAATGCTCCCCTGGGATGCTTGGCGGTCGAAACAGAAGGCTTTTTATTACAGGAAAAGAAATCAGCCCTTGACAACTTAACCGGCAGAAAAACATTTTTTGAAAAAATCCCTAAGCCCCGGGGTCACAATTTCATCAAAAATCTGACTTTCGGCAAATGACTCAAAAATGGTGCCAAACGGGTGCAAATGCTCACTTGAGATGTTTGGCGGTCGAAACAGAAGGCTTTTTATCACAGGAAAAGAAATCAGCCCTCGACAACTTACCGTATTTTTCGCACCATAGGACGCACTTTTTCCCTCCTAAAAAGCAAGGGGAAATGTGTGTGCGTCCTATGGAGCGAATGCAGGCTTTCGCTGAAGCCTGGAGAGCGAGACGGGTCGGTGCGCACCGACCCTTCTTGCTCTCCCGGCTTCAGGAAGCTATCCGCTAGGAGTGGGAGACCCAGCTCTCCCACCGCTAGCGGAGCGCTGCATTAATCCCGAAGCTTGGGGCGTGCGGAGCTCAGCGCGCCCCAAGCTTCTCGGTGCCGGCAAGGTCTCCGCTAGCCCTGGGAGAGCCCCGCGAAGTCGCCCGGCTCTCCCAGGGCTAGCGGACCACTGCGCTAATCCAGAAGCTTGGGGCGTGCGGAGCTCAGCGCGCCCCAAGCTTCTGGGTGCAGGCAAGGTCTCCGCTAGCCCTGGGAGAGCCGGGCGACGTCGCCAGGCTCTCCCAGGGCTAGCGGACCACTGCGCTAATCCAGAAGCTTGGGGCGTGCGGAGCTCAGCGCGCCCCAAGCTTCTGGGTGCCGGCAAGGTCTCCGCTAGCCCTGGGAGAGCCTCACGACGTCGCCCGGCTCTCCCAGGGCTAGCGGACCACTGCGCTAATCCAGAAGCTTGGGGCGTGCGGAGCTCAGCGCGCCCCAAGCTTCTGGGTGCCGGCAAGGTCTCCGCTAGCCCTGGGAGAGCCCTGCGACGTCGCGCGGCTCTCCCAGGGCTAGCAGACCACTGCGCAAATCCAGAAGCTTGGGGCGTGCGGAGCTCAGCGCGCCCCAAGCTTCTGGGTGCCGGCAAGGTCTCCGCTAGCCCTGGGAGAGCCGGGCGACGTCGCCCGGCTCTCCCAGGGCTAGCGGACCACTGCGCTAATCCAGAAGCTTGGGGCGTGCGGAGCTCAGCGCGCCCCAAGCTTCTGGGTGCCGGCAAGGTCTCCGCTAGCCCTGGGAGAGCCTCGCGACGTCGCCCGGCTCTCCCAGGGCTAGCGGACCACTGCGCTAATCCAGAAGCTTGGGGCGTGCGGAGCTCAGCGCGCCCCAAGCTTCTGGGTGCCGGCAAGGTCTCCGCTAGCCCTGGGAGAGCCCCGCGACGTTGCCCGGCTCTCCCAGGGCTAGCGGACCACTGCGCTAATCCAGAAGCTTGGGGCGTGCGGAGCTCAGCGCGCCCCAAGCTTCTGGGTGCCGGCAAGGTCTCCGCTAGCCCTGGGAGAGCCCCGCGACGTCGCGCGGCTCTCCCAGGGCTGGCGGACCACTGCGCTAATCCAGAAGCTTGGGGCGTGCGGAGCTCAGCGCGCCCCAAGCTTCTGGGTGCCGGCAAGGTCTCCGCTAGCCCTGGGAGAGCCCCGCGACGTCGCGCGGCTCTCCCAGGGCTAGCGGACCACTGCGCTAATCCAGAAGCTGGGGCGTGCGGAGCTCAGCGCGCCCCAAGCTTCTGGGTGCCGGCAAGGTCTCCGCTAGCCCTGGGAGAGCCCCGCGACGTCGCCCGGCTCTCCCAGGGCTAGCGGACCACTGCGCTAATCCAGAAGCTTGGGGCGTGCGGAGCTCAGCGCGCCCCAAGCTTCTGGGTGCCGGCAAGGTCTCTGCTAGCCCTGGGAGCTCCCCGCAAGGCTCCCCAAGCTGCGGATAGCAGCCTGCTTCCCAGAGCGTCGGGCGCCCTGAAAGCAGAGCGCCCGGCACTTCAGGAACACATCCGCTGCGTGGGGAGCCTTGCAGGAGTTCCCCGCAAGGCTCCCCACGCTGCGGATAGCAGCCTGCCGCCCGGCGCGACGGGCGCCCTGAAGCAGAGCGCCCCTCGCGCCGGGCAGACATCTGCAGCGTGCAGAGCCCTGCAGCAGTTCCTCACAGGGCTCCCCACGCTGCGGATAGCAGCCTGCTTCCCGGAGCGTCGGGCGCCCTGAAAGCAGAGCGCCTGGCGCTTCAGGAACACATCCGCTGCGTGGAGAGCCTTGCAGGAGTTCCCCGCAAGGATCCCCAAGCTGCGGATAGCAGCCTGCCGCCCGGCGGGTGAGGCGCCCTGAAGCAGAGCGCCCCTCACGGCAGGCATACATCCGCAGCGTGGGGAGCCCTGCAGCAGTTCCCCGCAAGGCTCCCCAAGCTGCGGATAGCAGCCTGCCGCCCGGCGGGTGGGGCGCCCTGAAGCAGAGCACCCCGCGCGCTAGGCAGACATCAGCCAGCCCCACAAGCTCGGGGGACAGCAGGGAGGCGCAGCGCCACTATCCCACTGTTCCTCGACCTGGTTCGGTTTCCCTGACCTGCTTTTGGGGAGGAAATAAAGGAGAAAATTTTTTCCTTTATTTCCCCCCCAAAAAACTAGGCGCGTCCTATGGTCCGGTGCATCCAATCGTGCGAAAAATACGGTAACCGGCAGAAAAACATTTTTTGGAAAAAATCCCTAAGCCCCGGGGTCACAATTTCAGCAAAAACCCGACTTTCGGCAAATCACTCAGAAATGGTGCCAAACGGTTGCAAATGCTCCCCTGCAAAGTTTGACGGATGAAATAGATGGCTTTTTATGACAGGACAGAAAATCCTTAACCGGCAGAAAAAGATTTTTTTTGAAAAAATCCCTAAGCCCCGGGGTCACAATTTCATCAAAAATCTGACTTTCGGCAAATGACTCAAAAATGGTGCCAAACGATTGCAAATGCTCCCCTGCGATGTTTGGCGCTCGAAACAGAAGGCTTTTAATCACAGGATAAGAAATAAGCCCTCGACAACGTAACTTTCAGAAAAATATTTTTTTGAAAAAATCCCTAAGCCATGGGGTCCCAATTCCATCAAAAATCTGACTTCCGGCAATTCACTCAAAAATGGTGCCAAACGGTTGCAAATGCTCCCCTGCAAAGTTTAACGGATGAAATAGAAGGCTTTTTATGACAGGACAGAAAATCTCTAACCAGCAGAAAAAGATACTTTTGAAAAAATCCCTAAGCCCTGGGGTCCCAATTTCAGCAAAAATCTGTCTTTCAGCAAATGACTCAAAAATGGTGCCAAACGGTTGCAAATGCTCCCCTGAGATGTTTGGCGGTCGAAACAGAAGGCTTTTTATCACAGGAAAAGAAATCAGCCCTAGACAACGTAACCAGCAGAACAAGATTTTTTTGAAAAAATCCCTAAGCCCCGGGGTCACAATTTCATCAAAAATCTATTTTTCGGCAATTGACTCGAAAATGGTGCCAAACGGTTGCAAATGCACCCCTGAGATGTTTGGCGGTCGAAACAGAAGGCTTTTTATCACAGGAAAAGAAATCAGCCCTCGACAACTTAACCGGCAGAAAAAGATTTTTTTGAAAAAATCCCTAAGCCCCGGGGTCACAATTTCAGCAAAAATCTGACTTTCGGCAAATGACTCAAAAATGGTGCCAAACGGTTGCAAATGCTCCCCTGCAAAGTTTGGCGGTCGAAACAGAAGGCTTTTTATCACAGGAAAAGAAATCAGCTCCTCGACAACTTAACCGGCAGAAAAAGATTTTTTTGAAAAAATCCATAAGCCCCGGGGTCACAATTTCATCAAAAATCTGACTTTCGGCAAATGACTCAAAAATGGTGCCAAACGGTTGCAAATGCTCCCCTGAGATGTTTGGCGGTCGAAACAGAAGGCTTTTTATTACAGGAAAAGAAATCAGCCCTTGACAACTTAACCGGCAGAAAAACATTTTTTTGAAAAAATCCCTAAGCCCCGGGGTCACAATTTCATCAAAAATCTGACTTTCAGCAAATGACTCAAAAATGGTGCCAAACGGTTGCAAATGCTCCCCTGAGATGTTTGGCGGTCGAAACAGAAGGCTTTTTATCACAGGAAAAGAAATCAGCCCTTGACAACTTAACCAGCAGAACAAGATTTTTTTGAAAAAATCCCTAAGCCCCGGGGTCACAATTTCATCAAAAATCTATTTTTCGGCAATTGACTCGAAAATGGTGCCAAACGGTTGCAAATGCTCCCCTGGGATGTTTGGCGGTCGAAACAGAAGGCTTTTTATCACAGGAAAAGAAATCAGCCCTCGACATCTTAACCGGCAGAAAAAGATTTTTTTGAAAAAATCCCTAAGCCCCGGGGTCACAATTTCAGCAAAAATCTGACTTTCGGCAAATGACTCAAAAATTGTGCCAAACGGTTGCAAATGCTCCCCTGCAAAGTTTGGTGGTCGAAACAGAAGGCTTTTTATTACAGGAAAAGAAATCAGCCCTTGACAACTTAACCGGCAGAAAAACATTTTTTGAAAAAATCCCTAAGCCCCGGGGTCACAATTTCATCAAGAATCTGACTTTCGGCAATTGACTCAAAAATGGTGCCAAACGGGTGCAAATGCTCCCTTGAGATGTTTGGCGGTCGAAACAGAAGGCTTTTTATCACAGGAAAAGAAATCAGCCCTCGACAACTTAACCGGCAGAAAAACATTTTTTTGAAAAAATCCCTAAGCCCCGGGGTCACAATTTCAGCAAAAACCCGACTTTCGGCAAATCACTCGGAAATGGTGCCAAACGGTTGCAAATGCTCCCCTGCAAAGTTTGACGGATGAAATAGAAGGCTTTTTATGACAGGACAGAAAATCCTTAACCGGCAGAAAAAGATTTTTTTGAAAAATTCCCTAAGCCCCGGGGTCACAATTTCATCAAAAATCTGACTTTCAGCAAATGACTCAAAAATGGTGCCAAACGGGTGCAAATGCTCCCCTGGAACGTTTGGTGATCGAAACAGAAGGCTTTTTATCACAGGATAAGAAATCAGCCCTTGACAACTTAACCGGCAGAAAAACATTTTTTTGAAAAAATCCCTAAGCCCCGGGGTCACAATTTCATTAAAAATCTGACTTTCGGCAAATGACTCAAAAAATGGTGCCAAATGGTTGCAAATGCTCCCCTGCGATGTTTGGCGCTCGAAACAGAAGGCTTTTTATCACAGGAAAAGAAATCAGCCCTCGACAACTTAACCGGCAGAAAAACATTTTTTTGAAAAAATCCCTAATCCCCGGGGTCACAATTTCATAAAAAATCTGACTTTCGGCAAATGACTCAAAAATGGTGCCAAATGGTTGCAAATGCTCCCCTTCGATGTTTGGCGCTCGAAACAGAAGGCTTTTTATCACAGGATAAGAAATAAGCCCTCGACAACGTAACTTTCAGAAAAACATTTTTTTGAAGAAATCCCTAAGCCCCGGGGTCACAATTTCATCAAAAATCTGACTTCCGGCAAATGACTCAAAAATGGTGCCAAACGGTTGCAAATGCTCCCCTGAGATGTTTGGCGGTCGAAACAGAAGGCTTTTTATTACAGGAAAAGAAATCAGCCCTTGACAACTTAACCGGCAGAAAAAGATTTTTTTGAAAAAATCCCTAAGCCCCGGGGTCACAATTTCATCAAAAATCTGACTTTCAGCAAATGACTCAAAAATGGTGCCAAACGGTTGCAAATGCTCCCCTGAGATGTTTGGCGGTCGAAACAGAAGGCTTTTTATCACAGGAAAAGAAATCAGCCCTTGACAACTTAACCAGCAGAACAAGATTTTTTTGAAAAAATCCCTAAGCCCCGGGGTCACAATTTCATCAAAAATCTATTTTTCGGCAATTGACTCGAAAATGGTGCCAAACGGTTGCAAATGCTCCCCTGGGATGTTTGGCGGTCGAAACAGAAGGCTTTTTATCACAGGAAAAGAAATCAGCCCTCGACATCTTAACCGGCAGAAAAAGATTTTTTTGAAAAAATCCCTAAGCCCCGGGGTCACAATTTCAGCAAAAATCTGACTTTCGGCAAATGACTCAAAAATTGTGCCAAACGGTTGCAAATGCTCCCCTGCAAAGTTTGGTGGTCGAAACAGAAGGCTTTTTATTACAGGAAAAGAAATCAGCCCTTGACAACTTAACCGGCAGAAAAACATTTTTTGAAAAAATCCCTAAGCCCCGGGGTCACAATTTCATCAAGAATCTGACTTTCGGCAATTGACTCAAAAATGGTGCCAAACGGGTGCAAATGCTCCCTTGAGATGTTTGGCGGTCGAAACAGAAGGCTTTTTATCACAGGAAAAGAAATCAGCCCTCGACAACTTAACCGGCAGAAAAACATTTTTTTGAAAAAATCCCTAAGCCCCGGGGTCACAATTTCAGCAAAAACCCGACTTTCGGCAAATCACTCGGAAATGGTGCCAAACGGTTGCAAATGCTCCCCTGCAAAGTTTGACGGATGAAATAGAAGGCTTTTTATGACAGGACAGAAAATCCTTAACCGGCAGAAAAAGATTTTTTTGAAAAATTCCCTAAGCCCCGGGGTCACAATTTCATCAAAAATCTGACTTTCAGCAAATGACTCAAAAATGGTGCCAAACGGGTGCAAATGCTCCCCTGGAACGTTTGGTGATCGAAACAGAAGGCTTTTTATCACAGGAAAAGAAATCAGCCCTCGACAACTTAACCGGCAGAAAAACATTTTTTTGAAAAAATCCCTAAGCCCCGGGGTCACAATTTCAGCAAAAATCTGACTTTGGTCAATTGACTCAAAAATTGTGCCAAATGGTTGCAAACGATCCCCTGAGATGTTTGGCGGTCGAAACAGAAGGCTTTTTATCACAGGAAAAGAAATCAGCCCTCGACAACTTAACCAGCAGAAAAACATTTTTTTGAAAAAACCCGAAGCCCCCGGGTCACAATTTCAGCAAAAACCCGACTTTCGGCAATTCACTCAGAAATGGTGCCAAACGGTTGCAAATGCTCCCCTGCAAAGTTTGACGGATGAAATAGAACGCTTTTTATGACAGGACAGAAAACCCTTAACCGGTAGAAAAAGATTTTTTGGAAAAAATCCCTAAGCCCCAGGGTCACAATTTCATCAAAAATCTGACTTTCGGCAAATGACTCAAAAATGGTGCCAAACGGGTGCAAATGCTCCCTTGAGATGTTTGGCGGTCGAAACAGAAGGCTTTTTATCACAGGATAAGAAATCAGCCCTTGACAACTTAACCGGCAGAAAAACATTTTTTTGAAAAAATCCCTAAGCCCCGGGGTCACAATTTCATTAAAAATCTGACTTTCGGCAAATGACTCAAAAATGGTGCCAAATGGTTGCAAATGCTCCCCTGCGATGTTTGGCGCTCGAAACAGAAGGCTTTTTATCACAGGAAAAGAAATCAGCCCTCGACAACTTAACCGGCAGAAAAACATTTTTTTGAAAAAATCCCTAAGCCCCGGGGTCACAATTTCATAAAAAATCTGACTTTCGGCAAATGACTCAAAAATGGTGCCAAATGGTTGCAAATGCTCCCCTTCGATGTTTGGCGCTCGAAACAGAAGGCTTTTTATCACAGGATAAGAAATAAGCCCTCGACAACGTAACTTTCAGAAAAACATTTTTTTGAAGAAATCCCTAAGCCCCGGGGTCACAATTTCATCAAAAATCTGACTTCCGGCAATTTACTCAGAAATGGTGCCAAACAGTTGCAAATGGTCCCCTGCAAAGTTTGACGGATGAAATAGAAGGCTTTTTATGACAGGACAGAAAATCTATAAAAGGCAGAAAAAGATTTTTTTGAAAAAATCCCTAAGCCCCGGGGTCACAATTTCAGCAAAAATCTGACTTTCGGCAAATGACTCAAAAATGGTGCCAAACGGTTGCAAATGCTCCCCTGAGATGTTTGGGGGTCGAAACAGAAAGCTTTTTATCACAGGAAAAGAAATCAGCCCTCGACAACTTAACTGGCAGAACAAGATTTTTTTGAAAAAATCCCTAAGCCCCGGGGTCACAATTTCATCAAAAATCTGTTTTTCGGCAAATGACTCGAAAATGGTGCCAAACGGTTGCAAATGCTCCCCTGAGATGTTTGGCGGTCGAAACAGAAGGCTTTTTATCACAGGAAAAGAAATCAGCCCTCGACAACTTAACCGGCAGAAAAAGATTTTTTTGAAAAAATCCCTAAGCCCCGGGGTCACAATTTCATCAAAAATCTTACTTTGGGCAATTGACTCAAAAATGGTGCCAAACGATTGCAAATGCTCCCCTGCGATGATTGGCGTTCGAAAGAGAAGGCTTTTTATCACAGGATAATAAATAAGCCCTCGACAACGTAACTTTCAGAAAAAAAATTTTTTGAAAAAATCCCTAAGCCCCGGGGTCACAATTTCATCAAAAATCTGACTTTCGGCAAATGACTCAAAAATGGTGCCAAACGGTTGCAAATGCTCCCCTGCAAAGTTTGGCGGTCGAAACAGAAAGCTTTTTATCACAGGAAAAGAAATCAGCCCTCGACAACTTAACTGGCAGTACAAGATTTTTTTGAAAAAATCCCTAAGCCCCGGGGTCACAATTTCATCAAAAATCTGTTTTTCGGCAAATGACTCGAAAATGGTGCCAAACGGTTGCAAATGCTCCCCTGAGATGTTTGGTGGTCGAAACAGAAGGCTTTTTATCACAGGAAAAGAAATCAGCCCTCGACAACTTAACCGGCAGAAAAAGATTTTTTTGAAAAAATCCCTAAGCCCCGGGGTCACAATTTCATCAAAAATCTTACTTTGGGCAAATGACTCAAAAATGGTGCCAAACGATTGCAAATGCTCCCCTGCGATGTTTGGCGCTCGAAAGAGAAGGCTTTTTATCAAAGGATAATAAATAAGCCCTCGACAACGTAACTTTCAGAAAAATATTTTTTTGAAAAAATCCCTAAGCCCCGGGGTCCCAATTTCATCCAAAATCTGACTTTCGGCAAATGACTCAAAATTGGTGCCAAACGGTTGCAAATGCTCCCCTGCAAAGTTTGGCGGTCGAAACAGAAGGCTTTTTATCACAGGAAAAGAAATCAGCCCTCGACAACTTAACCGGCAGAAAAACATTTTTTTGAAAAAATCCCTAAGCCCCGGGGTCCCAATTTCATCCAAAATCTGACTTCCGGCAATTCACTCAAAAATGGTGCCAAACGGTTGCAAATGCTCCCCTGCAAAGTTTGACGGATGAAATAGAAGGCTTTTTATGACAGGACAGAAAATCTATAACCGGCAGAAAAAGATATTTTTGAAAAAATCCCTAAGCCCCGGGGTCACAATTTCATTAAAAATCTGACTTTCGGCAAATGACTGAAAAATGGTGCCAAATGGTTGCAAATGCTCCCCTGCGATGTTTGGCGCTCGAAACAGAAGGCTTTTTATCACAGGAAAAGAAATCAGCCCTCGACAACTTAACCGGCAGAAAAACATTTTTTTGAAAAAATCCCTAAGCCCCGGGGTCACAATTTCATAAAAAATCTGACTTTCGGCAAATGACTCAAAAATGGTGCCAAATGGTTGCAAATGCTCCCCTTCGATGTTTGGCGCTCGAAACAGAAGGCTTTTTATCACAGGATAAGAAATAAGCCCTCGACAACGTAACTTTCAGAAAAACATTTTTTTGAAGAAATCCCTAAGCCCCGGGGTCACAATTTCATCAAAAATCTGACTTCCGGCAATTTACTCAGAAATGGTGCCAAACGGTTGCAAATGGTCCCCTGCAAAGTTTGACGGATGAAATAGAAGGCTTTTTATGACAGGACAGAAAATCTATAAAAAGCAGAAAAACATTTTTTTGAAAAAATCCCTAAGCCCCGGGGTCACAATTTCAGAATAAATCTGACTTTCGGCAAATCACTCAAAAATGGTGCCAAACGGGTGCAAATGCTCCCTTGAGATGTTTGGCGGTCGAAACAGAAGGCTTTTTATCACAGGAAAAGAAATCAGCCCTTGACAACTTAACCGGCAGAAAAACATTTTTTTGAAAAAATCCCTAAGCACCGGGGTCACAATTTCAGCAAAAACCCGACTTTCGGCAATTCACTCAAAAATGGTGCCAAACGATTGCAAATGCTCCCCTGCGATGTTTGGCGCTCGAAAGAGAAGGCTTTTTATCACAGGATAATAAATAAGCCCTCGACAACATAACTTTCAGAAAAATATTTTTTTGAAAAAATCCCTAAGCTCCGGGGTCACAATTTCAGCAAAAATCTGACTTTCGGCAAATGACTCAAAAATGGTGCCAAACGGTTGCAAATGCTCCCCTGCAAAGTTTGGCGGTCGAAACAGAAGGCTTTTTATCACAGGAAAAGAAATCAGCCCTCGACAACTTAACCGGCAGAAAAACATTTTTTTGAAAAAATCCCTAAGCCCCGGGGTCCCAATTTCATCCAAAATCTGACTTCCGGCAATTCACTCAAAAATGGTGCCAAACGGTTGCAAATGCTCCCCTGCAAAGTTTGACGGATGAAATAGAAGGCTTTTTATGACAGGACAGAAAATCTATAACCGGCAGAAAAAGATTTTTTTGAAAAAAATCCCTAAGCCCCGGGGTCACAATTTCAGCAAAAATCTGACTTTCGGCAAATGACTCAAAAATGGTGCCAAACGGTTGCAAATGCTCCCCTGCAAAGTTTGGTGGTCAAAACAGAAGGCTTTTTATCACAGGAAAAGAAATCAGCCCTCGACAACTTAACCGGCAGAAAAACATTTTTTTGAAAAAATCCCTAAGCCCCGGGGTCACAATTTCAGCAAAAACCCGACTTTCGGCAATTCACCCAGAAATGGTGCCAAACGGTTGCAAATGCTCCCCTGCAAAGTTTGACGGATGAAATAGAAGGCTTTTTATGACAGGACAGAAAATCCTTAACCGGCAGAAAAAGATTTTTTTGAAAAAATCCCTAAGCCCTGGGGTCACAATTTCATCAAAAATCTGACTATCCACAAATGACTCAAAAATGGTGCCAAACGGTTGCAAATGCTCCCCTGCGATGTTTGGCGGTCGAAACAGAAGGCTTTTTATCACAGGATAAAAAATAAGCCCTCGAGAACGTAACTTTCAGAAAAACATTTTTTTGAAAAAATCCCTAAGCCCCGGGGTCACAATTTCATCAAAAATCTGACTTTCGGCAAATGACTCAAAAATGGTGCCAAACGGTTGCAAATGCTCCCCTGCAAAGTTTGGCGGTCGAAACAGAAGGCTTTTTATCACAGGAAAAGAAATCAGCCCTCGACAACTTAACCGGCAGAAAAAGATTTTTTTGAAAAAATCCCTAAGCCCCGGGGTCACAATTTCAGAAAAAAATCTGACTTTCGGCAAATGACTCAAAAATGGTGCCAAACGGTTGCAAATGCTCCCCTGGAAAGTTTGGTGATCGAAACAGAAGGCTTTTCATCACAGGAAAAGAAATCAGCCCTCGACAACTTAACCGGCAGAAAAACATTTTTTTGAAAAAATCCCAAAGCCCCGGGGTCACAATTTCAGAATAAATCTGACTTTCGGCAAATGACTCAAAAATGGTGCCAAACAGTTGCAAACGATCCCCTGAGATGTTTGGTGGTCGAAACAGAAGGCTTTTTATCACAGGAAAAGAAATCAGCCCTCGACAACTTAACCGGCAGGAAAAGATTTTTTTGAAAAAATCCCTAAGCCCCGGCATCACAATTTCATAAAAAATCTGACTTTCGGCAAATGACTCAAAAATGGTGCCAAACGGTTGCAAACGATCCCCTGAGATGTTTGGCGGTCGAAACAGAAGGCTTTTTATCACAGGAAAAGAAATCAGCCCTCGACAACTTAACCGGCAGAAAAACATTTTTTTGAAAAAACCCGAAGCCCCGGGGTCACAATTTCAGCAAAAACCCGACTTTCGGCAATTCACTCAGAAATGGTGCCAAACGGTTGCAAATGCTCCCCTGCAAAGTTTGACGGATGAAATAGAAGGCTTTTTATGACAGGACAGAAAATCCTTAACCGGCAGAAAAAGATTTTTTTGAAAAAATCCCTAAGCCCCAGGGTCACAATTTCATCAAAAATCTGACTTTCGGCAAATGACTCAAAAATGGTGCCAAACGGGTGCAAATGCTCACTTGAGATGTTTGGCGGTCGAAACAGAAGGCTTTTTATCACAGGATAAGAAATCAGCCCTTGACAACTTAACCGGCAGAAAAACATTTTTTTGAAAAAATCCCTAAGCACCGGGGTCACAATTTCAGCAAAAACCCGACTTTCGGCAATTCACTCAGAAATGGTGCCAAACGGTTGCAAATGCTCCCCTGCAAAGTTTGCCGGATGAAATAGAAGGCTTTTTATGACAGGACAGAAAATCCTTAACCGGCAGAAAAAGATTTTTTTGAAAAAATCCCTAAGCCCCGGGGTCACAATTTCATAAAAAATCTTACTTTGGGCAAATGACTCAAAAATGGTGCCAAACGATTGCAAATGCTCCCCTGCGATGTTTGGCGCTCGAAAGAGAAGGCTTTTTATCACAGGATAATAAATAAGCCCTCGACAACATAACTTTCAGAAAAATATTTTTTTGAAAAAATCCCTAAGCTCCGGGGTCACAATTTCAGCAAAAATCTGACTTTCGGCAAATGACTCAAAAATGGTGCCAAACGGTTGCAAATGCTCCCCTGCAAAGTTTGGCGGTCGAAACAGAAGGCTTTTTATCACAGGAAAAGAAATCAGCCCTCGACAACTTAACCGGCAGAAAAACATTTTTTTGAAAAAATCCCTAAGCCCCGGGGTCCCAATTTCATCCAAAATCTGACTTCCGGCAATTCACTCAAAAATGGTGCCAAACGGTTGCAAATGCTCCCCTGCAAAGTTTGACGGATGAAATAGAAGGCTTTTTATGACAGGACAGAAAATCTATAACCGGCAGAAAAAGATTTTTTTGAAAAAAATCCCTAAGCCCCGGGGTCACAATTTCAGCAAAAATCTGACTTTCGGCAAATGACTCAAAAATGGTGCCAAACGGTTGCAAATGCTCCCCTGCAAAGTTTGGTGGTCAAAACAGAAGGCTTTTTATCACAGGAAAAGAAATCAGCCCTCGACAACTTAACCGGCAGAAAAACATTTTTTTGAAAAAATCCCTAAGCCCCGGGGTCACAATTTCAGCAAAAACCCGACTTTCGGCAATTCACCCAGAAATGGTGCCAAACGGTTGCAAATGCTCCCCTGCAAAGTTTGACGGATGAAATAGAAGGCTTTTTATGACAGGACAGAAAATCCTTAACCGGCAGAAAAAGATTTTTTTGAAAAAATCCCTAAGCCCTGGGGTCACAATTTCATCAAAAATCTGACTATCCACAAATGACTCAAATATGGTGCCAAACGGTTGCAAATGCTCCCCTGCGATGTTTGGCGGTCGAAACAGAAGGCTTTTTATCACAGGATAAAAAATAAGCCCTCGAGAACGTAACTTTCAGAAAAACATTTTTTTGAAAAAATCCCTAAGCCCCGGGGTCACAATTTCATCAAAAATCTGACTTTCGGCAAATGACTCAAAAATGGTGCCAAACGGTTGCAAATGCTCCCCTGGAAAGTTTGGTGATCGAAACAGAAGGCTTTTCATCACAGGAAAAGAAATCAGCCCTCGACAACTTAACCGGCAGAAAAACATTTTTTTGAAAAAATCCCAAAGCCCCGGGGTCACAATTTCAGAATAAATCTGACTTTCGGCAAATGACTCAAAAATGGTGCCAAACAGTTGCAAACGATCCCCTGAGATGTTTGGTGGTCGAAACAGAAGGCTTTTTATCACAGGAAAAGAAATCAGCCCTCGACAACTTAACCGGCAGGAAAAGATTTTTTTGAAAAAATCCCTAAGCCCCGGCATCACAATTTCATAAAAAATCTGACTTTCGGCAAATGACTCAAAAATGGTGTCAAACTGTTGCAAACGATCCCCTGAGATGTTTGGCGGTCGAAACAGAAGGCTTTTTATCACAGGAAAAGAAATCAGCCCTCGACAACTTAACCGGCAGAAAAACATTTTTTTGAAAAAACCCGAAGCCCCGGGGTCACAATTTCAGCAAAAACCCGACTTTCGGCAATTCACTCAGAAATGGTGCCAAACGGTTGCAAATGCTCCCCTGCAAAGTTTGACGGATGAAATAGAAGGCTTTTTATAACAGTACAGAAAATCCTTAACCGGCAGAAAAAGATTTTTTTGAAAAAATCCCTAAGCCCCAGGGTCACAATTTCATCAAAAATCTGACTTTCGGCAAATGACTCAAAAATGGTGCCAAACGGGTGCAAATGCTCACTTGAGATGTTTGGCGGTCGAAACAAAAGGCTTTTTATCACAGGATAAGAAATCAGCCCTTGACAACTTAACCGGCAGAAAAACATTTTTTTGAAAAAATCCCTAAGCCCCGGGGTCACAATTTCAGAATAAATCTGACTTTCGGCAAATCACTCAAAAATGGTGCCAAACGGTTGCAAATGCTCCCCTGCAAAGTTTGACGGATGAAATAGAAGGCTTTTTATGACAGGACAGAAAATCCTTAACCGGCAGAAAAAGATTTTTTTGAAAAAATCCCTAAGCCCCGGGGTCACAATTTCATAAAAAATCTTACTTTGGGCAAATGACTCAAAAATGGTGCCAAACGATTGCAAATGCTCCCCTGCGATGTTTGGCGCTCGAAAGAGAAGGCTTTTTATCACAGGATAATAAATAAGCCCTCGACAACTTAACCGGCAGGAAAAGATTTTTTTGAAAAAATCCCTAAGCCCCGGCATCACAATTTCATAAAAAATCTGACTTTCGGCAAATGACTCAAAAATGGTGTCAAACTGTTGCAAACGATCCCCTGAGATGTTTGGCGGTCGAAACAGAAGGCTTTTTATCACAGGAAAAGAAATCAGCCCTCGACAACTTAACCGGCAGAAAAACATTTTTTTGAAAAAACCCGAAGCCCCGGGGTCACAATTTCAGCAAAAACCCGACTTTCGGCAATTCACTCAGAAATGGTGCCAAACGGTTGCAAATGCTCCCCTGCAAAGTTTGACGGATGAAATAGAAGGCTTTTTATAACAGTACAGAAAATCCTTAACCGGCAGAAAAAGATTTTTTTGAAAAAATCCCTAAGCCCCAGGGTCACAATTTCATCAAAAATCTGACTTTCGGCAAATGACTCAAAAATGGTGCCAAACGGGTGCAAATGCTCACTTGAGATGTTTGGCGGTCGAAACAAAAGGCTTTTTATCACAGGATAAGAAATCAGCCCTTGACAACTTAACCGGCAGAAAAACATTTTTTTGAAAAAATCCCTAAGCCCCGGGGTCACAATTTCAGAATAAATCTGACTTTCGGCAAATCACTCAAAAATGGTGCCAAACGGTTGCAAATGCTCCCCTGCAAAGTTTGACGGATGAAATAGAAGGCTTTTTATGACAGGACAGAAAATCCTTAACCGGCAGAAAAAGATTTTTTTGAAAAAATCCCTAAGCCCCGGGGTCACAATTTCATAAAAAATCTTACTTTGGGCAAATGACTCAAAAATGGTGCCAAACGATTGCAAATGCTCCCCTGCGATGTTTGGCGCTCGAAAGAGAAGGCTTTTTATCACAGGATAATAAATAAGCCCTCGACAACGTAACTTTCAGAAAAATATTTTTTTGAAAAAATCCCTAAGCTCCGGGGTCACAATTTCAGCAAAAATCTGACTTTCGGCAAATGACTCAAAAATGGTGCCAAACGGTTGCAAATGCTCCCCTGCAAAGTTTGGCGGTCGAAACAGAAGGCTTTTTATCACAGGAAAAGAAATCAGCCCTCGACAACTTAACCGGCAGAAAAACATTTTTTTGAAAAAATCCCTAAGCCCCGGGGTCCCAATTTCATCCAAAATCTGACTTCCGGCAATTCACTCAAAAATGGTGCCAAACGGTTGCAAATGCTCCCCTGCAAAGTTTGACGGATGAAATAGAAGGCTTTTTATGAAAGGACAGAAAATCTATAACCGGCAGAAAAAGATTTTTTTGAAAAAAATCCCTAAGCCCCGGGGTCACAATTTCAGCAAAAATCTGACTTTCGGCAAATGACTCAAAAATGGTGCCAAACGGTTGCAAATGCTCCCCTGCAAAGTTTGGTGGTCAAAACAGAAGGCTTTTTATCACAGGAAAAGAAATCAGCCCTCGACAACTTAACCGGCAGAAAAACATTTTTTTGAAAAAATCCCTAAGCCCCGGGGTCACAATTTCAGCAAAAACCCGACTTTCGGCAATTCACCCAGAAATGGTGCCAAACGGTTGCAAATGCTCCCCTGCAAAGTTTGACGGATGAAATAGAAGGCTTTTTATGACAGGACAGAAAATCCTTAACCGGCAGAAAAAGATTTTTTTGAAAAAATCCCTAAGCCCTGGGGTCACAATTTCATCAAAAATCTGACTATCCGCAAATGACTCAAAAATGGTGCCAAACGGTTGCAAATTCTCCCCTGCGATGTTTGGCGGTCGAAACAGAAGGCTTTTTATCACAGGATAAAAAATAAGCCCTCGAGAACGTAACTTTCAGAAAAACATTTTTTTGAAAAAATCCCTAAGCCCCGGGGTCACAATTTCATCAAAAATCTGACTTTCGGCAAATGACTCAAAAATGGTGCCAAACGGTTCCAAATGCTCCCCTGCAAAGTTTGGCGGTCGAAACAGAAGGCTTTTTATCACAGGAAAAGAAATCAGCCCTCGACAACTTAACCGGCAGAAAAAGATTTTTTTGAAAAAAATCCCTAAGCCCCGGGGTCACAATTTCAGAAAAAAATCTGACTTTCGGCAAATGACTCAAAAATGGTGCCAAACGGTTGCAAATGCTCCCCTGGAAAGTTGGGTGATCGAAACAGAAGGCTTTTCATCACAGGAAAAGAAATCAGCCCTCGACAACTTAACCGGCAGAAAAACATTTTTTTGAAAAAATCCCAAAGCCCCGGGGTCACAATTTCAGAATAAATCTGACTTTCGGCAAATGACTCAAAAATGGTGCCAAACAGTTGCAAACGATCCCCTGAGATGTTTGGTGGTCGAAACAGAAGGCTTTTTATCACAGGAAAAGAAATCAGCCCTCGACAACTTAACCGGCAGGAAAAGTTTTTTTGAAAAAATCCCTAAGCCCCGGCATCACAATTTCATAAAAAATCTGACTTTCGGCAAATGACTCAAAAATGGTGCCAAACGGTTGCAAACGATCCCCTGAGATGTTTGGCGGTCGAAACAGAAGGCTTTTTATCACAGGAAAAGAAATCAGCCCTCGACAACTTAACCGGCAGAAAAACATTTTTTTGAAAAAACCCGAAGCCCCGGGGACACAATTTCAGCAAAAACCCGACTTTCGGCAATTCACTCAGAAATGGTGCCAAACGGTTGCAAATGCTCCCCTGCAAAGTTTGACGGATGAAATAGAAGGCTTTTTATGACAGGACAGAAAATCCTTAACCGGCAGAAAAAGATTTTTTTGAAAAAAATCCCTAAGCCCCAGGGTCACAATTTCATAAAAAATCTGACTTTCGGCAAATGACTCAAAAATGGTGCCAAATGGTTGCAAATGCTCACTTGAGATGTTTGGCGGTCGAAACAGAAGGCTTTTTATCACAGGAAAAGAAATCAGTCCTCGACAACTTAACCGGCAGAAAAACATTTTTTTGAAAAAATCCCTACGCCCCGGGGTCACAATTTCATAAAAAATCTGACTTTCCGCAAATGACTCAAAAATGGTGCCAACGGTTGCAAATGCTCCCCTTCGATGTTTGGCGCTCGAAACAGAAGGCTTTTTATCACAGGATAAGAAATAAGCCCTCGACAACGTAACTTTCAGAAAAACATTTTTTTGAAGAAATCCCTAAGCCCCGGGGTCACAATTTCAGAATAAATCTGGCTTTCGGCAAATCACTCAAAAATGGTGCCAAACGGGTGCAAATGCTCCCTTGAGATGTTTGGCGGTCGAAACAGAAGGCTTTTTATCACAGGAAAAGAAATCAGCCCTCGACAACTTAACCGGCAGAAAAACATTTTTTTGAAAAAACCCGAAGCCCCGGGGTCACAATTTCAGCAAAAACCCGACTTTCGGCAATTCACTCAGAAATGGTGCCAAACGGTTGCAAATGCTCCCCTGCAAAGTTTGACGGATGAAATAGAAGGCTTTTTATAACAGGACAGAAAATCCTTAACCGGCAGAAAAAGATTTTTTTGAAAAAATCCCTAAGCCCCAGGGTCACAATTTCATCAAAAATCTGACTTTCGGCAAATGACTCAAAAATGGTGCCAAACGGGTGCAAATGCTCACTTGAGATGTTTGGCGGTCGAAACAAAAGGCTTTTTATCACAGGATAAGAAATCAGCCCTTGACAACTTAACCGGCAGAAAAACATTTTTTTGAAAAAATCCCTAAGCCCCGGGGTCACAATTTCAGAATAAATCTGACTTTCGGCAAATCACTCAAAAATGGTGCCAAATGGTTGCAAATGCTCCCCTGCAAAGTTTGACGGATGAAATAGAAGGCTTTTTATGACAGGACAGAAAATCCTTAACCGGCAGAAAAAGATTTTTTTGAAAAAATCCCTAAGCCCCGGGGTCACAATTTCATAAAAAATCTTACTTTGGGCAAATGACTCAAAAATGGTGCCAAACGATTGCAAATGCTCCCCTGCGATGTTTGGCGCTCGAAAGAGAAGGCTTTTTATCACAGGATAATAAATAAGCCCTCGACAACGTAACTTTCAGAAAAATATTTTTTTGAAAAAATCCCTAAGCTCCGGGGTCACAATTTCAGCAAAAATCTGACTTTCGGCAAATGACTCAAAAATGGTGCCAAACGGTTGCAAATGCTCCCCTGCAAAGTTTGGCGGTCGAAACAGAAGGCTTTTTATCACAGGAAAAGAAATCAGCCCTCGACAACTTAACCGGCAGAAAAACATTTTTTTGAAAAAATCCCTAAGCCCCGGGGTCCCAATTTCATCCAAAATCTGACTTCCGGCAATTCACTCAAAAATGGTGCCAAACGGTTGCAAATGCTCCCCTGCAAAGTTTGACGGATGAAATAGAAGGCTTTTTATGAAAGGACAGAAAATCTATAACCGGCAGAAAAAGATTTTTTTGAAAAAAATCCCTAAGCCCCGGGGTCACAATTTCAGCAAAAATCTGACTTTCGGCAAATGACTCAAAAATGGTGCCAAACGGTTGCAAATGCTCCCCTGCAAAGTTTGGTGGTCAAAACAGAAGGCTTTTTATCACAGGAAAAGAAATCAGCCCTCGACAACTTAACCGGCAGAAAAACATTTTTTTGAAAAAATCCCTAAGCCCCGGGGTCACAATTTCAGCAAAAACCCGACTTTCGGCAATTCACCCAGAAATGGTGCCAAACGGTTGCAAATGCTCCCCTGCAAAGTTTGACGGATGAAATAGAAGGCTTTTTATGACAGGACAGAAAATCCTTAACCGGCAGAAAAAGATTTTTTTGAAAAAATCCCTAAGCCCTGGGGTCACAATTTCATCAAAAATCTGACTATCCGCAAATGACTCAAAAATGGTGCCAAACGGTTGCAAATGCTCCCCTGCGATGTTTGGCGGTCGAAACAGAAGGCTTTTTATCACAGGATAAAAAATAAGCCCTCGAGAACGTAACTTTCAGAAAAACATTTTTTTGAAAAAATCCCTAAGCCCCGGGGTCACAATTTCATCAAAAATCTGACTTTCGGCAAATGACTCAAAAATGGTGCCAAACGGTTCCAAATGCTCCCCTGCAAAGTTTGGCGGTCGAAACAGAAGGCTTTTTATCACAGGAAAAGAAATCAGCCCTCGACAACTTAACCGGCAGAAAAAGATTTTTTTGAAAAAAATCCCTAAGCCCCGGGGTCACAATTTCAGAAAAAAATCTGACTTTCGGCAAATGACTCAAAAATGGTGCCAAACGGTTGCAAATGCTCCCCTGGAAAGTTTGGTGATCGAAACAGAAGGCTTTTCATCACAGGAAAAGAAATCAGCCCTCGACAACTTAACCGGCAGAAAAACATTTTTTTGAAAAAATCCCAAAGCCCCGGGGTCACAATTTCAGAATAAATCTGACTTTCGGCAAATGACTCAAAAATGGTGCCAAACAGTTGCAAACGATCCCCTGAGATGTTTGGTGGTCGAAACAGAAGGCTTTTTATCACAGGAAAAGAAATCAGCCCTCGACAACTTAACCGGCAGGAAAAGTTTTTTTGAAAAAATCCCTAAGCCCCGGCATCACAATTTCATAAAAAATCTGACTTTCGGCAAATGACTCAAAAATGGTGCCAAACGGTTGCAAACGATCCCCTGAGATGTTTGGCGGTCGAAACAGAAGGCTTTTTATCACAGGAAAAGAAATCAGCCCTCGACAACTTAACCGGCAGAAAAACATTTTTTTGAAAAAACCCGAAGCCCCGGGGACACAATTTCAGCAAAAACCCGACTTTCGGCAATTCACTCAGAAATGGTGCCAAACGGTTGCAAATGCTCCCCTGCAAAGTTTGACGGATGAAATAGAAGGCTTTTTATGACAGGACAGAAAATCCTTAACCGGCAGAAAAAGAT
This sequence comes from Podarcis melisellensis, assembly GCF_964234715.1. Classification (NCBI taxonomy): domain Eukaryota; kingdom Metazoa; phylum Chordata; class Lepidosauria; order Squamata; family Lacertidae; genus Podarcis; species Podarcis melisellensis. The sequence goes on from NC_138540.1 coordinate 10,986,570, forward strand.
TTTTTTGAAAAAATCCCTAAGCCCCAGGGTCACAATTTCATAAAAAATCTGACTTTCGGCAAATGACTCAAAAATGGTGCCAAATGGTTGCAAATGCTCACTTGAGATGTTTGGCGGTCGAAACAGAAGGCTTTTTATCACAGGAAAAGAAATCAGTCCTCGACAACTTAACCGGCAGAAAAACATTTTTTTGAAAAAATCCCTACGCCCCGGGGTCACAATTTCATAAAAAATCTGACTTTCCGCAAATGACTCAAAAATGGTGCCAACGGTTGCAAATGCTCCCCTTCGATGTTTGGCGCTCGAAACAGAAGGCTTTTTATCACAGGATAAGAAATAAGCCCTCGACAACGTAACTTTCAGAAAAACATTTTTTTGAAGAAATCCCTAAGCCCCGGGGTCACAATTTCATCAAAAATCTGACTTCCGGCAATTTACTCAGAAATGGTGCCAAACGGTTGCAAATGCTCCCCTGCAAAGTTTGACGGATGAAATAGAAGGCTTTTTATGACAGGACAGAAAATCTATAAAAGGCAGAAAAAGATTTTTTTGAAAAAATCCCTAAGCCCCGGGGTCACAATTTCAGCAAAAATCTGAGTTTCGGCAAATGACTCAAAAATGGTGCCAAACGGTTGCAAATGCTCCCCTACAAAGTTTGGCGGTCGAAACAGAAGGCTTTTTATCACAGGAAAAGAAATCAGCCCTCGACAACTTAAGCGGCAGAAAAAGATTTTTTTGAAAAAATCCCTAAGCCCCGGGGTCACAATTTCATCAAAAATCTTACTTTGGGCAAATGACTCAAAAATGGTGTGAAACGATTGCAAATGCTCCCCTGCGATGTTTGGCGCTCGAAAGAGAAGGCTTTTTATCACAGGATAATAAATAAGCACTCGACAACGTAACTTTCAGAAAAATATTTTTTTGAAAAAATCCCTAAGCCCCGGAGTCACAATTTCATCAAAAATCTGACTTTCGGCAAATGACTCAAAAATGGTGCCAAACGGTTGCAAATGCTCCCTTGAGATGTTTGGCGGTTGAAACAGAAGGCTTTTTATTACAGGGAAAGAAATCAGCCCTTGACAACTTAACCGGCAGAAAAACATTTTTTTGAAAAAATCCCTAAGCTCCGGGGTCACAATTTCAGAATAAATCTGGCTTTCGGCAAATCACTCAAAAATGGTGCCAAACGGGTGCAAATGCTCCCTTGAGATGTTTGGCGGTCGAAACAGAAGGCTTTTTATCACAGGAAAAGAAATCAGCCCTTGACAACTTAACCGGCAGAAAAACATTTTTTTGAAAAAATCCCTAAGCCTCGGGGTCACAATTTCAGCAAAAACCCGATTTTCGGCAATTCACTCAGAAATGGTGCCAAACGGTTGCAAATGCTCCCCTGCAAAGTTTGACGGATGAAATAGAAGGCTTTTTATGACAGGACAGAAAATCTATAAAAGGCAGAAAAAGATTTTTTTGAAAAAATCCCTAAGCCCCGGAGTCACAATTTCATCAAAAATCTGACTATCCGCAAATGACTCAAAAATGGTGCCAAACGGGTGCAAATGCTCCCCTGCGATGTTTGGCGGTCGAAACAGAAGGCTTTTTATCACAGGATAAAAAATAAGCCCTCGAGAACGTAACTTTCAGAAAAACATTTTTTTGAAAAAATCCCTAAGCCCCGGGGTCACAATTTCATCAAAAAATCTGACGTTCGGCAAATGACTCAAAAATGGTGCCAAACGGTTGCAAATGCTCCCCTGCAAAGTTTGGCGGTCGAAACAGAAGGCTTTTTATCACAGGAAAAGAAATCAGCCCTCGACAACTTAACCGGCAGAAAAACATTTTTTTGAAAAAATCCCTAAGCCCCGGGGTCCCAATTTCATCCAAAATCTGACTTCCGGCAATTCACTCAAAAATGGTGCCAAACGGTTGCAAATGCTCCCCTGCAAAGTTTGACGGATGAAATAGAAGGCTTTTTGTGACAGGACAGAAAATCTATAACCGGCAGAAAAAGATTTTTTTGAAAAAAATCCCTAAGCCCCGGGGTCACAATTTCAGCAAAAATCTGACTTTCGGCAAATGACTCAAAAATGGTGCCAAACGGTTGCAAATGCTCCCTTGAGATGTTTGGCGGTTGAAACAGAAGGCTTTTTATTACAGGGAAAGAAATCAGCCCTTGACAACTTAACCGGCAGAAAAACATTTTTTTGAAAAAATCCCTAAGCCCCGGGGTCACAATTTCAGCAAAAACCCGACTTTCGGCAATTCACCCAGAAATGGTGCCAAACGGTTGCAAATGCTCCCCTGCAAAGTTTGACGGATGAAATAGAAGGCTTTTTATGACAGGACAGAAAATCCTTAACCAGCAGAAAAAGATTTTTTTGAAAAAATCCCTAAGCCCTGGGGTCACAATTTCATCAAAAATCTGACTATCCACAAATGACTCAAATATGGTGCCAAACGGTTGCAAATGCTCCCCTGCGATGTTTGGCGGTCGAAACAGAAGGCTTTTTATCACAGGATAAAAAATAAGCCCTCGAGAACGTAACTTTCAGAAAAACATTTTTTTGAAAAAATCCCTAAGCCCCGGGGTCACAATTTCATCAAAAATCTGACTTTCGGCAAATGACTCAAAAATGGTGCCAAACGGTTGCAAATGCTCCCCTGCAAAGTTTGGCGGTCGAAACAGAAGGCTTTTTATCACAGGAAAAGAAATCAGCCCTCGACAACTTAACCGGCAGAAAAAGATTTTTTTGAAAAAATCCCTAAGCCCCGGGGTCACAATTTCAGAAAAAAATCTGACTTTCGGCAAATGACTCAAAAATGGTGCCAAACGGTTGCAAATGCTCCCCTGGAAAGTTTGGTGATCGAAACAGAAGGCTTTTCATCACAGGAAAAGAAATCAGCCCTCGACAACTTAACCGGCAGAAAAACATTTTTTTGAAAAAATCCCAAAGCCCCGGGGTCACAATTTCAGAATAAATCTGACTTTCGGCAAATGACTCAAAAATGGTGCCAAACAGTTGCAAACGATCCCCTGAGATGTTTGGTGGTCGAAACAGAAGGCTTTTTATCACAGGAAAAGAAATCAGCCCTCGACAACTTAACCGGCAGGAAAAGTTTTTTTGAAAAAATCCCTAAGCCCCGGCATCACAATTTCATAAAAAATCTGACTTTCGGCAAATGACTCAAAAATGGTGCCAAACGGTTGCAAACGATCCCCTGAGATGTTTGGCGGTCGAAACAGAAGGCTTTTTATCACAGGAAAAGAAATCAGCCCTCGACAACTTAACCGGCAGAAAAACATTTTTTTGAAAAAACCCGAAGCCCCGGGGACACAATTTCAGCAAAAACCCGACTTTCGGCAATTCACTCAGAAATGGTGCCAAACGGTTGCAAATGCTCCCCTGCAAAGTTTGACGGATGAAATAGAAGGCTTTTTATGACAGGACAGAAAATCCTTAACCGGCAGAAAAAGATTTTTTTGAAAAAATCCCTAAGCCCCAGGGTCACAATTTCATAAAAAATCTGACTTTCGGCAAATGACTCAAAAATGGTGCCAAATGGTTGCAAATGCTCACTTGAGATGTTTGGCGGTCGAAACAGAAGGCTTTTTATCACAGGAAAAGAAATCAGTCCTCGACAACTTAACCGGCAGAAAAACATTTTTTTGAAAAAATCCCTACGCCCCGGGGTCACAATTTCATAAAAAATCTGACTTTCCGCAAATGACTCAAAAATGGTGCCAACGGTTGCAAATGCTCCCCTTCGATGTTTGGCGCTCGAAACAGAAGGCTTTTTATCACAGGATAAGAAATAAGCCCTCGACAACGTAACTTTCAGAAAAACATTTTTTTGAAGAAATCCCTAAGCCCCGGGGTCACAATTTCAGAATAAATCTGGCTTTCGGCAAATCACTCAAAAATGGTGCCAAACGGGTGCAAATGCTCCCTTGAGATGTTTGGCGGTCGAAACAGAAGGCTTTTTATCACAGGAAAAGAAATCAGCCCTCGACAACTTAACCGGCAGAAAAACATTTTTTTGAAAAAACCCGAAGCCCCGGGGTCACAATTTCAGCAAAAACCCGACTTTCGGCAATTCACTCAGAAATGGTGCCAAACGGTTGCAAATGCTCCCCTGCAAAGTTTGACGGATGAAATAGAAGGCTTTTTATAACAGGACAGAAAATCCTTAACCGGCAGAAAAAGATTTTTTTGAAAAAATCCCTAAGCCCCAGGGTCACAATTTCATCAAAAATCTGACTTTCGGCAAATGACTCAAAAATGGTGCCAAACGGGTGCAAATGCTCACTTGAGATGTTTGGCGGTCGAAACAAAAGGCTTTTTATCACAGGATAAGAAATCAGCCCTTGACAACTTAACCGGCAGAAAAACATTTTTTTGAAAAAATCCCTAAGCCCCGGGGTCACAATTTCAGAATAAATCTGACTTTCGGCAAATCACTCAAAAATGGTGCCAAATGGTTGCAAATGCTCCCCTGCAAAGTTTGACGGATGAAATAGAAGGCTTTTTATGACAGGACAGAAAATCCTTAACCGGCAGAAAAAGATTTTTTTGAAAAAATCCCTAAGCCCCGGGGTCACAATTTCATAAAAAATCTTACTTTGGGCAAATGACTCAAAAATGGTGCCAAACGATTGCAAATGCTCCCCTGCGATGTTTGGCGCTCGAAAGAGAAGGCTTTTTATCACAGGATAATAAATAAGCCCTCGACAACGTAACTTTCAGAAAAATATTTTTTTGAAAAAATCCCTAAGCTCCGGGGTCACAATTTCAGCAAAAATCTGACTTTCGGCAAATGACTCAAAAATGGTGCCAAACGGTTGCAAATGCTCCCCTGCAAAGTTTGGCGGTCGAAACAGAAGGCTTTTTATCACAGGAAAAGAAATCAGCCCTCGACAACTTAACCGGCAGAAAAACATTTTTTTGAAAAAATCCCTAAGCCCCGGGGTCCCAATTTCATCCAAAATCTGACTTCCGGCAATTCACTCAAAAATGGTGCCAAACGGTTGCAAATGCTCCCCTGCAAAGTTTGACGGATGAAATAGAAGGCTTTTTATGAAAGGACAGAAAATCTATAACCGGCAGAAAAAGATTTTTTTGAAAAAAATCCCTAAGCCCCGGGGTCACAATTTCAGCAAAAATCTGACTTTCGGCAAATGACTCAAAAATGGTGCCAAACGGTTGCAAATGCTCCCCTGCAAAGTTTGGTGGTCAAAACAGAAGGCTTTTTATCACAGGAAAAGAAATCAGCCCTCGACAACTTAACCGGCAGAAAAACATTTTTTTGAAAAAATCCCTGAGCCCCGGGGTCACAATTTCAGCAAAAACCCGACTTTCGGCAATTCACCCAGAAATGGTGCCAAACGGTTGCAAATGCTCCCCTGCAAAGTTTGACGGATGAAATAGAAGGCTTTTTATGACAGGACAGAAAATCCTTAACCGGCAGAAAAAGATTTTTTTGAAAAAATCCCTAAGCCCTGGGGTCACAATTTCATCAAAAATCTGACTATCCGCAAATGACTCAAAAATGGTGCCAAACGGTTGCAAATTCTCCCCTGCGATGTTTGGCGGTCGAAACAGAAGGCTTTTTATCACAGGATAAAAAATAAGCCCTCGAGAACGTAACTTTCAGAAAAACATTTTTTTGAAAAAATCCCTAAGCCCCGGGGTCACAATTTCATCAAAAATCTGACTTTCGGCAAATGACTCAAAAATGGTGCCAAACGGTTCCAAATGCTCCCCTGCAAAGTTTGGCGGTCGAAACAGAAGGCTTTTTATCACAGGAAAAGAAATCAGCCCTCGACAACTTAACCGGCAGAAAAAGATTTTTTTGAAAAAAATCCCTAAGCCCCGGGGTCACAATTTCAGAAAAAAATCTGACTTTCGGCAAATGACTCAAAAATGGTGCCAAACGGTTGCAAATGCTCCCCTGGAAAGTTTGGTGATCGAAACAGAAGGCTTTTCATCACAGGAAAAGAAATCAGCCCTCGACAACTTAACCGGCAGAAAAACATTTTTTTGAAAAAATCCCAAAGCCCCGGGGTCACAATTTCAGAATAAATCTGACTTTCGGCAAATGACTCAAAAATGGTGCCAAACAGTTGCAAACGATCCCCTGAGATGTTTGGTGGTCGAAACAGAAGGCTTTTTATCACAGGAAAAGAAATCAGCCCTCGACAACTTAACCGGCAGGAAAAGTTTTTTTGAAAAAATCCCTAAGCCCCGGCATCACAATTTCATAAAAAATCTGACTTTCGGCAAATGACTCAAAAATGGTGCCAAACGGTTGCAAACGATCCCCTGAGATGTTTGGCGGTCGAAACAGAAGGCTTTTTATCACAGGAAAAGAAATCAGCCCTCGACAACTTAACCGGCAGAAAAACATTTTTTTGAAAAAACCCGAAGCCCCGGGGACACAATTTCAGCAAAAACCCGACTTTCGGCAATTCACTCAGAAATGGTGCCAAACGGTTGCAAATGCTCCCCTGCAAAGTTTGACGGATGAAATAGAAGGCTTTTTATGACAGGACAGAAAATCCTTAACCGGCAGAAAAAGATTTTTTTGAAAAAATCCCTAAGCCCCAGGGTCACAATTTCATAAAAAATCTGACTTTCGGCAAATGACTCAAAAATGGTGCCAAATGGTTGCAAATGCTCACTTGAGATGTTTGGCGCTCGAAACAGAAGGCTTTTTATCACAGGATAAGAAATAAGCCCTCGACAACGTAACTTTCAGAAAAACATTTTTTTGAAGAAATCCCTAAGCCCCGGGGTCACAATTTCATCAAAAATCTGACTTCCGGCAATTTACTCAGAAATGGTGCCAAACGGTTGCAAATGCTCCCCTGCAAAGTTTGACGGATGAAATAGAAGGCTTTTTATGACAGGACAGAAAATCTATAAAAGGCAGAAAAAGATTTTTTTGAAAAAATCCCTAAGCCCCGGGGTCACAATTTCAGCAAAAATCTGAGTTTCGGCAAATGACTCAAAAATGGTGCCAAACGGTTGCAAATGCTCCCCTACAAAGTTTGGCGGTCGAAACAGAAGGCTTTTTATCACAGGAAAAGAAATCAGCCCTCGACAACTTAAGCGGCAGAAAAAGATTTTTTTGAAAAAATCCCTAAGCCCCGGGGTCACAATTTCATCAAAAATCTTACTTTGGGCAAATGACTCAAAAATGGTGTGAAACGATTGCAAATGCTCCCCTGCGATGTTTGGCGCTCGAAAGAGAAGGCTTTTTATCACAGGATAATAAATAAGCACTCGACAACGTAACTTTCAGAAAAATATTTTTTTGAAAAAATCCCTAAGCCCCGGAGTCACAATTTCATCAAAAATCTGACTTTCGGCAAATGACTCAAAAATGGTGCCAAACGGTTGCAAATGCTCCCTTGAGATGTTTGGCGGTTGAAACAGAAGGCTTTTTATTACAGGGAAAGAAATCAGCCCTTGACAACTTAACCGGCAGAAAAACATTTTTTTGAAAAAATCCCTAAGCTCCGGGGTCACAATTTCAGAATAAATCTGGCTTTCGGCAAATCACTCAAAAATGGTGCCAAACGGGTGCAAATGCTCCCTTGAGATGTTTGGCGGTCGAAACAGAAGGCTTTTTATCACAGGAAAAGAAATCAGCCCTTGACAACTTAACCGGCAGAAAAACATTTTTTTGAAAAAATCCCTAAGCCTCGGGGTCACAATTTCAGCAAAAACCCGATTTTCGGCAATTCACTCAGAAATGGTGCCAAACGGTTGCAAATGCTCCCCTGCAAAGTTTGACGGATGAAATAGAAGGCTTTTTATGACAGGACAGAAAATCTATAAAAGGCAGAAAAAGATTTTTTTGAAAAAATCCCTAAGCCCCGGAGTCACAATTTCATCAAAAATCTGACTATCCGCAAATGACTCAAAAATGGTGCCAAACGGGTGCAAATGCTCCCCTGCGATGTTTGGCGGTCGAAACAGAAGGCTTTTTATCACAGGATAAAAAATAAGCCCTCGAGAACGTAACTTTCAGAAAAACATTTTTTTGAAAAAATCCCTAAGCCCCGGGGTCACAATTTCATCAAAAAATCTGACGTTCGGCAAATGACTCAAAAATGGTGCCAAACGGTTGCAAATGCTCCCCTGCAAAGTTTGGCGGTCGAAACAGAAGGCTTTTTATCACAGGAAAAGAAATCAGCCCTCGACAACTTAACCGGCAGAAAAACATTTTTTTGAAAAAATCCCTAAGCCCCGGGGTCCCAATTTCATCCAAAATCTGACTTCCGGCAATTCACTCAAAAATGGTGCCAAACGGTTGCAAATGCTCCCCTGCAAAGTTTGACGGATGAAATAGAAGGCTTTTTATGACAGGACAGAAAATCTATAACCGGCAGAAAAAGATTTTTTTGAAAAAAATCCCTAAGCCCCGGGGTCACAATTTCAGCAAAAATCTGACTTTCGGCAAATGACTCAAAAATGGTGCCAAACGGTTGCAAATGCTCCCCTGCAAAGTTTGGTGGTCAAAACAGAAGGCTTTTTATCACAGGAAAAGAAATCAGCCCTCGACAACTTAACCGGCAGAAAAACATTTTTTTGAAAAAATCCCTAAGCCCCGGGGTCACAATTTCAGCAAAAACCCGACTTTCGGCAATTCACCCAGAAATGGTGCCAAACGGTTGCAAATGCTCCCCTGCAAAGTTTGACGGATGAAATAGAAGGCTTTTTATGACAGGACAGAAAATCCTTAACCGGCAGAGAAAGATTTTTTTGAAAAAATCCCTAAGCCCTGGGGTCACAATTTCATCAAAAATCTGACTATCCACAAATGACTCAAATATGGTGCCAAACGGTTGCAAATGCTCCCCTGCGATGTTTGGCGGTCGAAACAGAAGGCTTTTTATCACAGGATAAAAAATAAGCCCTCGAGAACGTAACTTTCAGAAAAACATTTTTTTGAAAAAATCCCTAAGCCCCGGGGTCACAATTTCATCAAAAATCTGACTTTCGGCAAATGACTCAAAAATGGTGCCAAACGGTTGCAAATGCTCCCCTGCAAAGTTTGGCGGTCGAAACAGAAGGCTTTTTATCACAGGAAAAGAAATCAGCCCTCGACAACTTAACCGGCAGAAAAAGATTTTTTTGAAAAAATCCCTAAGCCCCGGGGTCACAATTTCAGAAAAAAATCTGACTTTCGGCAAATGACTCAAAAATGGTGCCAAACGGTTGCAAATGCTCCCCTGGAAAGTTTGGTGATCGAAACAGAAGGCTTTTCATCACAGGAAAAGAAATCAGCCCTCGACAACTTAACCGGCAGAAAAACATTTTTTTGAAAAAACCCGAAGCCCCGGGGTCACAATTTCAGCAAAAACCCGACTTTCGGCAATTCACTCAGAAATGGTGCCAAACGGTTGCAAATGCTCCCCTGCAAAGTTTGACGGATGAAATAGAAGGCTTTTTATAACAGGACAGAAAATCCTTAACCGGCAGAAAAAGATTTTTTTGAAAAAATCCCTAAGCCCCAGGGTCACAATTTCATCAAAAATCTGACTTTCGGCAAATGACTCAAAAATGGTGCCAAACGGGTGCAAATGCTCACTTGAGATGTTTGGCGGTCGAAACAGAAGGCTTTTTATCACAGGATAAGAAATCAGCCCTTGACAACTTAACCGGCAGAAAAACATTTTTTTGAAAAAATCCCTAAGCCCCGGGGTCACAATTTCAGAATAAATCTGACTTTCGGCAAATCACTCAAAAATGGTGCCAAACGGTTGCAAATGCTCCCCTGCAAAGTTTGACGGATGAAATAGAAGGCTTTTTATGACAGGACAGAAAATCCTTAACCGGCAGAAAAAGATTTTTTTGAAAAAATCCCTAAGCCCCGGGGTCACAATTTCATAAAAAATCTTACTTTGGGCAAATGACTCAAAAATGGTGCCAAACGATTGCAAATGCTCCCCTGCGATGTTTGGCGCTCGAAAGAGAAGGCTTTTTATCACAGGATAATAAATAAGCCCTCGACAACGTAACTTTCAGAAAAATATTTTTTTGAAAAAATCCCTAAGCTCCGGGGTCACAATTTCAGCAAAAATCTGACTTTCGGCAAATGACTCAAAAATGGTGCCAAACGGTTGCAAATGCTCCCCTGCAAAGTTTGGCGGTCGAAACAGAAGGCTTTTTATCACAGGAAAAGAAATCAGCCCTCGACAACTTAACCGGCAGAAAAACATTTTTTTGAAAAAATCCCTAAGCCCCGGGGTCCCAATTTCATCCAAAATCTGACTTCCGGCAATTCACTCAAAAATGGTGCCAAACGGTTGCAAATGCTCCCCTGCAAAGTTTGACGGATGAAATAGAAGGCTTTTTATGAAAGGACAGAAAATCTATAACCGGCAGAAAAAGATTTTTTTGAAAAAAACCCCTAAGCCCCGGGGTCACAATTTCAGCAAAAATCTGACTTTCGGCAAATGACTCAAAAATGGTGCCAAACGGTTGCAAATGCTCCCCTGCAAAGTTTGGTGGTCAAAACAGAAGGCTTTTTATCACAGGAAAAGAAATCAGCCCTCGACAACTTAACCGGCAGAAAAACATTTTTTTGAAAAAATCCCTAAGCCCCGGGGTCACAATTTCAGCAAAAACCCGACTTTCGGCAATTCACCCAGAAATGGTGCCAAACGGTTGCAAATGCTCCCCTGCAAAGTTTGACGGATGAAATAGAAGGCTTTTTATGACAGGACAGAAAATCCTTAACCGGCAGAAAAAGATTTTTTTGAAAAAATCCCTAAGCCCTGGGGTCACAATTTCATCAAAAATCTGACTATCCGCAAATGACTCAAAAATGGTGCCAAACGGTTGCAAATGCTCCCCTGCGATGTTTGGCGGTCGAAACAGAAGGCTTTTTATCACAGGATAAAAAATAAGCCCTCGAGAACGTAACTTTCAGAAAAACATTTTTTTGAAAAAATCCCTAAGCCCCGGGGTCACAATTTCATCAAAAATCTGACTTTCGGCAAATGACTCAAAAATGGTGCCAAACGGTTCCAAATGCTCCCCTGCAAAGTTTGGCGGTCGAAACAGAAGGCTTTTTATCACAGGAAAAGAAATCAGCCCTCGACAACTTAACCGGCAGAAAAAGATTTTTTTGAAAAAAATCCCTAAGCCCCGGGGTCACAATTTCAGAAAAAAATCTGACTTTCGGCAAATGACTCAAAAATGGTGCCAAACGGTTGCAAATGCTCCCCTGGAAAGTTGGGTGATCGAAACAGAAGGCTTTTCATCACAGGAAAAGAAATCAGCCCTCGACAACTTAACCGGCAGAAAAACATTTTTTTGAAAAAATCCCAAAGCCCCGGGGTCACAATTTCAGAATAAATCTGACTTTCGGCAAATGACTCAAAAATGGTGCCAAACAGTTGCAAACGATCCCCTGAGATGTTTGGTGGTCGAAACAGAAGGCTTTTTATCACAGGAAAAGAAATCAGCCCTCGACAACTTAACCGGCAGGAAAAGTTTTTTTGAAAAAATCCCTAAGCCCCGGCATCACAATTTCATAAAAAATCTGACTTTCGGCAAATGACTCAAAAATGGTGCCAAACGGTTGCAAACGATCCCCTGAGATGTTTGGCGGTCGAAACAGAAGGCTTTTTATCACAGGAAAAGAAATCAGCCCTCGACAACTTAACCGGCAGAAAAACATTTTTTTGAAAAAACCCGAAGCCCCGGGGACACAATTTCAGCAAAAACCCGACTTTCGGCAATTCACTCAGAAATGGTGCCAAACGGTTGCAAATGCTCCCCTGCAAAGTTTGACGGATGAAATAGAAGGCTTTTTATGACAGGACAGAAAATCCTTAACCGGCAGAAAAAGATTTTTTTGAAAAAAATCCCTAAGCCCCAGGGTCACAATTTCATAAAAAATCTGACTTTCGGCAAATGACTCAAAAATGGTGCCAAATGGTTGCAAATGCTCACTTGAGATGTTTGGCGGTCGAAACAGAAGGCTTTTTATCACAGGAAAAGAAATCAGTCCTCGACAACTTAACCGGCAGAAAAACATTTTTTTGAAAAAATCCCTACGCCCCGGGGTCACAATTTCATAAAAAATCTGACTTTCCGCAAATGACTCAAAAATGGTGCCAACGGTTGCAAATGCTCCCCTTCGATGTTTGGCGCTCGAAACAGAAGGCTTTTTATCACAGGATAAGAAATAAGCCCTCGACAACGTAACTTTCAGAAAAACATTTTTTTGAAGAAATCCCTAAGCCCCGGGGTCACAATTTCAGAATAAATCTGGCTTTCGGCAAATCACTCAAAAATGGTGCCAAACGGGTGCAAATGCTCCCTTGAGATGTTTGGCGGTCGAAACAGAAGGCTTTTTATCACAGGAAAAGAAATCAGCCCTCGACAACTTAACCGGCAGAAAAACATTTTTTTGAAAAAACCCGAAGCCCCGGGGTCACAATTTCAGCAAAAACCCGACTTTCGGCAATTCACTCAGAAATGGTGCCAAACGGTTGCAAATGCTCCCCTGCAAAGTTTGACGGATGAAATAGAAGGCTTTTTATAACAGGACAGAAAATCCTTAACCGGCAGAAAAAGATTTTTTTGAAAAAATCCCTAAGCCCCAGGGTCACAATTTCATCAAAAATCTGACTTTCGGCAAATGACTCAAAAATGGTGCCAAACGGGTGCAAATGCTCACTTGAGATGTTTGGCGGTCGAAACAAAAGGCTTTTTATCACAGGATAAGAAATCAGCCCTTGACAACTTAACCGGCAGAAAAACATTTTTTTGAAAAAATCCCTAAGCCCCGGGGTCACAATTTCAGAATAAATCTGACTTTCGGCAAATCACTCAAAAATGGTGCCAAATGGTTGCAAATGCTCCCCTGCAAAGTTTGACGGATGAAATAGAAGGCTTTTTATGACAGGACAGAAAATCCTTAACCGGCAGAAAAAGATTTTTTTGAAAAAATCCCTAAGCCCCGGGGTCACAATTTCATAAAAAATCTTACTTTGGGCAAATGACTCAAAAATGGTGCCAAACGATTGCAAATGCTCCCCTGCGATGTTTGGCGCTCGAAAGAGAAGGCTTTTTATCACAGGATAATAAATAAGCCCTCGACAACGTAACTTTCAGAAAAATATTTTTTTGAAAAAATCCCTAAGCTCCGGGGTCACAATTTCAGCAAAAATCTGACTTTCGGCAAATGACTCAAAAATGGTGCCAAACGGTTGCAAATGCTCCCCTGCAAAGTTTGGCGGTCGAAACAGAAGGCTTTTTATCACAGGAAAAGAAATCAGCCCTCGACAACTTAACCGGCAGAAAAACATTTTTTTGAAAAAATCCCTAAGCCCCGGGGTCCCAATTTCATCCAAAATCTGACTTCCGGCAATTCACTCAAAAATGGTGCCAAACGGTTGCAAATGCTCCCCTGCAAAGTTTGACGGATGAAATAGAAGGCTTTTTATGAAAGGACAGAAAATCTATAACCGGCAGAAAAAGATTTTTTTGAAAAAAATCCCTAAGCCCCGGGGTCACAATTTCAGCAAAAATCTGACTTTCGGCAAATGACTCAAAAATGGTGCCAAACGGTTGCAAATGCTCCCCTGCAAAGTTTGGTGGTCAAAACAGAAGGCTTTTTATCACAGGAAAAGAAATCAGCCCTCGACAACTTAACCGGCAGAAAAACATTTTTTTGAAAAAATCCCTAAGCCCCGGGGTCACAATTTCAGCAAAAACCCGACTTTCGGCAATTCACCCAGAAATGGTGCCAAACGGTTGCAAATGCTCCCCTGCAAAGTTTGACGGATGAAATAGAAGGCTTTTTATGACAGGACAGAAAATCCTTAACCGGCAGAAAAAGATTTTTTTGAAAAAATCCCTAAGCCCTGGGGTCACAATTTCATCAAAAATCTGACTATCCGCAAATGACTCAAAAATGGTGCCAAACGGTTGCAAATTCTCCCCTGCGATGTTTGGCGGTCGAAACAGAAGGCTTTTTATCACAGGATAAAAAATAAGCCCTCGAGAACGTAACTTTCAGAAAAACATTTTTTTGAAAAAATCCCTAAGCCCCGGGGTCACAATTTCATCAAAAATCTGACTTTCGGCAAATGACTCAAAAATGGTGCCAAACGGTTCCAAATGCTCCCCTGCAAAGTTTGGCGGTCGAAACAGAAGGCTTTTTATCACAGGAAAAGAAATCAGCCCTCGACAACTTAACCGGCAGAAAAAGATTTTTTTGAAAAAAATCCCTAAGCCCCGGGGTCACAATTTCAGAAAAAAATCTGACTTTCGGCAAATGACTCAAAAATGGTGCCAAACGGTTGCAAATGCTCCCCTGGAAAGTTTGGTGATCGAAACAGAAGGCTTTTCATCACAGGAAAAGAAATCAGCCCTCGACAACTTAACCGGCAGAAAAACATTTTTTTGAAAAAATCCCAAAGCCCCGGGGTCACAATTTCAGAATAAATCTGACTTTCGGCAAATGACTCAAAAATGGTGCCAAACAGTTGCAAACGATCCCCTGAGATGTTTGGTGGTCGAAACAGAAGGCTTTTTATCACAGGAAAAGAAATCAGCCCTCGACAACTTAACCGGCAGGAAAAGTTTTTTTGAAAAAATCCCTAAGCCCCGGCATCACAATTTCATAAAAAATCTGACTTTCGGCAAATGACTCAAAAATGGTGCCAAACGGTTGCAAACGATCCCCTGAGATGTTTGGCGGTCGAAACAGAAGGCTTTTTATCACAGGAAAAGAAATCAGCCCTCGACAACTTAACCGGCAGAAAAACATTTTTTTGAAAAAACCCGAAGCCCCGGGGACACAATTTCAGCAAAAACCCGACTTTCGGCAATTCACTCAGAAATGGTGCCAAACGGTTGCAAATGCTCCCCTGCAAAGTTTGACGGATGAAATAGAAGGCTTTTTATGACAGGACAGAAAATCCTTAACCGGCAGAAAAAGATTTTTTTGAAAAAATCCCTAAGCCCCAGGGTCACAATTTCATAAAAAATCTGACTTTCGGCAAATGACTCAAAAATGGTGCCAAATGGTTGCAAATGCTCACTTGAGATGTTTGGCGGTCGAAACAGAAGGCTTTTTATCACAGGAAAAGAAATCAGTCCTCGACAACTTAACCGGCAGAAAAACATTTTTTTGAAAAAATCCCTACGCCCCGGGGTCACAATTTCATAAAAAATCTGACTTTCCGCAAATGACTCAAAAATGGTGCCAACGGTTGCAAATGCTCCCCTTCGATGTTTGGCGCTCGAAACAGAAGGCTTTTTATCACAGGATAAGAAATAAGCCCTCGACAACGTAACTTTCAGAAAAACATTTTTTTGAAGAAATCCCTAAGCCCCGGGGTCACAATTTCATCAAAAATCTGACTTCCGGCAATTTACTCAGAAATGGTGCCAAACGGTTGCAAATGCTCCCCTGCAAAGTTTGACGGATGAAATAGAAGGCTTTTTATGACAGGACAGAAAATCTATAAAAGGCAGAAAAAGATTTTTTTGAAAAAATCCCTAAGCCCCGGGGTCACAATTTCAGCAAAAATCTGAGTTTCGGCAAATGACTCAAAAATGGTGCCAAACGGTTGCAAATGCTCCCCTACAAAGTTTGGCGGTCGAAACAGAAGGCTTTTTATCACAGGAAAAGAAATCAGCCCTCGACAACTTAAGCGGCAGAAAAAGATTTTTTTGAAAAAATCCCTAAGCCCCGGGGTCACAATTTCATCAAAAATCTTACTTTGGGCAAATGACTCAAAAATGGTGTGAAACGATTGCAAATGCTCCCCTGCGATGTTTGGCGCTCGAAAGAGAAGGCTTTTTATCACAGGATAATAAATAAGCACTCGACAACGTAACTTTCAGAAAAATATTTTTTTGAAAAAATCCCTAAGCCCCGGAGTCACAATTTCATCAAAAATCTGACTTTCGGCAAATGACTCAAAAATGGTGCCAAACGGTTGCAAATGCTCCCTTGAGATGTTTGGCGGTTGAAACAGAAGGCTTTTTATTACAGGGAAAGAAATCAGCCCTTGACAACTTAACCGGCAGAAAAACATTTTTTTGAAAAAATCCCTAAGCTCCGGGGTCACAATTTCAGAATAAATCTGGCTTTCGGCAAATCACTCAAAAATGGTGCCAAACGGGTGCAAATGCTCCCTTGAGATGTTTGGCGGTCGAAACAGAAGGCTTTTTATCACAGGAAAAGAAATCAGCCCTTGACAACTTAACCGGCAGAAAAACATTTTTTTGAAAAAATCCCTAAGCCTCGGGGTCACAATTTCAGCAAAAACCCGATTTTCGGCAATTCACTCAGAAATGGTGCCAAACGGTTGCAAATGCTCCCCTGCAAAGTTTGACGGATGAAATAGAAGGCTTTTTATGACAGGACAGAAAATCTATAAAAGGCAGAAAAAGATTTTTTTGAAAAAATCCCTAAGCCCCGGAGTCACAATTTCATCAAAAATCTGACTATCCGCAAATGACTCAAAAATGGTGCCAAACGGGTGCAAATGCTCCCCTGCGATGTTTGGCGGTCGAAACAGAAGGCTTTTTATCACAGGATAAAAAATAAGCCCTCGAGAACGTAACTTTCAGAAAAACATTTTTTTGAAAAAATCCCTAAGCCCCGGGGTCACAATTTCATCAAAAAATCTGACGTTCGGCAAATGACTCAAAAATGGTGCCAAACGGTTGCAAATGCTCCCCTGCAAAGTTTGGCGGTCGAAACAGAAGGCTTTTTATCACAGGAAAAGAAATCAGCCCTCGACAACTTAACCGGCAGAAAAACATTTTTTTGAAAAAATCCCTAAGCCCCGGGGTCCCAATTTCATCCAAAATCTGACTTCCGGCAATTCACTCAAAAATGGTGCCAAACGGTTGCAAATGCTCCCCTGCAAAGTTTGACGGATGAAATAGAAGGCTTTTTGTGACAGGACAGAAAATCTATAACCGGCAGAAAAAGATTTTTTTGAAAAAAATCCCTAAGCCCCGGGGTCACAATTTCAGCAAAAATCTGACTTTCGGCAAATGACTCAAAAATGGTGCCAAACGGTTGCAAATGCTCCCTTGAGATGTTTGGCGGTTGAAACAGAAGGCTTTTTATTACAGGGAAAGAAATCAGCCCTTGACAACTTAACCGGCAGAAAAACATTTTTTTGAAAAAATCCCTAAGCCCCGGGGTCACAATTTCAGCAAAAACCCGACTTTCGGCAATTCACCCAGAAATGGTGCCAAACGGTTGCAAATGCTCCCCTGCAAAGTTTGACGGATGAAATAGAAGGCTTTTTATGACAGGACAGAAAATCCTTAACCAGCAGAAAAAGATTTTTTTGAAAAAATCCCTAAGCCCTGGGGTCACAATTTCATCAAAAATCTGACTATCCACAAATGACTCAAATATGGTGCCAAACGGTTGCAAATGCTCCCCTGCGATGTTTGGCGGTCGAAACAGAAGGCTTTTTATCACAGGATAAAAAATAAGCCCTCGAGAACGTAACTTTCAGAAAAACATTTTTTTGAAAAAATCCCTAAGCCCCGGGGTCACAATTTCATCAAAAATCTGACTTTCGGCAAATGACTCAAAAATGGTGCCAAACGGTTGCAAATGCTCCCCTGCAAAGTTTGGCGGTCGAAACAGAAGGCTTTTTATCACAGGAAAAGAAATCAGCCCTCGACAACTTAACCGGCAGAAAAAGATTTTTTTGAAAAAATCCCTAAGCCCCGGGGTCACAATTTCAGAAAAAAATCTGACTTTCGGCAAATGACTCAAAAATGGTGCCAAACGGTTGCAAATGCTCCCCTGGAAAGTTTGGTGATCGAAACAGAAGGCTTTTCATCACAGGAAAAGAAATCAGCCCTCGACAACTTAACCGGCAGAAAAACATTTTTTTGAAAAAATCCCAAAGCCCCGGGGTCACAATTTCAGAATAAATCTGACTTTCGGCAAATGACTCAAAAATGGTGCCAAACAGTTGCAAACGATCCCCTGAGATGTTTGGTGGTCGAAACAGAAGGCTTTTTATCACAGGAAAAGAAATCAGCCCTCGACAACTTAACCGGCAGGAAAAGTTTTTTTGAAAAAATCCCTAAGCCCCGGCATCACAATTTCATAAAAAATCTGACTTTCGGCAAATGACTCAAAAATGGTGCCAAACGGTTGCAAACGATCCCCTGAGATGTTTGGCGGTCGAAACAGAAGGCTTTTTATCACAGGAAAAGAAATCAGCCCTCGACAACTTAACCGGCAGAAAAACATTTTTTTGAAAAAACCCGAAGCCCCGGGGACACAATTTCAGCAAAAACCCGACTTTCGGCAATTCACTCAGAAATGGTGCCAAACGGTTGCAAATGCTCCCCTGCAAAGTTTGACGGATGAAATAGAAGGCTTTTTATGACAGGACAGAAAATCCTTAACCGGCAGAAAAAGATTTTTTTGAAAAAATCCCTAAGCCCCAGGGTCACAATTTCATAAAAAATCTGACTTTCGGCAAATGACTCAAAAATGGTGCCAAATGGTTGCAAATGCTCACTTGAGATGTTTGGCGGTCGAAACAGAAGGCTTTTTATCACAGGAAAAGAAATCAGTCCTCGACAACTTAACCGGCAGAAAAACATTTTTTTGAAAAAATCCCTACGCCCCGGGGTCACAATTTCATAAAAAATCTGACTTTCCGCAAATGACTCAAAAATGGTGCCAACGGTTGCAAATGCTCCCCTTCGATGTTTGGCGCTCGAAACAGAAGGCTTTTTATCACAGGATAAGAAATAAGCCCTCGACAACGTAACTTTCAGAAAAACATTTTTTTGAAGAAATCCCTAAGCCCCGGGGTCACAATTTCAGAATAAATCTGGCTTTCGGCAAATCACTCAAAAATGGTGCCAAACGGGTGCAAATGCTCCCTTGAGATGTTTGGCGGTCGAAACAGAAGGCTTTTTATCACAGGAAAAGAAATCAGCCCTCGACAACTTAACCGGCAGAAAAACATTTTTTTGAAAAAACCCGAAGCCCCGGGGTCACAATTTCAGCAAAAACCCGACTTTCGGCAATTCACTCAGAAATGGTGCCAAACGGTTGCAAATGCTCCCCTGCAAAGTTTGACGGATGAAATAGAAGGCTTTTTATAACAGGACAGAAAATCCTTAACCGGCAGAAAAAGATTTTTTTGAAAAAATCCCTAAGCCCCAGGGTCACAATTTCATCAAAAATCTGACTTTCGGCAAATGACTCAAAAATGGTGCCAAACGGGTGCAAATGCTCACTTGAGATGTTTGGCGGTCGAAACAAAAGGCTTTTTATCACAGGATAAGAAATCAGCCCTTGACAACTTAACCGGCAGAAAAACATTTTTTTGAAAAAATCCCTAAGCCCCGGGGTCACAATTTCAGAATAAATCTGACTTTCGGCAAATCACTCAAAAATGGTGCCAAATGGTTGCAAATGCTCCCCTGCAAAGTTTGACGGATGAAATAGAAGGCTTTTTATGACAGGACAGAAAATCCTTAACCGGCAGAAAAAGATTTTTTTGAAAAAATCCCTAAGCCCCGGGGTCACAATTTCATAAAAAATCTTACTTTGGGCAAATGACTCAAAAATGGTGCCAAACGATTGCAAATGCTCCCCTGCGATGTTTGGCGCTCGAAAGAGAAGGCTTTTTATCACAGGATAATAAATAAGCCCTCGACAACGTAACTTTCAGAAAAATATTTTTTTGAAAAAATCCCTAAGCTCCGGGGTCACAATTTCAGCAAAAATCTGACTTTCGGCAAATGACTCAAAAATGGTGCCAAACGGTTGCAAATGCTCCCCTGCAAAGTTTGGCGGTCGAAACAGAAGGCTTTTTATCACAGGAAAAGAAATCAGCCCTCGACAACTTAACCGGCAGAAAAACATTTTTTTGAAAAAATCCCTAAGCCCCGGGGTCCCAATTTCATCCAAAATCTGACTTCCGGCAATTCACTCAAAAATGGTGCCAAACGGTTGCAAATGCTCCCCTGCAAAGTTTGACGGATGAAATAGAAGGCTTTTTATGAAAGGACAGAAAATCTATAACCGGCAGAAAAAGATTTTTTTGAAAAAAATCCCTAAGCCCCGGGGTCACAATTTCAGCAAAAATCTGACTTTCGGCAAATGACTCAAAAATGGTGCCAAACGGTTGCAAATGCTCCCCTGCAAAGTTTGGTGGTCAAAACAGAAGGCTTTTTATCACAGGAAAAGAAATCAGCCCTCGACAACTTAACCGGCAGAAAAACATTTTTTTGAAAAAATCCCTGAGCCCCGGGGTCACAATTTCAGCAAAAACCCGACTTTCGGCAATTCACCCAGAAATGGTGCCAAACGGTTGCAAATGCTCCCCTGCAAAGTTTGACGGATGAAATAGAAGGCTTTTTATGACAGGACAGAAAATCCTTAACCGGCAGAAAAAGATTTTTTTGAAAAAATCCCTAAGCCCTGGGGTCACAATTTCATCAAAAATCTGACTATCCGCAAATGACTCAAAAATGGTGCCAAACGGTTGCAAATTCTCCCCTGCGATGTTTGGCGGTCGAAACAGAAGGCTTTTTATCACAGGATAAAAAATAAGCCCTCGAGAACGTAACTTTCAGAAAAACATTTTTTTGAAAAAATCCCTAAGCCCCGGGGTCACAATTTCATCAAAAATCTGACTTTCGGCAAATGACTCAAAAATGGTGCCAAACGGTTCCAAATGCTCCCCTGCAAAGTTTGGCGGTCGAAACAGAAGGCTTTTTATCACAGGAAAAGAAATCAGCCCTCGACAACTTAACCGGCAGAAAAAGATTTTTTTGAAAAAAATCCCTAAGCCCGGGGTCACAATTTCAGAAAAAAATCTGACTTTCGGCAAATGACTCAAAAATGGTGCCAAACGGTTGCAAATGCTCCCCTGGAAAGTTTGGTGATCGAAACAGAAGGCTTTTCATCACAGGAAAAGAAATCAGCCCTCGACAACTTAACCGGCAGAAAAACATTTTTTTGAAAAAATCCCAAAGCCCCGGGGTCACAATTTCAGAATAAATCTGACTTTCGGCAAATGACTCAAAAATGGTGCCAAACAGTTGCAAACGATCCCCTGAGATGTTTGGTGGTCGAAACAGAAGGCTTTTTATCACAGGAAAAGAAATCAGCCCTCGACAACTTAACCGGCAGGAAAAGTTTTTTTGAAAAAATCCCTAAGCCCCGGCATCACAATTTCATAAAAAATCTGACTTTCGGCAAATGACTCAAAAATGGTGCCAAACGGTTGCAAACGATCCCCTGAGATGTTTGGCGGTCGAAACAGAAGGCTTTTTATCACAGGAAAAGAAATCAGCCCTCGACAACTTAACCGGCAGAAAAACATTTTTTTGAAAAAACCCGAAGCCCCGGGGACACAATTTCAGCAAAAACCCGACTTTCGGCAATTCACTCAGAAATGGTGCCAAACGGTTGCAAATGCTCCCCTGCAAAGTTTGACGGATGAAATAGAAGGCTTTTTATGACAGGACAGAAAATCCTTAACCGGCAGAAAAAGATTTTTTTGAAAAAATCCCTAAGCCCCAGGGTCACAATTTCATAAAAAATCTGACTTTCGGCAAATGACTCAAAAATGGTGCCAAATGGTTGCAAATGCTCACTTGAGATGTTTGGCGGTCGAAACAGAAGGCTTTTTATCACAGGAAAAGAAATCAGTCCTCGACAACTTAACCGGCAGAAAAACATTTTTTTGAAAAAATCCCTACGCCCCGGGGTCACAATTTCATAAAAAATCTGACTTTCCGCAAATGACTCAAAAATGGTGCCAACGGTTGCAAATGCTCCCCTTCGATGTTTGGCGCTCGAAACAGAAGGCTTTTTATCACAGGATAAGAAATAAGCCCTCGACAACGTAACTTTCAGAAAAACATTTTTTTGAAGAAATCCCTAAGCCCCGGGGTCACAATTTCATCAAAAATCTGACTTCCGGCAATTTACTCAGAAATGGTGCCAAACGGTTGCAAATGCTCCCCTGCAAAGTTTGACGGATGAAATAGAAGGCTTTTTATGACAGGACAGAAAATCTATAAAAGGCAGAAAAAGATTTTTTTGAAAAAATCCCTAAGCCCCGGGGTCACAATTTCAGCAAAAATCTGAGTTTCGGCAAATGACTCAAAAATGGTGCCAAACGGTTGCAAATGCTCCCCTACAAAGTTTGGCGGTCGAAACAGAAGGCTTTTTATCACAGGAAAAGAAATCAGCCCTCGACAACTTAAGCGGCAGAAAAAGATTTTTTTGAAAAAATCCCTAAGCCCCGGGGTCACAATTTCATCAAAAATCTTACTTTGGGCAAATGACTCAAAAATGGTGTGAAACGATTGCAAATGCTCCCCTGCGATGTTTGGCGCTCGAAAGAGAAGGCTTTTTATCACAGGATAATAAATAAGCACTCGACAACGTAACTTTCAGAAAAATATTTTTTTGAAAAAATCCCTAAGCCCCGGAGTCACAATTTCATCAAAAATCTGACTTTCGGCAAATGACTCAAAAATGGTGCCAAACGGTTGCAAATGCTCCCTTGAGATGTTTGGCGGTTGAAACAGAAGGCTTTTTATTACAGGGAAAGAAATCAGCCCTTGACAACTTAACCGGCAGAAAAACATTTTTTTGAAAAAATCCCTAAGCTCCGGGGTCACAATTTCAGAATAAATCTGGCTTTCGGCAAATCACTCAAAAATGGTGCCAAACGGGTGCAAATGCTCCCTTGAGATGTTTGGCGGTCGAAACAGAAGGCTTTTTATCACAGGAAAAGAAATCAGCCCTTGACAACTTAACCGGCAGAAAAACATTTTTTTGAAAAAATCCCTAAGCCTCGGGGTCACAATTTCAGCAAAAACCCGATTTTCGGCAATTCACTCAGAAATGGTGCCAAACGGTTGCAAATGCTCCCCTGCAAAGTTTGACGGATGAAATAGAAGGCTTTTTATGACAGGACAGAAAATCTATAAAAGGCAGAAAAAGATTTTTTTGAAAAAATCCCTAAGCCCCGGAGTCACAATTTCATCAAAAATCTGACTATCCGCAAATGACTCAAAAATGGTGCCAAACGGGTGCAAATGCTCCCCTGCGATGTTTGGCGGTCGAAACAGAAGGCTTTTTATCACAGGATAAAAAATAAGCCCTCGAGAACGTAACTTTCAGAAAAACATTTTTTTGAAAAAATCCCTAAGCCCCGGGGTCACAATTTCATCAAAAAATCTGACGTTCGGCAAATGACTCAAAAATGGTGCCAAACGGTTGCAAATGCTCCCCTGCAAAGTTTGGCGGTCGAAACAGAAGGCTTTTTATCACAGGAAAAGAAATCAGCCCTCGACAACTTAACCGGCAGAAAAACATTTTTTTGAAAAAATCCCTAAGCCCCGGGGTCCCAATTTCATCCAAAATCTGACTTCCGGCAATTCACTCAAAAATGGTGCCAAACGGTTGCAAATGCTCCCCTGCAAAGTTTGACGGATGAAATAGAAGGCTTTTTATGACAGGACAGAAAATCTATAACCGGCAGAAAAAGATTTTTTTGAAAAAAATCCCTAAGCCCCGGGGTCACAATTTCAGCAAAAATCTGACTTTCGGCAAATGACTCAAAAATGGTGCCAAACGGTTGCAAATGCTCCCCTGCAAAGTTTGGTGGTCAAAACAGAAGGCTTTTTATCACAGGAAAAGAAATCAGCCCTCGACAACTTAACCGGCAGAAAAACATTTTTTTGAAAAAATCCCTAAGCCCCGGGGTCACAATTTCAGCAAAAACCCGACTTTCGGCAATTCACCCAGAAATGGTGCCAAACGGTTGCAAATGCTCCCCTGCAAAGTTTGACGGATGAAATAGAAGGCTTTTTATGACAGGACAGAAAATCCTTAACCGGCAGAGAAAGATTTTTTTGAAAAAATCCCTAAGCCCTGGGGTCACAATTTCATCAAAAATCTGACTATCCACAAATGACTCAAATATGGTGCCAAACGGTTGCAAATGCTCCCCTGCGATGTTTGGCGGTCGAAACAGAAGGCTTTTTATCACAGGATAAAAAATAAGCCCTCGAGAACGTAACTTTCAGAAAAACATTTTTTTGAAAAAATCCCTAAGCCCCGGGGTCACAATTTCATCAAAAATCTGACTTTCGGCAAATGACTCAAAAATGGTGCCAAACGGTTGCAAATGCTCCCCTGCAAAGTTTGGCGGTCGAAACAGAAGGCTTTTTATCACAGGAAAAGAAATCAGCCCTCGACAACTTAACCGGCAGAAAAAGATTTTTTTGAAAAAATCCCTAAGCCCCGGGGTCACAATTTCAGAAAAAAATCTGACTTTCGGCAAATGACTCAAAAATGGTGCCAAACGGTTGCAAATGCTCCCCTGGAAAGTTTGGTGATCGAAACAGAAGGCTTTTCATCACAGGAAAAGAAATCAGCCCTCGACAACTTAACCGGCAGAAAAACATTTTTTTGAAAAAACCCGAAGCCCCGGGGTCACAATTTCAGCAAAAACCCGACTTTCGGCAATTCACTCAGAAATGGTGCCAAACGGTTGCAAATGCTCCCCTGCAAAGTTTGACGGATGAAATAGAAGGCTTTTTATAACAGGACAGAAAATCCTTAACCGGCAGAAAAAGATTTTTTTGAAAAAATCCCTAAGCCCCAGGGTCACAATTTCATCAAAAATCTGACTTTCGGCAAATGACTCAAAAATGGTGCCAAACGGGTGCAAATGCTCACTTGAGATGTTTGGCGGTCGAAACAAAAGGCTTTTTATCACAGGATAAGAAATCAGCCCTTGACAACTTAACCGGCAGAAAAACATTTTTTTGAAAAAATCCCTAAGCCCCGGGGTCACAATTTCAGAATAAATCTGACTTTCGGCAAATCACTCAAAAATGGTGCCAAACGGTTGCAAATGCTCCCCTGCAAAGTTTGACGGATGAAATAGAAGGCTTTTTATGACAGGACAGAAAATCCTTAACCGGCAGAAAAAGATTTTTTTGAAAAAATCCCTAAGCCCCGGGGTCACAATTTCATAAAAAATCTTACTTTGGGCAAATGACTCAAAAATGGTGCCAAACGATTGCAAATGCTCCCCTGCGATGTTTGGCGCTCGAAAGAGAAGGCTTTTTATCACAGGATAATAAATAAGCCCTCGACAACGTAACTTTCAGAAAAATATTTTTTTGAAAAAATCCCTAAGCTCCGGGGTCACAATTTCAGCAAAAATCTGACTTTCGGCAAATGACTCAAAAATGGTGCCAAACGGTTGCAAATGCTCCCCTGCAAAGTTTGGCGGTCGAAACAGAAGGCTTTTTATCACAGGAAAAGAAATCAGCCCTCGACAACTTAACCGGCAGAAAAACATTTTTTTGAAAAAATCCCTAAGCCCCGGGGTCCCAATTTCATCCAAAATCTGACTTCCGGCAATTCACTCAAAAATGGTGCCAAACGGTTGCAAATGCTCCCCTGCAAAGTTTGACGGATGAAATAGAAGGCTTTTTATGAAAGGACAGAAAATCTATAACCGGCAGAAAAAGATTTTTTTGAAAAAAACCCCTAAGCCCCGGGGTCACAATTTCAGCAAAAATCTGACTTTCGGCAAATGACTCAAAAATGGTGCCAAACGGTTGCAAATGCTCCCCTGCAAAGTTTGGTGGTCAAAACAGAAGGCTTTTTATCACAGGAAAAGAAATCAGCCCTCGACAACTTAACCGGCAGAAAAACATTTTTTTGAAAAAATCCCTAAGCCCCGGGGTCACAATTTCAGCAAAAACCCGACTTTCGGCAATTCACCCAGAAATGGTGCCAAACGGTTGCAAATGCTCCCCTGCAAAGTTTGACGGATGAAATAGAAGGCTTTTTATGACAGGACAGAAAATCCTTAACCGGCAGAAAAAGATTTTTTTGAAAAAATCCCTAAGCCCTGGGGTCACAATTTCATCAAAAATCTGACTATCCGCAAATGACTCAAAAATGGTGCCAAACGGTTGCAAATGCTCCCCTGCGATGTTTGGCGGTCGAAACAGAAGGCTTTTTATCACAGGATAAAAAATAAGCCCTCGAGAACGTAACTTTCAGAAAAACATTTTTTTGAAAAAATCCCTAAGCCCCGGGGTCACAATTTCATCAAAAATCTGACTTTCGGCAAATGACTCAAAAATGGTGCCAAACGGTTCCAAATGCTCCCCTGCAAAGTTTGGCGGTCGAAACAGAAGGCTTTTTATCACAGGAAAAGAAATCAGCCCTCGACAACTTAACCGGCAGAAAAAGATTTTTTTGAAAAAAATCCCTAAGCCCCGGGGTCACAATTTCAGAAAAAAATCTGACTTTCGGCAAATGACTCAAAAATGGTGCCAAACGGTTGCAAATGCTCCCCTGGAAAGTTTGGTGATCGAAACAGAAGGCTTTTCATCACAGGAAAAGAAATCAGCCCTCGACAACTTAACCGGCAGAAAAACATTTTTTTGAAAAAATCCCAAAGCCCCGGGGTCACAATTTCAGAATAAATCTGACTTTCGGCAAATGACTCAAAAATGGTGCCAAACAGTTGCAAACGATCCCCTGAGATGTTTGGTGGTCGAAACAGAAGGCTTTTTATCACAGGAAAAGAAATCAGCCCTCGACAACTTAACCGGCAGGAAAAGTTTTTTTGAAAAAATCCCTAAGCCCCGGCATCACAATTTCATAAAAAATCTGACTTTCGGCAAATGACTCAAAAATGGTGCCAAACGGTTGCAAACGATCCCCTGAGATGTTTGGCGGTCGAAACAGAAGGCTTTTTATCACAGGAAAAGAAATCAGCCCTCGACAACTTAACCGGCAGAAAAACATTTTTTTGAAAAAACCCGAAGCCCCGGGGTCACAATTTCAGCAAAAACCCGACTTTCGGCAATTTACTCAGAAATGGTGCCAAACGGTTGCAAATGCTCCCCTGCAAAGTTTGACGGATGAAATAGAAGGCTTTTTATGACAGGACAGAAAATCTATAAAAGGCAGAAAAAGATTTTTTTGAAAAAATCCCTAAGCCCCGGGGTCACAATTTCAGCAAAAATCTGACTTTCGGCAAATGACTCAAAAATGGTGCCAAACGGTTGCAAATGCTCCCCTACAAAGTTTGGCGGTCGAAA
This sequence comes from Podarcis melisellensis, assembly GCF_964234715.1. Classification (NCBI taxonomy): domain Eukaryota; kingdom Metazoa; phylum Chordata; class Lepidosauria; order Squamata; family Lacertidae; genus Podarcis; species Podarcis melisellensis. The sequence goes on from NC_138540.1 coordinate 11,013,707, forward strand.
CAGAAGGCTTTTTATCACAGGAAAAGAAATCAGCCCTCGACAACTTAAGCGGCAGAAAAAGATTTTTTTGAAAAAATCCCTAAGCCCCGGGGTCACAATTTCATCAAAAATCTTACTTTGGGCAAATGACTCAAAAATGGTGCCAAACGATTGCAAATGCTCCCCTGCGATGTTTGGCGCTCGAAAGAGAAGGCTTTTTATCACAGGATAATAAATAAGCACTCGACAACGTAACTTTCAGAAAAATATTTTTTTGAAAAAATCCCTAAGCCCCGGAGTCACAATTTCATCAAAAATCTGACTTTCGGCAAATGACTCAAAAATGGTGCCAAACGGTTGCAAATGCTCCCTTGAGATGTTTGGCGGTTGAAACAGAAGGCTTTTTATTACAGGGAAAGAAATCAGCCCTTGACAACTTAACCGGCAGAAAAACATTTTTTTGAAAAAATCCCTAAGCTCCGGGGTCACAATTTCAGAATAAATCTGGCTTTCGGCAAATCACTCAAAAATGGTGCCAAACGGGTGCAAATGCTCCCTTGAGATGTTTGGCGGTCGAAACAGAAGGCTTTTTATCACAGGAAAAGAAATCAGCCCTTGACAACTTAACCGGCAGAAAAACATTTTTTTGAAAAAATCCCTAAGCCTCGGGGTCACAATTTCAGCAAAAACCCGATTTTCGGCAATTCACTCAGAAATGGTGCCAAACGGTTGCAAATGCTCCCCTGCAAAGTTTGACGGATGAAATAGAAGGCTTTTTATGACAGGACAGAAAATCTATAAAAGGCAGAAAAAGATTTTTTTGAAAAAATCCCTAAGCCCCGGAGTCACAATTTCATCAAAAATCTGACTATCCGCAAATGACTCAAAAATGGTGCCAAACGGGTGCAAATGCTCCCCTGCGATGTTTGGCGGTCGAAACAGAAGGCTTTTTATCACAGGATAAAAAATAAGCCCTCGAGAACGTAACTTTCAGAAAAACATTTTTTTGAAAAAATCCCTAAGCCCCGGGGTCACAATTTCATCAAAAAATCTGACGTTCGGCAAATGACTCAAAAATGGTGCCAAACGGTTGCAAATGCTCCCCTGCAAAGTTTGGCGGTCGAAACAGAAGGCTTTTTATCACAGGAAAAGAAATCAGCCCTCGACAACTTAACCGGCAGAAAAACATTTTTTTGAAAAAATCCCTAAGCCCCGGGGTCCCAATTTCATCCAAAATCTGACTTCCGGCAATTCACTCAAAAATGGTGCCAAACGGTTGCAAATGCTCCCCTGCAAAGTTTGACGGATGAAATAGAAGGCTTTTTATGACAGGACAGAAAATCTATAACCGGCAGAAAAAGATTTTTTTGAAAAAAATCCCTAAGCCCCGGGGTCACAATTTCAGCAAAAATCTGACTTTCGGCAAATGACTCAAAAATGGTGCCAAACGGTTGCAAATGCTCCCCTGCAAAGTTTGGTGGTCAAAACAGAAGGCTTTTTATCACAGGAAAAGAAATCAGCCCTCGACAACTTAACCGGCAGAAAAACATTTTTTTGAAAAAATCCCTAAGCCCCGGGGTCACAATTTCAGCAAAAACCCGACTTTCGGCAATTCACCCAGAAATGGTGCCAAACGGTTGCAAATGCTCCCCTGCAAAGTTTGACGGATGAAATAGAAGGCTTTTTATGACAGGACAGAAAATCCTTAACCGGCAGAAAAAGATTTTTTTGAAAAAATCCCTAAGCCCTGGGGTCACAATTTCATCAAAAATCTGACTATCCGCAAATGACTCAAAAATGGTGCCAAACGGTTGCAAATGCTCCCCTGCGATGTTTGGCGGTCGAAACAGAAGGCTTTTTATCACAGGATAAAAAATAAGCCCTCGAGAACGTAACTTTCAGAAAAACATTTTTTTGAAAAAATCCCTAAGCCCCGGGGTCACAATTTCATCAAAAATCTGACTTTCGGCAAATGACTCAAAAATGGTGCCAAACGGTTCCAAATGCTCCCCTGCAAAGTTTGGCGGTCGAAACAGAAGGCTTTTTATCACAGGAAAAGAAATCAGCCCTCGACAACTTAACCGGCAGAAAAAGATTTTTTTGAAAAAAATCCCTAAGCCCCGGGGTCACAATTTCAGAAAAAAATCTGACTTTCGGCAAATGACTCAAAAATGGTGCCAAACGGTTGCAAATGCTCCCCTGGAAAGTTTGGTGATCGAAACAGAAGGCTTTTCATCACAGGAAAAGAAATCAGCCCTCGACAACTTAACCGGCAGAAAAACATTTTTTTGAAAAAATCCCAAAGCCCCGGGGTCACAATTTCAGAATAAATCTGACTTTCGGCAAATGACTCAAAAATGGTGCCAAACAGTTGCAAACGATCCCCTGAGATGTTTGGTGGTCGAAACAGAAGGCTTTTTATCACAGGAAAAGAAATCAGCCCTCGACAACTTAACCGGCAGGAAAAGTTTTTTTGAAAAAATCCCTAAGCCCCGGCATCACAATTTCATAAAAAATCTGACTTTCGGCAAATGACTCAAAAATGGTGCCAAACGGTTGCAAACGATCCCCTGAGATGTTTGGCGGTCGAAACAGAAGGCTTTTTATCACAGGAAAAGAAATCAGCCCTCGACAACTTAACCGGCAGAAAAACATTTTTTTGAAAAAACCCGAAGCCCCGGGGTCACAATTTCAGCAAAAACCCGACTTTCGGCAATTCACTCAGAAATGGTGCCAAACGGTTGCAAATGCTCCCCTGCAAAGTTTGACGGATGAAATAGAAGGCTTTTTATGACAGGACAGAAAATCCTTAACCGGCAGAAAACGATTTTTTTGAAAAAATCCCTAAGCCCCAGGGTCACAATTTCATAAAAAATCTGACTTTCGGCAAATGACTCAAAAATGGTGCCAAATGGTTGCAAATGCTCACTTGAGATGTTTGGCGGTCGAAACAGAAGGCTTTTTATCACAAGAAAAGAAATCAGTCCTCGACAACTTAACCGGCAGAAAAACATTTTTTTGAAAAAATCCCTAAGCCCCGGGGTCACAATTTCATCAAAAATCTGACTTTCGGCAAATGACTCAAAAATGGTGCCAAACGGTTGCAAATGCTCCCCTGCAAAGTTTGGCGGTCGAAACAGAAGGCTTTTTATCACAGGAAAAGAAATCAGCCCTCGACAACTTAACCGGCAGAAAAAGATTTTTTTGAAAAAATCCCTAAGCCCCGGGGTCACAATTTCAGAAAAAAATCTGACTTTCGGCAAATGACTCAAAAATGGTGCCAAACGGTTGCAAATGCTCCCCTGGAAAGTTTGGTGATCGAAACAGAAGGCTTTTCATCACAGGAAAAGAAATCAGCCCTCGACAACTTAACCGGCAGAAAAACATTTTTTTGAAAAAACCCGAAGCCCCGGGGTCACAATTTCAGCAAAAACCCGACTTTCGGCAATTCACTCAGAAATGGTGCCAAACGGTTGCAAATGCTCCCCTGCAAAGTTTGACGGATGAAATAGAAGGCTTTTTATAACAGGACAGAAAATCCTTAACCGGCAGAAAAAGATTTTTTTGAAAAAATCCCTAAGCCCCAGGGTCACAATTTCATCAAAAATCTGACTTTCGGCAAATGACTCAAAAATGGTGCCAAACGGGTGCAAATGCTCACTTGAGATGTTTGGCGGTCGAAACAGAAGGCTTTTTATCACAGGATAAGAAATCAGCCCTTGACAACTTAACCGGCAGAAAAACATTTTTTTGAAAAAATCCCTAAGCCCCGGGGTCACAATTTCAGAATAAATCTGACTTTCGGCAAATCACTCAAAAATGGTGCCAAACGGTTGCAAATGCTCCCCTGCAAAGTTTGACGGATGAAATAGAAGGCTTTTTATGACAGGACAGAAAATCCTTAACCGGCAGAAAAAGATTTTTTTGAAAAAATCCCTAAGCCCCGGGGTCACAATTTCATAAAAAATCTTACTTTGGGCAAATGACTCAAAAATGGTGCCAAACGATTGCAAATGCTCCCCTGCGATGTTTGGCGCTCGAAAGAGAAGGCTTTTTATCACAGGATAATAAATAAGCCCTCGACAACGTAACTTTCAGAAAAATATTTTTTTGAAAAAATCCCTAAGCTCCGGGGTCACAATTTCAGCAAAAATCTGACTTTCGGCAAATGACTCAAAAATGGTGCCAAACGGTTGCAAATGCTCCCCTGCAAAGTTTGGCGGTCGAAACAGAAGGCTTTTTATCACAGGAAAAGAAATCAGCCCTCGACAACTTAACCGGCAGAAAAACATTTTTTTGAAAAAATCCCTAAGCCCCGGGGTCCCAATTTCATCCAAAATCTGACTTCCGGCAATTCACTCAAAAATGGTGCCAAACGGTTGCAAATGCTCCCCTGCAAAGTTTGACGGATGAAATAGAAGGCTTTTTATGAAAGGACAGAAAATCTATAACCGGCAGAAAAAGATTTTTTTGAAAAAAACCCCTAAGCCCCGGGGTCACAATTTCAGCAAAAATCTGACTTTCGGCAAATGACTCAAAAATGGTGCCAAACGGTTGCAAATGCTCCCCTGCAAAGTTTGGTGGTCAAAACAGAAGGCTTTTTATCACAGGAAAAGAAATCAGCCCTCGACAACTTAACCGGCAGAAAAACATTTTTTTGAAAAAATCCCTAAGCCCCGGGGTCACAATTTCAGCAAAAACCCGACTTTCGGCAATTCACCCAGAAATGGTGCCAAACGGTTGCAAATGCTCCCCTGCAAAGTTTGACGGATGAAATAGAAGGCTTTTTATGACAGGACAGAAAATCCTTAACCGGCAGAAAAAGATTTTTTTGAAAAAATCCCTAAGCCCTGGGGTCACAATTTCATCAAAAATCTGACTATCCGCAAATGACTCAAAAATGGTGCCAAACGGTTGCAAATGCTCCCCTGCGATGTTTGGCGGTCGAAACAGAAGGCTTTTTATCACAGGATAAAAAATAAGCCCTCGAGAACGTAACTTTCAGAAAAACATTTTTTTGAAAAAATCCCTAAGCCCCGGGGTCACAATTTCATCAAAAATCTGACTTTCGGCAAATGACTCAAAAATGGTGCCAAACGGTTCCAAATGCTCCCCTGCAAAGTTTGGCGGTCGAAACAGAAGGCTTTTTATCACAGGAAAAGAAATCAGCCCTCGACAACTTAACCGGCAGAAAAAGATTTTTTTGAAAAAAATCCCTAAGCCCCGGGGTCACAATTTCAGAAAAAAATCTGACTTTCGGCAAATGACTCAAAAATGGTGCCAAACGGTTGCAAATGCTCCCCTGGAAAGTTTGGTGATCGAAACAGAAGGCTTTTCATCACAGGAAAAGAAATCAGCCCTCGACAACTTAACCGGCAGAAAAACATTTTTTTGAAAAAATCCCAAAGCCCCGGGGTCACAATTTCAGAATAAATCTGACTTTCGGCAAATGACTCAAAAATGGTGCCAAACAGTTGCAAACGATCCCCTGAGATGTTTGGTGGTCGAAACAGAAGGCTTTTTATCACAGGAAAAGAAATCAGCCCTCGACAACTTAACCGGCAGGAAAAGTTTTTTTGAAAAAATCCCTAAGCCCCGGCATCACAATTTCATAAAAAATCTGACTTTCGGCAAATGACTCAAAAATGGTGCCAAACGGTTGCAAACGATCCCCTGAGATGTTTGGCGGTCGAAACAGAAGGCTTTTTATCACAGGAAAAGAAATCAGCCCTCGACAACTTAACCGGCAGAAAAACATTTTTTTGAAAAAACCCGAAGCCCCGGGGTCACAATTTCAGCAAAAACCCGACTTTCGGCAATTTACTCAGAAATGGTGCCAAACGGTTGCAAATGCTCCCCTGCAAAGTTTGACGGATGAAATAGAAGGCTTTTTATGACAGGACAGAAAATCTATAAAAGGCAGAAAAAGATTTTTTTGAAAAAATCCCTAAGCCCCGGGGTCACAATTTCAGCAAAAATCTGACTTTCGGCAAATGACTCAAAAATGGTGCCAAACGGTTGCAAATGCTCCCCTACAAAGTTTGGCGGTCGAAACAGAAGGCTTTTTATCACAGGAAAAGAAATCAGCCCTCGACAACTTAAGCGGCAGAAAAAGATTTTTTTGAAAAAATCCCTAAGCCCCGGGGTCACAATTTCATCAAAAATCTTACTTTGGGCAAATGACTCAAAAATGGTGCCAAACGATTGCAAATGCTCCCCTGCGATGTTTGGCGCTCGAAAGAGAAGGCTTTTTATCACAGGATAATAAATAAGCACTCGACAACGTAACTTTCAGAAAAATATTTTTTTGAAAAAATCCCTAAGCCCCGGAGTCACAATTTCATCAAAAATCTGACTTTCGGCAAATGACTCAAAAATGGTGCCAAACGGTTGCAAATGCTCCCTTGAGATGTTTGGCGGTTGAAACAGAAGGCTTTTTATTACAGGGAAAGAAATCAGCCCTTGACAACTTAACCGGCAGAAAAACATTTTTTTGAAAAAATCCCTAAGCTCCGGGGTCACAATTTCAGAATAAATCTGGCTTTCGGCAAATCACTCAAAAATGGTGCCAAACGGGTGCAAATGCTCCCTTGAGATGTTTGGCGGTCGAAACAGAAGGCTTTTTATCACAGGAAAAGAAATCAGCCCTTGACAACTTAACCGGCAGAAAAACATTTTTTTGAAAAAATCCCTAAGCCTCGGGGTCACAATTTCAGCAAAAACCCGATTTTCGGCAATTCACTCAGAAATGGTGCCAAACGGTTGCAAATGCTCCCCTGCAAAGTTTGACGGATGAAATAGAAGGCTTTTTATGACAGGACAGAAAATCTATAAAAGGCAGAAAAAGATTTTTTTGAAAAAATCCCTAAGCCCCGGAGTCACAATTTCATCAAAAATCTGACTATCCGCAAATGACTCAAAAATGGTGCCAAACGGGTGCAAATGCTCCCCTGCGATGTTTGGCGGTCGAAACAGAAGGCTTTTTATCACAGGATAAAAAATAAGCCCTCGAGAACGTAACTTTCAGAAAAACATTTTTTTGAAAAAATCCCTAAGCCCCGGGGTCACAATTTCATCAAAAAATCTGACGTTCGGCAAATGACTCAAAAATGGTGCCAAACGGTTGCAAATGCTCCCCTGCAAAGTTTGGCGGTCGAAACAGAAGGCTTTTTATCACAGGAAAAGAAATCAGCCCTCGACAACTTAACCGGCAGAAAAACATTTTTTTGAAAAAATCCCTAAGCCCCGGGGTCCCAATTTCATCCAAAATCTGACTTCCGGCAATTCACTCAAAAATGGTGCCAAACGGTTGCAAATGCTCCCCTGCAAAGTTTGACGGATGAAATAGAAGGCTTTTTATGAAAGGACAGAAAATCTATAACCGGCAGAAAAAGATTTTTTTGAAAAAAATCCCTAAGCCCCGGGGTCACAATTTCAGCAAAAATCTGACTTTCGGCAAATGACTCAAAAATGGTGCCAAACGGTTGCAAATGCTCCCCTGCAAAGTTTGGTGGTCAAAACAGAAGGCTTTTTATCACAGGAAAAGAAATCAGCCCTCGACAACTTAACCGGCAGAAAAACATTTTTTTGAAAAAATCCCTAAGCCCCGGGGTCACAATTTCAGCAAAAACCCGACTTTCGGCAATTCACCCAGAAATGGTGCCAAACGGTTGCAAATGCTCCCCTGCAAAGTTTGACGGATGAAATAGAAGGCTTTTTATGACAGGACAGAAAATCCTTAACCGGCAGAAAAAGATTTTTTTGAAAAAATCCCTAAGCCCTGGGGTCACAATTTCATCAAAAATCTGACTATCCGCAAATGACTCAAAAATGGTGCCAAACGGTTGCAAATGCTCCCCTGCGATGTTTGGCGGTCGAAACAGAAGGCTTTTTATCACAGGATAAAAAATAAGCCCTCGAGAACGTAACTTTCAGAAAAACATTTTTTTGAAAAAATCCCTAAGCCCCGGGGTCACAATTTCATCAAAAATCTGACTTTCGGCAAATGACTCAAAAATGGTGCCAAACGGTTCCAAATGCTCCCCTGCAAAGTTTGGCGGTCGAAACAGAAGGCTTTTTATCACAGGAAAAGAAATCAGCCCTCGACAACTTAACCGGCAGAAAAAGATTTTTTTGAAAAAAATCCCTAAGCCCCGGGGTCACAATTTCAGAAAAAAATCTGACTTTCGGCAAATGACTCAAAAATGGTGCCAAACGGTTGCAAATGCTCCCCTGGAAAGTTTGGTGATCGAAACAGAAGGCTTTTCATCACAGGAAAAGAAATCAGCCCTCGACAACTTAACCGGCAGGAAAAGTTTTTTTGAAAAAATCCCTAAGCCCCGGCATCACAATTTCATAAAAAATCTGACTTTCGGCAAATGACTCAAAAATGGTGCCAAACGGTTGCAAACGATCCCCTGAGATGTTTGGCGGTCGAAACAGAAGGCTTTTTATCACAGGAAAAGAAATCAGCCCTCGACAACTTAACCGGCAGAAAAACATTTTTTTGAAAAAATCCCAAAGCCCCGGGGTCACAATTTCAGCAAAAACCCGACTTTCGGCAATTCACTCAGAAATGGTGCCAAACGGTTGCAAATGCTCCCCTGCAAAGTTTGACGGATGAAATAGAAGGCTTTTTATGACAGGACAGAAAATCCTTAACCGGCAGAAAAAGATTTTTTTGAAAAAATCCCTAAGCCCCAGGGTCACAATTTCATAAAAAATCTGACTTTCGGCAAATGACTCAAAAATGGTGCCAAATGGTTGCAAATGCTCACTTGAGATGTTTGGCGGTCGAAACAGAAGGCTTTTTATCACAGGAAAAGAAATCAGTCCTCGACAACTTAACCGGCAGAAAAACATTTTTTTGAAAAAATCCCTACGCCCCGGGGTCACAATTTCATAAAAAATCTGACTTTCCGCAAATGACTCAAAAATGGTGCCAACGGTTGCAAATGCTCCCCTTCGATGTTTGGCGCTCGAAACAGAAGGCTTTTTATCACAGGATAAGAAATAAGCCCTCGACAACGTAACTTTCAGAAAAACATTTTTTTGAAGAAATCCCTAAGCCCCGGGGTCACAATTTCATCAAAAATCTGACTTCCGGCAATTTACTCAGAAATGGTGCCAAACGGTTGCAAATGCTCCCCTGCAAAGTTTGACGGATGAAATAGAAGGCTTTTTATGACAGGACAGAAAATCTATAAAAGGCAGAAAAAGATTTTTTTGAAAAAATCCCTAAGCCCCGGTGTCACAATTTCAGCAAAAATCTGAGTTTCGGCAAATGACTCAAAAATGGTGCCAAACGGTTGCAAATGCTCCCTTGAGATGTTTGGCGGTTGAAACAGAAGGCTTTTTATTACAGGGAAAGAAATCAGCCCTTGACAACTTAACCGGCAGAAAAACATTTTTTTGAAAAAATCCCTAAGCTCCGGGGTCACAATTTCAGAATAAATCTGGCTTTCGGCAAATCACTCAAAAATGGTGCCAAACGGGTGCAAATGCTCCCTTGAGATGTTTGGCGGTCGAAACAGAAGGCTTTTTATCACAGGAAAAGAAATCAGCCCTTGACAACTTAACCGGCAGAAAAACATTTTTTTGAAAAAATCCCTAAGCCTCGGGGTCACAATTTCAGCAAAAACCCGATTTTCGGCAATTCACTCAGAAATGGTGCCAAACGGTTGCAAATGCTCCCCTGCAAAGTTTGACGGATGAAATAGAAGGCTTTTTATGACAGGACAGAAAATCTATAAAAGGCAGAAAAAGATTTTTTTGAAAAAATCCCTAAGCCCCGGAGTCACAATTTCATCAAAAATCTGACTATCCGCAAATGACTCAAAAATGGTGCCAAACGGGTGCAAATGCTCCCCTGCGATGTTTGGCGGTCGAAACAGAAGGCTTTTTATCACAGGATAAAAAATAAGCCCTCGAGAACGTAACTTTCAGAAAAACATTTTTTTGAAAAAATCCCTAAGCCCCGGGGTCACAATTTCATCAAAAAATCTGACGTTCGGCAAATGACTCAAAAATGGTGCCAAACGGTTGCAAATGCTCCCCTGCAAAGTTTGGCGGTCGAAACAGAAGGCTTTTTATCACAGGAAAAGAAATCAGCCCTCGACAACTTAACCGGCAGAAAAACATTTTTTTGAAAAAATCCCTAAGCCCCGGGGTCCCAATTTCATCCAAAATCTGACTTCCGGCAATTCACTCAAAAATGGTGCCAAACGGTTGCAAATGCTCCCCTGCAAAGTTTGACGGATGAAATAGAAGGCTTTTTATGACAGGACAGAAAATCTATAACCGGCAGAAAAAGATTTTTTTGAAAAAAATCCCTAAGCCCCGGGGTCACAATTTCAGCAAAAATCTGACTTTCGGCAAATGACTTAAAAATGGTGCCAAACGGTTGCAAATGCTCCCCTGCAAAGTTTGGTGGTCAAAACAGAAGGCTTTTTATCACAGGAAAAGAAATCAGCCCTCGACAACTTAACCGGCAGAAAAACATTTTTTTGAAAAAATCCCTAAGCCCCGGGGTCACAATTTCAGCAAAAACCCGACTTTCGGCAATTCACCCAGAAATGGTGCCAAACGGTTGCAAATGCTCCCCTGCAAAGTTTGACGGATGAAATAGAAGGCTTTTTATGACAGGACAGAAAATCCTTAACCGGCAGAAAAAGATTTTTTTGAAAAAATCCCTAAGCCCTGGGGTCACAATTTCATCAAAAATCTGACTATCCGCAAATGACTCAAAAATGGTGCCAAACGGTTGCAAATGCTCCCCTGCGATGTTTGGCGGTCGAAACAGAAGGCTTTTTATCACAGGATAAAAAATAAGCCCTCGAGAACGTAACTTTCAGAAAAACATTTTTTTGAAAAAATCCCTAAGCCCCGGGGTCACAATTTCATCAAAAATCTGACTTTCGGCAAATGACTCAAAAATGGTGCCAAACGGTTCCAAATGCTCCCCTGCAAAGTTTGGCGGTCGAAACAGAAGGCTTTTTATCACAGGAAAAGAAATCAGCCCTCGACAACTTAACCGGCAGAAAAAGATTTTTTTGAAAAAAATCCCTAAGCCCCGGGGTCACAATTTCAGAAAAAAATCTGACTTTCGGCAAATGACTCAAAAATGGTGCCAAACGGTTGCAAATGCTCCCCTGGAAAGTTTGGTGATCGAAACAGAAGGCTTTTCATCACAGGAAAAGAAATCAGCCCTCGACAACTTAACCGGCAGAAAAACATTTTTTTGAAAAAATCCCAAAGCCCCGGGGTCACAATTTCAGAATAAATCTGACTTTCGGCAAATGACTCAAAAATGGTGCCAAACAGTTGCAAACGATCCCCTGAGATGTTTGGTGGTCGAAACAGAAGGCTTTTTATCACAGGAAAAGAAATCAGCCCTCGACAACTTAACCGGCAGGAAAAGATTTTTTTGAAAAAATCCCTAAGCCCCGGGGTCACAATTTCATCAAAAATCTTACTTTGGGCAAATGACTCAAAAATGGTGTGAAACGATTGCAAATGCTCCCCTGCGATGTTTGGCGCTCGAAAGAGAAGGCTTTTTATCACAGGATAATAAATAAGCACTCGACAACGTAACTTTCAGAAAAATATTTTTTTGAAAAAATCCCTAAGCCCCGGAGTCACAATTTCATCAAAAATCTGACTTTCGGCAAATGACTCAAAAATGGTGCCAAACGGTTGCAAATGCTCCCTTGAGATGTTTGGCGGTTGAAACAGAAGGCTTTTTATTACAGGGAAAGAAATCAGCCCTTGACAACTTAACCGGCAGAAAAACATTTTTTTGAAAAAATCCCTAAGCCCCGGGGTCACAATTTCAGAATAAATCTGGCTTTCGGCAAATCACTCAAAAATGGTGCCAAACGGGTGCAAATGCTCCCTTGAGATGTTTGGCGGTCGAAACAGAAGGCTTTTTATCACAGGAAAAGAAATCAGCCCTCGACAACTTAACCGGCAGAAAAACATTTTTTTGAAAAAACCCGAAGCCCCGGGGTCACAATTTCAGCAAAAACCCGACTTTCGGCAATTCACTCAGAAATGGTGCCAAACGGTTGCAAATGCTCCCCTGCAAAGTTTGACGGATGAAATAGAAGGCTTTTTATGACAGGACAGAAAATCTATAAAAGGCAGAAAAATATTTTTTTGAAAAAATCCCTAAGCCCCGGAGTCACAATTTCATCAAAAATCTGACTATCCGCAAATGACTCAAAAATGGTGCCAAACGGGTGCAAATGCTCCCCTGCGATGTTTGGCGGTCGAAACAGAAGGCTTTTTATCACAGGATAAAAAATAAGCCCTCGAGAACGTAACTTTCAGAAAAACATTTTTTTGAAAAAATCCCTAAGCCCCGGGGTCACAATTTCATCAAAAAATCTGACGTTCGGCAAATGACTCAAAAATGGTGCCAAACGGTTGCAAATGCTCCCCTGCAAAGTTTGGCGGTCGAAACAGAAGGCTTTTTATCACAGGAAAAAAAATCAGCCCTCGACAACTTAACCGGCAGAAAAAGATTTTTTTGAAAAAATCCCTAAGCCCCGGGGTCACAATTTCAGAAAAAAATCTGACTTTCGGCAAATGACTCAAAAATGGTGCCAAACGGTTGCAAATGCTCCCCTGGAAAGTTTGGTGATCGAAACAGAAGGCTTTTCATCACAGGAAAAGAAATCAGCCCTCGACAACTTAACCGGCAGAAAAACATTTTTTTGAAAAAATCCCAAAGCCCCGGGGTCACAATTTCAGAATAAATCTGACTTTCGGCAAATGACTCAAAAATGGTGCCAAACAGTTGCAAACGATCCCCTGAGATGTTTGGTGGTCGAAACAGAAGGCTTTTTATCACAGGAAAAGAAATCAGCCCTCGACAACTTAACCGGCAGGAAAAGATTTTTTTGAAAAAATCCCTAAGCCCCGGCATCACAATTTCATAAAAAATCTGACTTTCGGCAAATGACTCAAAAATGGTGCCAAACGGTTGCAAACGATCCCCTGAGATGTTTGGCGGTCGAAACAGAAGGCTTTTTATCACAGGAAAAGAAATCAGCCCTCGACAACTTAACCGGCAGAAAAACATTTTTTTGAAAAAACCCGAAGCCCCGGGGTCACAATTTCAGCAAAAACCCGACTTTCGGCAATTCACTCAGAAATGGTGCCAAACGGTTGCAAATGCTCCCCTGCAAAGTTTGACGGATGAAATAGAAGGCTTTTTATAACAGGACAGAAAATCCTTAACCGGCAGAAAAAGATTTTTTTGAAAAAATCCCTAAGCCCCAGGGTCACAATTTCATCAAAAATCTGACTTTGGGCAAATGACTCAAAAATGGTGCCAAACGATTGCAAATGCTCACTTGAGATGTTTGGCGGTCGAAACAGAAGGCTTTTTATCACAGGATAAGAAATCAGCCCTTGACAACTTAACCGGCAGAAAAACATTTTTTTGAAAAAATCCCTAAGCCCCGGGGTCACAATTTCATAAAAAATCTGACTTTCGGCAAATGACTCAAAAATGGTGCCAAATGGTTGCAAATGCTCCCCTGCGATGTTTGGCGCTCGAAACAGAAGGCTTTTTATCACAGGAAAAGAAATCAGTCCTCGACAACTTAACCGGCAGAAAAACATTTTTTTGAAAAAATCCCTACGCCCCGGGGTCACAATTTCATAAAAAATCTGACTTTCCACAAATGACTCAAAAATGGTGCCAACGGTTGCAAATGCTCCCCTTCGATGTTTGGCGCTCGAAACAGAAGGCTTTTTATCACAGGATAAGAAATAAGCCCTCGACAACGTAACTTTCAGAAAAACATTTTTTTGAAGAAATCCCTAAGCCCCGGGGTCACAATTTCATCAAAAATCTGACTTCCGGCAATTTACTCAGAAATGGTGCCAAACGGTTGCAAATGCTCCCCTGCAAAGTTTGACGGATGAAATAGAAGGCTTTTTATGACAGGACAGAAAATCTATAAAAGGCAGAAAAAGATTTTTTTGAAAAAATCCCTAAGCCCCGGGGTCACAATTTCAGCAAAAATCTGACTTTCGGCAAATGACTCAAAAATGGTGCCAAACGGTTGCAAATGCTCCCTTGAGATGTTTGGCGGTTAAAACAGAAGGCTTTTTATTACAGGGAAAGAAATCAGCCCTTGACAACTTAACCGGCAGAAAAACATTTTTTTGAAAAAATCCCTAACCCCCGGGGTCACAATTTCAGAATAAATCTGGCTTTCGGCAAATCACTCAAAAATGGTGCCAAACGGGTGCAAATGCTCCCTTGAGATGTTTGGCGGTCGAAACAGAAGGCTTTTTATCACAGGAAAAGAAATCAGCCCTCGACAACTTAACCGGCAGAAAAACATTTTTTTGAAAAAACCCGAAGCCCCGGGGTCACAATTTCAGCAAAAACCCGACTTTCGGCAATTCACTCAGAAATGGTGCCAAACGGTTGCAAATGCTCCCCTGCAAAGTTTGACGGATGAAATAGAAGGCTTTTTATAACAGGACAGAAAATCCTTAACCGGCAGAAAAAGATTTTTTTGAAAAAATCCCTAAGCCCCAGGGTCACAATTTCATCAAAAATCTGACTTTCGGCAAATGACTCAAAAATGGTGCCAAACGGGTGCAAATGCTCACTTGAGATGTTTGGCGGTCGAAACAGAAGGCTTTTTATCACAGGATAAGAAATCAGCCCTTGACAACTTAACCGGCAGAAAAACATTTTTTTGAAAAAATCCCTAAGCCCCGGGGTCACAATTTCATCAAAAATCTGACTTTCGGCAAATGACTCAAAAATGGTGCCAAATGGTTGCAAATGCTCCCCTGCGATGTTTGGCGCTCGAAACAGAAGGCTTTTTATCACAGGAAAAGTAATCAGTCCTCGACAACTTAACCGGCAGAAAAACATTTTTTTGAAAAAATCCCTACGCCCCGGGGTCACAATTTCATAAAAAATCTGACTTTCCGCAAATGACTCAAAAATGGTGCCAACGGTTGCAAATGCTCCCCTTCGATGTTTGGCGCTCGAAACAGAAGGCTTTTTATCACAGGATAAGAAATAAGCCCTCGACAACGTAACTTTCAGAAAAACATTTTTTTGAAGACATCCCTAAGCCCCGGGGTCACAATTTCATCAAAAATCTGACTTCCGGCAATTTACTCAGAAATGGTGCCAAACGGTTGCAAATGCTCCCCTGCAAAGTTTGACGGATGAAATAGAAGGCTTTTTATGACAGGACAGAAAATCTATAAAAGGCAGAAAAAGATTTTTTTGAAAAAATCCCTAATCCCCGGGGTCACAATTTCAGCAAAAATCTGACTTTCGGCAAATGACTCAAAAATGGTGCCAAACGGTTGCAAATGCTCCCCTACAAAGTTTGGTGGTCGAAACAGAAGGCTTTTTATCACAGGAAAAGAAATCAGCCCTCGACAACTTAACCGGCAGAAAAAGATTTTTTTGAAAAAATCCCTAAGCCCCGGGGTCACAATTTCATCAAAAATCTTACTTTGGGCAAATGACTCAAAAATGGTGTGAAACGATTGCAAATGCTCCCCTGCGATGTTTGGCGCTCGAAAGAGAAGGCTTTTTATCACAGGATAATAAATAAGCACTCGACAACGTAACTTTCAGAAAAATATTTTTTTGAAAAAATCCCTAAGCCCCGGAGTCACAATTTCATCAAAAATCTGACTTTCGGCAAATGACTCAAAAATGGTGCCAAACGGTTGCAAATGCTCCCTTGAGATGTTTGGCGGTTAAAACAGAAGGCTTTTTATTACAGGGAAAGAAATCAGCCCTTGACAACTTAACCGGCAGAAAAACATTTTTTTGAAAAAATCCCTAAGCCCCGGGGTCACAATTTCAGAATAAATCTGGCTTTCGGCAAATCACTCAAAAATGGTGCCAAACGGGTGCAAATGCTCCCTTGAGATGTTTGGCGGTCGAAACAGAAGGCTTTTTATCACAGGAAAAGAAATCAGCCCTCGACAACTTAACCGGCAGAAAAACATTTTTTTGAAAAAACCCGAAGCCCCGGGGTCACAATTTCAGCAAAAACCCGACTTTCGGCAATTCACTCAGAAATGGTGCCAAACGGTTGCAAATGCTCCCCTGCAAAGTTTGACGGATGAAATAGAAGGCTTTTTATAACAGGACAGAAAATCCTTAACCGGCAGAAAAAGATTTTTTTGAAAAAATCCCTAAGCCCCAGGGTCACAATTTCATCAAAAATCTGACTTTCGGCAAATGACTCAAAAATGGTGCCAAACGGGTGCAAATGCTCACTTGAGATGTTTGGCGGTCGAAACAGAAGGCTTTTTATCACAGGATAAGAAATCAGCCCTTGACAACTTAACCGGCAGAAAAACATTTTTTTGAAAAAATCCCTAAGCCCCGGGGTCACAATTTCATAAAAAATCTGACTTTCGGCAAATGACTCAAAAATGGTGCCAAATGGTTGCAAATGCTCCCCTGCGATGTTTGGCGCTCGAAACAGAAGGCTTTTTATCACAGGAAAAGAAATCAGTCCTCGACAACTTAACCGGCAGAAAAACATTTTTTTGAAAAAATCCCTACGCCCCGGGGTCACAATTTCATAAAAAATCTGACTTTCCGCAAATGACTCAAAAATGGTGCCAACGGTTGCAAATGCTCCCCTTCGATGTTTGGCGCTCGAAACAGAAGGCTTTTTATCACAGGATAAGAAATAAGCCCTCGACAACGTAACTTTCAGAAAAACATTTTTTTGAAGAAATCCCTAAGCCCCGGGGTCACAATTTCATCAAAAATCTGACTTCCGGCAATTTACTCAGAAATGGTGCCAAACGGTTGCAAATGCTCCCCTGCAAAGTTTGACGGATGAAATAGAAGGCTTTTTATGACAGGACAGAAAATCTATAAAAGGCAGAAAAAGATTTTTTTGAAAAAATCCCTAAGCCCCGGGGTCACAAATTCAGCAAAAATCTGACTTTCGGCAAATGACTCAAAAATGGTGCCAAACGGTTGCAAATGCTCCCCTACAAAGTTTGGTGGTCGAAACAGAAGGCTTTTTATCACAGGAAAAGAAATCAGCCCTCGACAACTTAACCGGCAGAAAAAGATTTTTTTGAAAAAATCCCTAAGCCCCGGGGTCACAATTTCATCAAAAATCTTACTTTGGGCAAATGACTCAAAAATGGTGTGAAACGATTGCAAATGCTCCCCTGCGATGTTTGGCGCTCGAAAGAGAAGGCTTTTTATCACAGGATAATAAATAAGCACTCGACAACGTAACTTTCAGAAAAATATTTTTTTGAAAAAATCCCTAAGCCCCGGAGTCACAATTTCATCAAAAATCTGACTTTCGGCAAATGACTCAAAAATGGTGCCAAACGGTTGCAAATGCTCCCTTGAGATGTTTGGCGGTTAAAACAGAAGGCTTTTTATTACAGGGAAAGAAATCAGCCCTTGACAACTTAACCGGCAGAAAAACATTTTTTTGAAAAAATCCCTAAGCCCCGGGGTCACAATTTCAGAATAAATCTGGCTTTCGGCAAATCACTCAAAAATGGTGCCAAACGGGTGCAAATGCTCCCTTGAGATGTTTGGCGGTCGAAACAGAAGGCTTTTTATCACAGGAAAAGAAATCAGCCCTTGACAACTGTCAGGGTTTCTGGGAGAGAGGAGGAGATGACAGAGGAGACGGAGAGCGAGTGGGAGGAGGGGCAGAAGGATGAGGAAGAAGATGACGGAATTCTAAGGGAATCCACGAGTCTGAGCAGCGAGTCAGAGGATTCTCAAAAGGGGGTTACCTTAATCAAGCAAAAGGGAGGAGAAGGGAGAAGCGGAGAGGAGCCCAGTGGAAGACAGACGCAGCAAGAGGCGTCTCAGCTGGAACGGAGTAAAGGGGGTGGAGTCGTCAGCCTCTCGGAGGGAGCAGGATTAGGAGAGAACAGAGAAAGGGGGTTGGAGCAAGGTGTTCAGCCGGAAAGGGTGGAGAGCAGAACAAAGGGTGGTGTAGCGGTCGAAAGAAAGGTCAGGAGCAACGTACGCGCGCCAAGTTCAAACGTAGAGGCGCGCGGAAGTGGAGAGAGCTCAGGGGAGGAGCCCGGCCCCAAAGCCAGAAGGAGGGGGGATGAGGCGGCAGAGGATTCAGCCTCAGGCGAGTCACGGAGAGAGGGAACCCAGGGGGGCAGGAAGACCCTGCGGAAAAGAAAGGAGAGGAAGAGGTGGTCTAGAGCCAGGCTATTAAGTTGGTGTGGAAGAGGGGAGGAGTCAGAGGGGACTTCAGCGGTCTAACGTGACAGACGTACGGCCACAATGCTGAACTGTATGAGAAGCAGAAATCTTCAATAAACTTTTCCTGTAAATAAACTGCAACGGAGTGAGGTCTCTTGTGAGCTGGGACCCATCCTGGGTGGCCGTGACAGTAAGTCCCCTCTCTGAAAGCAAAAAATTTTTTTTTGCGAAGCTCACGAACGGGAGCAGCCATGAGCGCTGAGGAGCAGCTGGTTGCACTGCGGGATCAGGTTACCGCTCTCACATCGGCAGTCATTGCTTCGCAGAAGAAGAATGACGACTTGGAGAAGACGTGCCAGGATTTGCAGGCAAGGTGGGAACACGCGGACAGGGCGGGGGCCCCAGGATCCAGAGCGGAGGGCATTGCGCTGGGACGGCGGGGGGGTGCCCTGGTTCCGCATTTTAATGGCAACTTGCAAGACTATCCCAATTTCAGAGCGGACGTCGTGTATGCACTGCATTTACTCCGTCACGATTTTAAAGATGAGGAGGAGAAAGTGGGGTTCATTGTTTCGCACCTGCATGGGGAGGCCAGGGCTTGGCTACGCAATCTGTGGCGCGAAGATGGACCGGCCCGTCGCAATTCAACTGCGTTCATCAAAGCGATGGATTCTTGTTTTCAATCCTCTGTGGATGTGGACATTGCGCGCCGTCAAATGCACGGGCTGAGGCAGGGGAAAGCGACTGTGCGCCAATACCACTCTAAATTTTTTGCATTGCTCACCGCCTTAGATTGGCCAAAGGACAGTAAACCGGTCAGAGATCTTTTTTGGGAGGGATTGAGCCCCCCCATCAAGGATGAGATCGCTAGGGGGGACAGACCCCAGACCCTAGAAGACGTGGTGCAACGGGCTTTAGCTATTGGAATTCGACATGAGGGACGTCCGTGGCACGAGGAGGACGGGCCCCAAGCGCGTGCGCAAGCGAGGACTCTCCCTTTTGTGCACAGGGATTTCAGCCGTGCGCACCCCTCGCCAATGGGGAAGGACAGCGAGGAGCCAATGGAGATTGGTGGTGCTAGGGCTCAGAAGCCATCCCAGAGCCCTGTCCCTGGTGCAGCCAAAGCGAAGCCTCCTAGAGGAACCAGGAAGTGTTACATCTGTGACAGTGCGCACCATATGGCGAAAGAGTGCCCCCAGAGGCTCCAGAAGCACACTGCGGCACTGGCAACTGTGACAGCAGAGGTGCAACCAGGGGAGCGACTTCAGGGAAACGACAGTGCCTGGCTGGAAGCAGAGCTCCTGGGGCTCAGCCAGGCGGATCTGTAGACAAGCCCCCAGCATCGCCGCAGAGCGTGGACCCTTTGCCTCCCAAACCGGCAGTTCTGCTCACAGCAACACTCCAGCTGCCTGATGGGAGACTCCTCGAGGTTCCAATAACGATCGATTCGGGAAGCAACGCCGACTTCGTGGGACTGCAGTTCGTTAAGCAGCACAACATGGCGCTCCTGCCTGCAACGACGCCTCTGAACGTGGTCACGGTAGACGGCAGGAAGTTGCTGGGAGGGCAAGTGGTGCAGCAAACCCCTCCCATGCTGATGCAGATTGGCAACCATCGAGAACTTATTAGTTTCAATGTCACCCACTTATCGGACACGCCCATCGTGTTAGGCATGAGTTGGCTGGAGAGGCACAGTCCCGCGGTTGCGTGGTATCAGCGGCAGATCACCTTTTGTTCATCGTATTGTGCTCAGCATTGCTTTCAGACCGATCAGGGAGGAGAAGCCGAGCAGCAGTTGCATCTGGGTATGGTGCAAACAGTGCCTCACAAGTACCAGGACTTCTTGGAGGTTTTCTGTGAGAAGGAAGCTGACAAGTTGCCGCCTCACAGACCTTACGACTGCGCGATTGATTTAGTGCCAGGGGCGCAACTGCCTGCTGCCAAGCTGTACTCCATGTCGGAGGACCAAATGCAAGAGCTTCGGGAGTTCATAGACCATAACCTCAAGCGCGGTTTCATCCAGGAATCTAAAGCAGCGGGAGGCAGCCCTGTTTTCTTTGTGAAGAAGAAAGACACGCCCCAAAAAAGGCTTATAGTGGATTACAGGTTCATAAACAGCTTGACTAAGCCCAAAGCTTTCCCCATGCCCAAGATTGACGACCTTTTAGCGACCGTCAGGAGGGGCAAGATTTTCACCAAGCTGGACCTACGTGGAGCTTACAATCTCATCCGCATCCGGAAAGGAGATGAGTGGAAGACCGCCATGTTCACCCCTCTGGGCACATACGAATACAGAGTCATGCCTTTCGGCCTCCAAAATGGCAGCCACGTTTTTCAAGCATTTATGCACCACGTGCTAGCAGGTCTCCTCTACAAAAAGTGTGTCTGCTTTCTCGACGATATCCTGATTTTCTCGGAATCGCCGGAGGATCACGATAAGGACGTGAGGGAGGTCCTGCAGAGGCTGAAGGAACACAGGCTGTACGCCAAGTTGGAAAAATGCCAGTTTGATGTCAGAGAGGTTGATTTCCTTGGCTACAAGTTGTCCGACGAGGGACTGGCCATGGACAGGGCTAAGGTTCAAGCGCTGTTGGACTGGAAAAGCCCTCGAAATCGGAAAGAGGTCCAGAGGTTCATCGGCTTTGCCAATTTTTACCGCAAGTTTATTAAAGGCTTTGCGAACGCGACGGCGGCTATCACTGACACCCTCAGTTCCAAGAAGAAGAAGTTCGTCTGGACCGAACAAGCGGAGCGGTCCTTCCGGACACTTAAGGGTCTTTTCGCCTCCGAAGAGCAGCTGCTCCACGTGAATCCCGGCAGACCCATGCGGGTAGAGACCGATGCGTCAGACAGAGCGGTTGGGGCCGTTCTTTTGCAAGAGGATTCACAAGGCAACTGGAGACCGGGTGCGTTCTACTCCCGGAAGCTCAGCAAGACGGAGCGCAATTATACCATATGGGACAGGGAGTTGTTGGCCATTCATGCAGCTTTCAAAGCGTGGCGACACTTCTTGATAGGAGCCAAGCACACGGTGCAGGTCCGCACGGATCACAAGAACTTAGAGTATTGGCGGACGGCTAAGTTGCAGACCCAGCGACACATGCGCTGGGCGGAGTTCTTCGCGGACTTCGACTTCAAAATAGAATACATCCCAGGAGACTCCAATGTTATTGCAGACGCGCTATCCCGAAAGCCGCAATACTTGGAGGAAGCAGCTCCAATCGCAGCAAAGCACATTTTCGCACCGCAGGCGTGGACGTGCGCTACCATCGCAGTCGACCTGGACGCGGTGCGACGCGCGTTGCAAAGGGATCAGTTTGCACAGTCTAAGATGGAGGAACTACGCGGAGGGTCGCGAGACAATGATGAGTTTCAATTGCAAGATGGACTTTTGACTCGTAAGGGTGCCCTTTACGTGCCCACCGACGAGCTTCGAGCCAAGGTTCTGCAACAATTGCATGACGCCCCTAGTGCAGGCCATTTCGGCAAAGAGAAGACGATGGAGTTGGTGGCTAGAGACTTTTGGTGGCCCCAGATGAGAGGAGAGGTGGCGGACTACGTCGCCAGGTGTGATATCTGCCAGAGGTCCAAACCAGTGCACCAGAAGCAGGCGGGATTGCTAGAACCGCTGGAGACACCGCAGCAACCGTGGGAGAGGGTAGCGTTGGACTTTGTTACAGACCTGCCCAGCTCCAGAGGTAAGACGGCGGTGTTAGTGGTGGTGGACTTGTTCACCAAGATGGCGCACTTCATCCCTTGTGCCAAGGTGGCGACGGCAGAACAGACCGCAAAGCTCTTCATCGATCACGTCTTCAGAGTGCATGGACTTCCGCAGTCCGTCTTGTCCGACAGGGGGCGCCAGTTTGTTTCCACTTTCTGGCGAAAGCTTCTGGGCATCTTGCACGTCAAAATCAACCTGACATCGGCGAGGCATCCACAAACCAACGGTCAAGCGGAGAGGGTCAACGCGATCATGCAGCAGTACCTGCGGTGCTACGCCAACCAGCGACCTGCGGCGTGGGTGGACTATCTGCCGATGGCTGAATTCGCCTACAACAACACGAAACACGCATCCACCGGGGTGACGCCTTTCTTCGCGAACAATGGCCGTCATCCCAGGACCTTCCCGAGATTTGCGGCACCAGGAGGGGGGGGGCCTCAAGATGCCGACCAGTTTGCAGCGGAGTTGCAAGAGGTGCACGAGGAGCTGCGGAGACATTTGGAGCTGGCAAAACAGGCGTATAAGGTGCAGGCCGATAAGCACAGGAGGGCGGGAGAGGACATCCAGGTTGGGGACTGGGTGTGGTTAGCAGCCCACGCGATGCCGGCCAGGTCATTGGCCAAGAAGAAGTTAGGACACAGGCAGCTAGGGCCATATCAAGTTGAGGCTAAGATCAATCCGGTGGCTTTTCGTCTAGCCCTTCCGGAGGGTTCCAGGGTGCACCCGGTCTTTCATAGGTCGGTGCTCACTCCCTACAAAACCCCACACAGGTTTCAAGAGTCAGGAGCACCCCCAGAGCCACGTAGGAGGGCGCCTGAGAGGGGGGAATCGCCAAGACCAGAACCTCTTAACGAGGTCACCGAGATACTGGACTCGAGATGGGGGGAGGAGGGAGTTGAATATTTTCTCGCCAGGGAAGGCACTCCGGCCTCTGCCAATAGCTGGGTGCCGGGTTACGCGTTGGACGAACCCCTGTTGAAGGAGGAGTTCCATGCACTTTTTCCGCACAAGCCCATGCCCGAGGAGTATTTTGATGATTGGCTTTTCACGCCCACTTTGTCGGACAGCACGTTCGAGGGTTTCTCCTCGCCCGAGGGCCATACGCCCGAAACAAGCCCGACCAGAGATCCGAGACTGGGGGGGGAGGAGACAGGCCCTTGTTGGTGGGTGGATCAGCCAAGGGAGGCATGGAGTCAGAGATGGATGGTAGGTCCTTGGCAGGCAGCGCCAGGAGAAACAGTGATGGAGGAAGAGACTGTGATGTCTTTGGGTGGGGAACCCGAGTTCGAACACACATATACGGAGCTGCCAGAGGAGAACGTTGAAGTGGACAACCTGTATCCTGAACCGACCCCGGAAGAACCACGTTTTCCTCAACCTGCACCCGGCGAGCGGGAGGGGGGAAGGGGGGGCTTCGAGGGGGGGATGGATGTCAGGGTTTCTGGGAGAGAGGAGGAGATGACAGAGGAGACGGAGAGCGAGTGGGAGGAGGGGCAGAAGGATGAGGAAGAAGATGACGGAATTCTAAGGGAATCCACGAGTCTGAGCAGCGAGTCAGAGGATTCTCAAAAGGGGGTTACCTTAATCAAGCAAAAGGGAGGAGAAGGGAGAAGCGGAGAGGAGCCCAGTGGAAGACAGACGCAGCAAGAGGCGTCTCAGCTGGAACGGAGTAAAGGGGGTGGAGTCGTCAGCCTCTCGGAGGGAGCAGGATTAGGAGAGAACAGAGAAAGGGGGTTGGAGCAAGGTGTTCAGCCGGAAAGGGTGGAGAGCAGAACAAAGGGTGGTGTAGCGGTCGAAAGAAAGGTCAGGAGCAACGTACGCGCGCCAAGTTCAAACGTAGAGGCGCGCGGAAGTGGAGAGAGCTCAGGGGAGGAGCCCGGCCCCAAAGCCAGAAGGAGGGGGGAAGAGGCGGCAGAGGATTCAGCCTCAGGCGAGTCACGGAGAGAGGGAACCCAGGGGGGCAGGAAGACCCTGCGGAAAAGAAAGGAGAGGAAGAGGTGGTCTAGAGCCAGGCTATTAAGTTGGTGTGGAAGAGGGGAGGAGTCAGAGGGGACTTCAGCGGTCTAACGTGACAGACGTACGGCCACAATGCTGAACTGTATGAGAAGCAGAAATCTTCAATAAACTTTTCCTGTAAATAAACTGCAACGGAGTGAGGTCTCTTGTGAGCTGGGACCCATCCTGGGTGGCCGTGACAACAACTTAACCGGCAGAAAAACATTTTTTTGAAAAAATCCCTAAGCCTCGGGGTCACAATTTCAGCAAAAACCCGATTTTCGGCAATTCACTCAGAAATGGTGCCAAACGGTTGCAAATGCTCCCCTGCAAAGTTTGACGGATGAAATAGAAGGCTTTTTATGACAGGACAGAAAATCTATAAAAGGCAGAAAAAGATTTTTTTGAAAAAATCCCTAAGCCCCGGAGTCACAATTTCATCAAAAATCTGACTTTCGGCAAATGACTCAAAAATGGTGCCAAACGGTTGCAAATGCTCCCCTGAGATGTTTGGCGGTTGAAACAGAAGGCTTTTTATCACAGGATTAGAAATAAGCCCTCAAGAACATAACTTTCAGAAAAACATTTTTTTGAAAAAATCCCTAAGCCCCGGGGTCAAAATTTCATCAAAAATCTGACTTTCGGCAAATGACTCAAAAATGGTGCCAAACGGTTGCAAACGAACCCCTGAGATGTTTGGCGGTCGAAACAGAAGGCTTTTTATCACAGGAAAAGAAATCAGCCCTCGACAACTTAACCGGCAGGAAAAGATTTTTTTGAAAAAATCCCTAAGCCCCGGGGTCACAATTTCAGCAAAAACCCGACTTTCGGCAATTCACTCAGAAATGGTGCCAAACGGTTGCAAATGCTCCCCTGCAAAGTTTGACGGATGAAATAGAAGGCTTTTTATGACAGGACAGAAAATCTATAAAAGGCAGAAAAAGATTTTTTTGAAAAAATCCCTAAACCCCGGAGTCACAATTTCATCAAAAATCTGACTTTCGGCAAATGACTCAAAAATGGTGCCAAACGGATGCAAATGCTCCCCTGAGATGTTTGGCGGTTGAAACAGAAGGCTTTTTATTACAGGGAAAGAAATCAGCCCTTGACAACTTAACCGGCAGAAAAACATTTTTTTGAAAAAATCCCTAAGCCCCAGGGTCACAATTTCAGCAAAAACCCGACTTTCAGCAATTCACTCAGAAATGCTGCCAAACGGTTGCAAATGCTCCCCTGCAAAGTTTGACGGATGAAATAGAAGGCTTTTTATGACAGGACAGAAAATCCTTAACCGGCAGAAAAAGATATTTTTGAAAAAATCCCTAAGCCCCGGGGTCACAATTTCAGCAAAAATCTGACTTTCGGCAAATGACTCAAAAATGGTGCCAAACGGTTGCAAACGCTCCCCTGCAAAGTTTGGCAGTCGAAACAGAAGGCTTTTTATCACAAGAAAAGAAATCAGCCCTCGACAACTTAACCGGCAGAAAAACATTTTTTTGAAAAAAATCCCTAAGCCCCGGGGTCACAATTTCAGCAAAAACCCGACTTTCGGCAATTCACTCAGAAATGGTGCCAAACGGTTGCAAACGATCCCCTGAGATGTTTGGCGGTCGAAACAGAAGGCTTTTTATCACAGGAAAAGAAATCAGCCCTCGACAACTTAACCGGCAGAAAAACATTTTTTTGAAAAAATCCCTAAGCCCCGGGGTCACAATTTCAGCAAAAACCCGACTTTCGGCAATTCACCCAGAAATGGTGCCAAACGGTTGCAAATGCTCCCCTGCAAAGTTTGACGGATGAAATAGAAGGCTTTTTATGACAGGACAGAAAATCCTTAACCGGCAGAAAAAGATTTTTTTGAAAAAATCCCTAAGCCCTGGGGTCACAATTTCATCAAAAATCTGACTATCCGCAAATGACTCAAAAATGGTGCCAGACGGTTGCAAATGCTCCCCTGCGATGTTTGGCGGTCGAAACAGAAGGCTTTTTATCACAGGATAAAAAATAAGCCCTCGAGAACGTAACTTTCAGAAAAACATTTTTTTGAAAAAATCCCTAAGCCCCGGGGTCACAATTTCATAAAAAATCTGACTTTCGGCAAATGACTCAAAAATGGTGCCAAACGGTTGCAAATGCTCCCCTGCAAAGTTTGGCGGTCGAAACAGAAGGCTTTTTATCACAGGAAAAGAAATCAGCCCTCGACAACTTAACCGGCAGAAAAAGATTTTTTTGAAAAAATCCCTAAGCCCCGGGGTCACAATTTCAGAAAAAAATCTGACTTTCGGCAAATGACTCAAAAATGGTGCCAAACGGTTGCAAATGCTCCCCTGGAAAGTTTGGTGATCGAAACAGAAGGCTTTTCATCACAGGAAAAGAAATCAGCCCTCGACAACTTAACCGGCAGAAAAACATTTTTTTGAAAAAATCCCAAAGCCCCGGGGTCACAATTTCAGCAAAAACCCGACTTTCGGCAATTCACTCAGAAATGGTGCCAAACGGTTGCAAATGCTCCCCTGCAAAGTTTGACGGATGAAATAGAAGGCTTTTTATGACAGGACAGAAAATCCTTAACCGGCAGAAAAAGATTTTTTTGAAAAAATCCCTAAGCCCCAGGGTCACAATTTCATCAAAAATCTGACTTTCGGCAAATGACTCAAAAATGGTGCCAAACGGGTGCAAATGCTCACTTGAGATGTTTGGCGGTCGAAACAGAAGGCTTTTTATCACAGGATAAGAAATCAGCCCTTGACAACTTAACCGGCAGAAAAACATTTTTTTGAAAAAATCCCTAAGCCCCGGGGTCACAATTTCATAAAAAATCTGACTTTCGGCAAATGACTCAAAAATGGTGCCAAATGGTTGCAAATGCTCCCCTGCGATGTTTGGCGCTCGAAACAGAAGGCTTTTTATCACAGGAAAAGAAATCAGTCCTCGACAACTTAACCGGCAGAAAAAAAAATTTTTTTGAAAAAATCCCTACGCCCCGGGGTCACAATTTCATAAAAAATCTGACTTTCCGCAAATGACTCAAAAATGGCGCCAAACGGTTGCAAATGCTCCCCTTCGATGTTTGGCGTTCGAAACAGAAGTCTTTTTATCACAGGATAAGAAATAAGCCCTCGACAACGTAACTTTCAGAAAAACATTTTTTTGAAGAAATCCCTAAGCCCCGGGGTCACAATTTCATCAAAAATCTTACTTTGGGCAAATGACTCAAAAATGGTGTCAAACGATTGCAAATGCTCCCCTGCGATGTTTGGCGCTCGAAAGAGAAGGGTTTTTATGACAGGACAGAAAATCTATAAAAGGCAGAAAAAGATTTTTTTGAAAAAATCCCTAAGCCCCGGGGTCACAATTTCAGCAAAAATCTGACTTTCGGCAAATGACTCAAAAATGGTGCCAAACGGTTGCAAATGCTCCCCTACAAAGTTTGGCGGTCGAAACAGAAGGCTTTTTATCACAGGAAAAGAAATCAGCCCTCGACAACTTAACCGGCAGAAAAAGATTTTTTTGAAAAAATCCCTAAGCCCCGGGGTCACAATTTCATCAAAAATCTTACTTTGGGCAAATGACTCAAAAATGGTGTCAAACGATTGCAAATGCTCCCCTGCGATGTTTGGCGCTCGAAAGAGAAGGCTTTTTATCACAGGATAATAAATAAGCACTCGACAACGTAACTTTCAGAAAAATATTTTTTTGAAAAAATCCCTAAGCCCCGGAGTCACAATTTCATCAAAAATCTGACTTTCGGCAAATGACTCAAAAATGGTGCCAAACGGTTGCAAATGCTCCCTTGAGATGTTTGGCGGTTGAAATAGAAGGCTTTTTATTACAGGGAAAGAAATCAGCCCTTGACAACTTAACCGGCAGAAAAACATTTTTTTGAAAAAATCCCTAAGCCCCGGGGTCACAATTTCAGAATAAATCTGGCTTTCGGCAAATCACTCAAAAATGGTGCCAAACGGGTGCAAATGCTCCCTTGAGATGTTTGGCGGTCGAAACAGAAGGCTTTTTATCACAGGAAAAGAAATCAGCCCTTGACAACTTAACCGGCAGAAAAACATTTTTTTGAAAAAATCCCTAAGCCCCGGGGTCACAATTTCAGCAAAAACCCGATTTTCGGCAATTCACTCAGAAATGGTGCCAAACGGTTGCAAATGCTCCCCTGCAAAGTTTGACGGATGAAATAGAAGGCTTTTTATGACAGGACAGAAAATCTATAACCGGCAGAAAAAATATTTTTGAAAAAATCCCTAAGCCCCAGGGTCACAATTTCAGCAAAAATCTGACTTTTGGCAAATGACTCAAAAATGGTGCCAAACGGTTGCAAATGCTCCCCTGCAAAGTTTGGCCGTCGAAAAAGAAGGCTCTTTATCACAAGAAAAGAAATCAGCCCTCGACAACTTAACCGGCAGAAAAATATTTTTTTGAAAAAATCCCTAAGCCCCGGAGTCACAATTTCATCAAAAATCTGATTTTCGGCAAGTGACTCAAAAATGGTGCCAAACGGTTGCAAATGCTCCCCTGAGATGTTTGGCGGTTGAAACAGAAGGCTTTTTATCACAGGATAAGAAATAAGCCCTCGAGAACGTAACTTTCAGAATAACATTTTTTTGAAAAAATCCCTAAGCCCCGGGGTCACAATTTCATCAAAAATCTGACTTTCGGCAAATGACTCAAAAATGGTGCCAAACGGTTGCAAACGATCCCCTGAGATGTTTGGCGGTCGAAACAGAAGGCTTTTTATCACAGGAAAAGAAATCAGCCCTCGACAACTTAACCGGCAGGAAAACATTTTTTTGAAAAAATCCCTAAGCCCCGGGGTCACAATTTCAGCAAAAACCCGACTTTCGGCAATTCACTCAGAAATGGTGCCAAACGGTTGCAAATGCTCCCCTGCAAAGTTTGACGGATGAAATAGAAGGCTTTTTATGACAGGACAGAAAATCTATAAAAGGCAGAAAATGATATTTTTGAAAAAATCCCTAAGCCCCGGGGTCACAATTTCAGCAAAAATCTGACTTTCGGCAAATGACTCAAAAATGGTGCCAAACGGTTGCAAACGCTCCCCTGCAAAGTTTGGCAGTCGAAACAGAAGGCTTTTTATCACAAGAAAAGAAATCAGCCCTCGACAACTTAACCGGCAGAAAAACATTTTTTTGAAAAAAATCCCTAAGCCCTGGGGTCACAATTTCAGCAAAAATCTGACTTTCGGCAAATGACTCAAAAATGGTGCCAAACGGTTGCAAATGCTCCCCTGCAAAGTTTGGTGGTCGAAACAGAAGGCTTTTTATCACAGGAAAAGAAATCAGCCCTCGACAACTTAACCGGCAGAAAAACATTTTTTTGAAAAAACCCGAAGCCCCGGGGTCACAATTTCAGCAAAAACCCGACTTTCGGCAATTCACTCAGAAATGGTGCCAAACGGTTGCAAACGATCCCCTGAGATGTTTGGCGGTCGAAACAGAAGGCTTTTTATCACAGGAAAAGAAATCAGCCCTCGACAACTTAACCGGCAGGAAAAGTTTTTTTTGAAAAAATCCCTAAGCCACGGGGTCACAATTTCAGAAAAAAATCTGACTTTCGGCAAATGACTCAAAAATGGTGCCAAACGGTTGCAAATGCTCCCCTGGAAAGTTTGGTGATCGAGACAGAAGGCTTTTCATCACAGGAAAAGAAATCAGCCCTCGACAACTTAACCGGCAGAAAAACATTTTTTTGAAAAAATCCCTAAGCCCCGGGGTCACAATTTCAGAATAAATCTGACTTTCGGCAAATGACTCAAAAATGGTGCCAAACGGTAGCAAACGATCCCCTGAGATGTTTGGCGGTCGAAACAGAAGGCTTTTTATCACAGGAAAAGAAATCAGCCCTCGACAACTTAACCGGCAGAAAAAGATTTTTTTGAAAAAATCCCTAAGCCCCTGAGTCACAATTTCATCAAAAATCTGACTTTCGGCAAATGACTCAAAAATGGTGCCAAACGGTTGCAAATGCTCCCCTTCGATGTTTGGCGCTCGAAACAGAAGTCTTTTTATCACAGGATAAGAAATAAGCCCTCGACAACGTAACTTTCAGAAAAACATTTTTTTGAAGAAATCCCTAAGCCCCGGGGTCACAATTTCATCAAAAATCTTACTTTGGGCAAATGACTCAAAAATGGTGTCAAACGATTGCAAATGCTCCCCTGCGATGTTTGGCGCTCGAAAGAGAAGGCTTTTTATGACAGGACAGAAAATCTATAAAAGGCAGAAAAAGATTTTTTTGAAAAAATCCCTAAGCCCCGGGGTCACAATTTCAGCAAAAATCTGACTTTCGGCAAATGACTCAAAAATGGTGCCAAACGGTTGCAAATGCTCCCCTACAAAGTTTGGCGGTCGAAACAGAAGGCTTTTTATCACAGGAAAAGAAATCAGCCCTCGACAACTTAACCGGCAGAAAAAGATTTTTTTGAAAAAATCCCTACGCCCCGGGGTCACAATTTCATCAAAAATCTTACTTTGGGCAAATGACTCAAAAATGGTGTCAAACGATTGCAAATGCTCCCCTGCGATGTTTGGCGCTCGAAAGAGAAGGCTTTTTATCACAGGATAATAAATAAGCACTCGACAACGTAACTTTCAGAAAAATATTTTTTTGAAAAAATCCCTAAGCCCCGGAGTCACAATTTCATCAAAAATCTGACTTTCGGCAAATGACTCAAAAATGGTGCCAAACGGTTGCAAATGCTCCCTTGAGATGTTTGGCGGTTGAAACAGAAGGCTTTTTATTACAGGGAAAGAAATCAGCCCTTGACAACTTAACCGGCAGAAAAACATTTTTTTGAAAAAATCCCTAAGCCCCGGGGTCACAATTTCAGAATAAATCTGGCTTTCGGCAAATCACTCAAAAATGGTGCCAAACGGGTGCAAATGCTCCCTTGAGATGTTTGGCGGTCGAAACAGAAGGCTTTTTATCACAGGAAAAGAAATCAGCCCTTGACAACTTAACCGGCAGAAAAACATTTTTTTGAAAAAATCCCTAAGCCCCGGGGTCACAATTTCAGCAAAAACCCGATTTTCGGCAATTCACTCAGAAATGGTGCCAAACGGTTGCAAATGCTCCCCTGCAAAGTTTGACGGATGAAATAGAAGGCTTTTTATGACAGGACAGAAAATCTATAACCGGCAGAAAAAATATTTTTGAAAAAATCCCTAAGCCCCGGGGTCACAATTTCAGCAAAAATCTGACTTTTGGCAAATGACTCAAAAATGGTGCCAAACGGTTCCAAATGCTCCCCTGCAAAGTTTGGGGGTCGAAAAAGAAGGCTCTTTATCACAAGAATAGAAATCAGCCCTCGACAACTTAACCGGCAGAAAAATATTTTTTTGAAAAAATCCCTAAGCCCCGGGGTCACAATTTCATCAAAAATCTGACTTTGGTCAATTGACTCAAAAATGGTGCCAAACGGTTCCAAACGATCCCCTGCGATGTTTGGCAGTCGAAACAGAAGGCTTTTTATCACAGGAAAAGAAATCAGCCCTCGACAACTTAACCGGCAGGAAAACATTTTTTTGAAAAAATCCCAAAGCCCCGGGGGGTCACAATTTCAGCAAAAATCTGACTTTCGGCAAATGACTCAAAAATGGTGCCAAACGGTTGCAAATGCTCCCCTGCAAAGTTTGGTGGTCGAAACAGAAGGCTTTTTATCACAGGAAAAGAAATCAGCCCTCGACAACTTAACCGGCAGAAAAACATTTTTTTGAAAAAACCCGAAGCCCCGGGGTCACAATTTCAGCAAAAACCCGACTTTCGGCAATTCACTCAGAAATGGTGCCAAACGGTTGCAAACGATCCCCTGAGATGTTTGGCGGTCGAAACAGAAGGCTTTTTATCACAGGAAAAGAAATCAGCCCTCGACAACTTAACCGGCAGAAAAACATTTTTTTGAAAAAATCCCTAAGCCCCTGAGTCACAATTTCATCAAAAATCTGACTTTCGGCAAATGACTCAAAAATGGTGCCAAACGGTTGCAAATGCTCCCCTTCGATGTTTGGCGCTCGAAACAGAAGTCTTTTTATCACAGGATAAGAAATAAGCCCTCGACAACGTAACTTTCAGAAAAACATTTTTTTGAAGAAATCCCTAAGCCCCGGGGTCACAATTTCATCAAAAATCTTACTTTGGGCAAATGACTCAAAAATGGTGTCAAACGATTGCAAATGCTCCCCTGCGATGTTTGGCGCTCGAAAGAGAAGGCTTTTTATGACAGGACAGAAAATCTATAAAAGGCAGAAAAAGATTTTTTTGAAAAAATCCCTAAGCCCCGGGGTCACAATTTCAGCAAAAATCTGACTTTCGGCAAATGACTCAAAAATGGTGCCAAACGGTTGCAAATGCTCCCCTACAAAGTTTGGCGGTCGAAACAGAAGGCTTTTTATCACAGGAAAAGAAATCAGCCCTCGACAACTTAACCGGCAGAAAAAGATTTTTTTGAAAAAATCCCTAAGCCCCGGGGTCACAATTTCATCAAAAATCTTACTTTGGGCAAATGACTCAAAAATGGTGTCAAACGATTGCAAATGCTCCCCTGCGATGTTTGGCGCTCGAAAGAGAAGGCTTTTTATCACAGGATAATAAATAAGCACTCGACAACGTAACTTTCAGAAAAATATTTTTTTGAAAAAATCCCTAAGCCCCGGAGTCACAATTTCATCAAAAATCTGACTTTCGGCAAATGACTCAAAAATGGTGCCAAACGGTTGCAAATGCTCCCCTGAGATGTTTGGCGGTTGAAACAGAAGGCTTTTTATCACAGGATAAGAAATAAGCCCTCGAGAACGTAACTTTCAGAATAACATTTTTTTGAAAAAATCCCTAAGCCCCGGAGTCACAATTTCATCAAAAATCTGACTTTCGGCAAATGACTCAAAAATGGTGCCAAACGGTTGCAAACGATCCCCTGAGATGTTTGGCGGTCGAAACAGAAGGCTTTTTATCACAGGAAAAGAAATCAGCCCTCGACAACTTAACCGGCAGGAAAACATTTTTTTGAAAAAATCCCTAAGCCCCGGGGTCACAATTTCAGCAAAAACCCGACTTTCGACAATTCACTCAGAAATGGTGCCAAACGGTTGCAAATGCTCCCCTGCAAAGTTTGACGGATGAAATAGAAGGCTTTTTATGACAGGACAGAAAATCTATAAAAGGCAGAAAAAGATTTTTTTGAAAAAATCCCTAAGCCCCGGGGTCACAATTTCAGCAAAAATCTGACTTTCGGCAAATGACTCAAAAATGGTGCCAAACGGTTGCAAATGCTCCCCTACAAAGTTTGGTGGTCGAAACAGAAGGCTTTTTATCACAGGAAAAGAAATCAGCCCTCGACAACTTAACCGGCAGAAAAATATTTTTTTGAAAAAATCCCTAAGCCCCGGGGTCACAATTTCAGCAAAAACCCGACTTTCGGCAATTCACTCAGAAATGGTGCCAAACGGTTGCAAATGCTCCCCTGCAAAGTTTGACGGATGAAATAGAAGGCTTTTTATGACAGGACAGAAAATCCTTAACCGGCAGAAAAAGATATTTTTGAAAAAATCCCTAAGCTCCGGGGTCACAATTTCAGCAAAAATCTGACTTTCGGCAAATGACTCAAAAATGGTGCCAAACGGTTGCAAACGCTCCCCTGCAAAGTTTGGCAGTCGAAACAGAAGGCTTTTTATCACAAGAAAAGAAATCAGCCCTCGACAACTTAACCGGCAGAAAAACATTTTTTTGAAAAAAATCCCTAAGCCCTGGGGTCACAATTTCAGCAAAAATCTGACTTTCGGCAAATGACTCAAAAATGGTGCCAAACGGTTGCAAATGCTCCCCTGCAAAGTTTGGTGGTCGAAACAGAAGGCTTTTTATCACAGGAAAAGAAATCAGCCCTCGACAACTTAACCGGCAGAAAAACATTTTTTTGAAAAAACCCGAAGCCCCGGGGTCACAATTTCAGCAAAAACCCGACTTTCGGCAATTCACTCAGAAAAGGTGCCAAACGGTTGCAAACGATCCCCTCAGATGTTTGGCGGTCGAAACAGAAGCTTTTTATCACAGGAAAAGAAATCAGCCCTCGACAACTTAACCGGCAGGAAAAGTTTTTTTTGAAAAAATCCCTAAGCCACGGGGTCACAATTTCAGAAAAAAATCTGACTTTCGGCAAATGACTCAAAAATGGTGCCAAACGGTTGCAAATGCTCCCCTGGAAAGTTTGGTGATCGAGACAGAAGGCTTTTCATCACAGGAAAAGAAATCAGCCCTCGACAACTTAACCGGCAGAAAAAGATTTTTTTGAAAAAATCCCTAAGCCCCTGAGTCACAATTTCATCAAAAATCTGACTTTCGGCAAATGACTCAAAAATGGTGCCAAACGGTTGCAAATGCTCCCCTTCGATGTTTGGCGCTCGAAACAGAAGTCTTTTTATCACAGGATAAGAAATAAGCCCTCGACAACGTAACTTTCAGAAAAACATTTTTTTGAAGAAATCCCTAAGCCCCGGGGTCACAATTTCATCAAAAATCTTACTTTGGGCAAATGACTCAAAAATGGTGTCAAACGATTGCAAATGCTCCCCTGCGATGTTTGGCGCTCGAAAGAGAAGGCTTTTTATGACAGGACAGAAAATCTATAAAAGGCAGAAAAAGATTTTTTTGAAAAAATCCCTAAGCCCCGGGGTCACAATTTCAGCAAAAATCTGACTTTCGGCAAATGACTCAAAAATGGTGCCAAACGGTTGCAAATGCTCCCCTACAAAGTTTGGCGGTCGAAACAGAAGGCTTTTTATCACAGGAAAAGAAATCAGCCCTCGACAACTTAACCGGCAGAAAAAGATTTTTTTGAAAAAATCCCTAAGCCCCGGGGTCACAATTTCATCAAAAATCTTACTTTGGGCAAATGACTCAAAAATGGTGTCAAACGATTGCAAATGCTCCCCTGCGATGTTTGGCGCTCGAAAGAGAAGGCTTTTTATCACAGGATAATAAATAAGCACTCGACAACGTAACTTTCAGAAAAATATTTTTTTGAAAAAATCCCTAAGCCCCGGAGTCACAATTTCATCAAAAATCTGACTTTCGGCAAATGACTCAAAAATGGTGCCAAACGGTTGCAAATGCTCCCCTGAGATGTTTGGCGGTTGAAACAGAAGGCTTTTTATCACAGGATAAGAAATAAGCCCTCGAGAACGTAACTTTCAGAATAACATTTTTTTGAAAAAATCCCTAAGCCCCGGAGTCACAATTTCATCAAAAATCTGACTTTCGGCAAATGACTCAAAAATGGTGCCAAACGGTTGCAAACGATCCCCTGAGATGTTTGGCGGTCGAAACAGAAGGCTTTTTATCACAGGAAAAGAAATCAGCCCTCGACAACTTAACCGGCAGGAAAACATTTTTTTGAAAAAATCCCTAAGCCCCGGGGTCACAATTTCAGCAAAAACCCGACTTTCGACAATTCACTCAGAAATGGTGCCAAACGGTTGCAAATGCTCCCCTGCAAAGTTTGACGGATGAAATAGAAGGCTTTTTATGACAGGACAGAAAATCTATAAAAGGCAGAAAAAGATTTTTTTGAAAAAATCCCTAAGCCCCGGAGTCACAATTTCATCAAAAATCTGACTTTCGGCAAATGACTCAAAAATGGTGCCAAACGGATGCAAATGCTCCCCTGAGATGTTTGGCGGTTGAAACAGAAGGCTTTTTATTACAGGGAAAGAAATCAGCCCTTGACAACTTAACCGGCAGAAAAATATTTTTTTGAAAAAATCCCTAAGCCCCGGGGTCACAATTTCAGCAAAAACCCGACTTTCGGCAATTCACTCAGAAATGGTGCCAAACGGTTGCAAATGCTCCCCTGCAAAGTTTGACGGATGAAATAGAAGGCTTTTTATGACAGGACAGAAAATCCTTAACCGGCAGAAAAAGATATATTTGAAAAAATCCCTAAGCTCCGGGGTCACAATTTCAGCAAAAATCTGACTTTCGGCAAATGACTCAAAAATGGTGCCAAACGGTTGCAAACGCTCCCCTGCAAAGTTTGGCAGTCGAAACAGAAGGCTTTTTATCACAAGAAAAGAAATCAGCCCTCGACAACTTAACCGGCAGAAAAACATTTTTTTGAAAAAAATCCCTAAGCCCTGGGGTCACAATTTCAGCAAAAATCTGACTTTCGGCAAATGACTCAAAAATGGTGCCAAACGGTTGCAAATGCTCCCCTGCAAAGTTTGGTGGTCGAAACAGAAGGCTTTTTATCACAGGAAAAGAAATCAGCCCTCGACAACTTAACCGGCAGAAAAACATTTTTTTGAAAAAACCCGAAGCCCCGGGGTCACAATTTCAGCAAAAACCCGACTTTCGGCAATTCACTCAGAAAAGGTGCCAAACGGTTGCAAACGATCCCCTCAGATGTTTGGCGGTCGAAACAGAAGGCTTTTTATCACAGGAAAAGAAATCAGCCCTCGACAACTTAACCGGCAGGAAAAGTTTTTTTTGAAAAAATCCCTAAGCCACGGGGTCACAATTTCAGAAAAAAATCTGACTTTCGGCAAATGACTCAAAAATGGTGCCAAACGGTTGCAAATGCTCCCCTGGAAAGTTTGGTGATCGAGACAGAAGGCTTTTCATCACAGGAAAAGAAATCAGCCCTCGACAACTTAACCGGCAGAAAAACATTTTTTTGAAAAAATCCCTAAGCCCCGGGGTCACAATTTCAGAATAAATCTGACTTTCGGCAAATGACTCAAAAATGGTGCCAAACGGTAGCAAACGATCCCCTGAGATGTTTGGCGGTCGAAACAGAAGGCTTTTTATCACAGGAAAAGAAATCAGCCCTCGACAACTTAACCGGCAGAAAAAGATTTTTTTGAAAAAATCCCTAAGCCCCTGAGTCACAATTTCATCAAAAATCTGACTTTCGGCAAATGACTCAAAAATGGTGCCAAACGGTTGCAAATGCTCCCCTGAGATGTTTGGCGGTCGAAACAGAAGGCTTTTTATTACAGGAAAAGAAATCAGCCCTTGACAACTTAACCGGCAGAAAAACATTTTTTTGAAAAAATCCCTAAGCCCCGGGGTCACAATTTCATCAAAAATCTGACTTTCGGCAAATGACTCAAAAATGGTGCCAAACGGTTGCAAATGCTCCCCTGCAAAGTTTGGCGGTCGAAACAGAAGGCTTTTTATCACAGGAAAAGAAATCAGCCCTCGACAACTTAACCGGCAGAAAAAGATTTTTTTGAAAAAATCCCTAAGCCCCGGGGTCACAATTTCATCAAAAATCTATTTTTCGGCAATTGACTCGAAAATGGTGCCAAACGGTTGCAAATGCTCCCCTGAGATGTTTGGCGGTCGAAACAGAAGGCTTTTTATCACAGGAAAAGAAATCAGCCCTCGACAACTTAACCGGCAGAAAAAGATTTTTTTGAAAAAATCCCTAAGCCCCGGGGTCACAATTTCAGCAAAAATCTGACTTTCGGCAAATGACTCAAAAATGGTGCCAAACGGTTGCAAATGCTCCCCTGCAAAGTTTGGCGGTCGAAACAGAAGGCTTTTTATCACAGGAAAAGAAATCAGCCCTTGACAACTTAACCGGCAGAAAAAGATTTTTTTGAAAAAATCCCTAAGCCACGGGGTCACAATTTCAGAAAAAAATCTGACTTTCGGCAAATGACTCAAAAATGGTGCCAAACGGTTGCAAATGCTCCCCTGAGATGTTTGGCGGTCGAAACAGAAGGCTTTTTATCACAGGAAAAGAAATCAGCCCTCGACAACTTAACCGGCAGAAAAAGAGTTTTTTGAAAAAATCCCTAAGCCCCTGAATCACAATTTCATCAAAAATCTGACTTTCGGCAAATGACTCAAAAATGGTGCCAAACGGTTGCAAATGCTCCCCTGCAAAGTTTGGCGGTCGAAACAGAAGGCTTTTTATCACAGGAAAAGAAATCAGCCCTCGACAACTTAACCGGCAGAAAAAGATTTTTTTGAAAAAATCCCTAAGCCCCGGGGTCACAATTTCATCAAAAATCTATTTTTCGGCAATTGACTCGAAAATGGTGCCAAACGGTTGCAAATGCTCCCCTGAGATGTTTGGCGGTCGAAACAGAAGGCTTTTTATCACAGGAAAAGAAATCAGCCCTCGACAACTTAACCGGCAGAAAAAGATTTTTTTGAAAAAATCCCTAAGCCCCGGGGTCACAATTTCATCAAAAATCTATTTTTCGGCAATTGACTCGAAAATGGTGCCAAACGGTTGCAAATGCTCCCCTGAGATGTTTGGCGGTCGAAACAGAAGGCTTTTTATCACAGGAAAAGAAATCAGCCCTCGACAACTTAACCGGCAGAAAAAGATTTTTTTGAAAAAATCCCTAAGCCCCGGGGTCACAATTTCAGAAAAAAATCTGACTTTCGGCAAATGACTCAAAAATGGTGCCAAACGGTTGCAAATGCTCCCCTGGAAAGTTTGGTGATCGAGACAGAAGGCTTTTCATCACAGGAAAAGAAATCAGCCCTCGACAACTTAACCGGCAGGAAAACATTTTTTTGAAAAAATCCCAAAGCCCCGGGGGGTCACAATTTCATCAAAAATCTGACTTTCGGCAAATGACTCAAAAATGGTGCCAAACGGTTGCAAATGCTCCCCTGAGATGTTTGGCGGTTGAAACAGAAGGATTTTTATTACAGGGAAAGAAATCAGCCCTTGACAACTTAACCGGCAGAAAAACATTTTTTTGAAAAAATCCCTAAGCCCCGGGGTCACAATTTCAGAATAAATCTGGCTTTCGGCAAATCACTCAAAAATGGTGCCAAACGGGTGCAAATGCTCCCTTGAGATGTTTGGCGGTCGAAACAGAAGGCTTTTTATCACAGGAAAAGAAATCAGCCCTTGACAACTTAACCGGCAGAAAAACATTTTTTTGAAAAAATCCCTAAGCCTCGGGGTCACAATTTCAGCAAAAACCCGATTTTCGGCAATTCACTCAGAAATGGTGCCAAACGGTTGCAAATGCTCCCCTGCAAAGTTTGACGGATGAAATAGAAGGCTTTTTATGACAGGACAGAAAATCTATAAAAGGCAGAAAAAGATTTTTTTGAAAAAATCCCTAAGCCCCGGAGTCACAATTTCATCAAAAATCTGACTTTCGGCAAATGACTCAAAAATGGTGCCAAACGGTTGCAAATGCTCCCCTGAGATGTTTGGCGGTTGAAACAGAAGTCTTTTTATCACAGGATAAGAAATAAGCCCTCGAGAACGTAACTTTCAGAATAACATTTTTTTGAAAAAATCCCTAAGCCCCGGGGTCACAATTTCATCAAAAATCTGACTTTCGGCAAATGACTCAAAAATGGTGCCAAACGGTTGCAAACGATCCCCTGAGATGTTTGGCGGTCGAAACAGAAGGCTTTTTATCACAGGAAAAGAAATCAGCCCTCGACAACTTAACCGGCAGGTAAACATTTTTTTGAAAAAATCCCTAAGCCCCGGGGTCACAATTTCAGCAAAAACCCGACTTTCGGCAATTCACTCAGAAATGGTGCCAAACGGTTGCAAATGCTCCCCTGCAAAGTTTGACGGATGAAATAGAAGGCTTTTTATGACAGGACAGAAAATCTATAAAAGGCAGAAAAAGATTTTTTTGAAAAAATCCCTAAGCCCCGGAGTCACAATTTCATCAAAAATCTGACTTTCGGCAAATGACTCAAAAATGGTGCCAAACGGATGCAAATGCTCCCCTGAGATGTTTGGCGGTTGAAACAGAAGGCTTTTTATTACAGGGAAAGAAATCAGCCCTTGACAACTTAACCGGCAGAAAAACATTTTTTTGAAAAAATCCCTAAGCCCCGGGGTCACAATTTCAGCAAAAACCCGACTTTCGGCAATTCACTCAGAAATGGTGCCAAACGGTTGCAAATGCTCCCCTGCAAAGTTTGACGGATGAAATAGAAGGCTTTTTATGACAGGACAGAAAATCCTTAACCGGCAGAAAAAGATATTTTTGAAAAAATCCCTAAGCCCCGGGGTCACAATTTCAGCAAAAATCTGACTTTCGGCAAATGACTCAAAAATGCTGCCAAACGGTTGCAAACGCTCCCCTGCAAAGTTTGGCAGTCGAAACAGAAGGCTTTTTATCACAAGAAAAGAAATCAGCCCTCGACAACTTAACCGGCAGAAAAACATTTTTTTGAAAAAAATCCCTAAGCCCTGGGGTCACAATTTCAGCAAAAATCTGACTTTCGGCAAATGACTCAAAAATGGTGCCAAACGGTTGCAAATGCTCCCCTGCAAAGTTTGGTGGTCGAAACAGAAGGCTTTTTATCACAGGAAAAGAAATCAGCCCTCGACAACTTAACCGGCAGAAAAACATTTTTTTGAAAAAACCCGAAGCCCCGGGGTCACAATTTCAGCAAAAACCCGACTTTCGGCAATTCACTCAGAAATGGTGCCAAACGGTTGCAAACGATCCCCTGAGATGTTTGGCGGTCGAAACAGAAGGCTTTTTATCACAGGAAAAGAAATCAGCCCTCGACAACTTAACCGGCAGAAAAACATTTTTTTGAAAAAATCCCTAAGCCCCTGAGTCACAATTTCATCAAAAATCTGACTTTCGGCAAATGACTCAAAAATGGTGCCAAACGGTTGCAAATGCTCCCCTTCGATGTTTGGCGCTCGAAACAGAAGTCTTTTTATCACAGGATAAGAAATAAGCCCTCGACAACGTAACTTTCAGAAAAACATTTTTTTGAAGAAATCCCTAAGCCCCGGGGTCACAATTTCATCAAAAATCTTACTTTGGGCAAATGACTCAAAAATGGTGTCAAACGATTGCAAATGCTCCCCTGCGATGTTTGGCGCTCGAAAGAGAAGGCTTTTTATCACAGGAAAAGAAATCAGCCCTCGACAACTTAACCGGCAGGAAAACATTTTTTTGAAAAAATCCCTAAGCCCCGGGGTCACAATTTCAGCAAAAACCCGACTTTCGACAATTCACTCAGAAATGGTGCCAAACGGTTGCAAATGCTCCCCTGCAAAGTTTGACGGATGAAATAGAAGGCTTTTTATGACAGGACAGAAAATCTATAAAAGGCAGAAAAAGATTTTTTTGAAAAAATCCCTAAGCCCCGGGGTCACAATTTCAGCAAAAATCTGACTTTCGGCAAATGACTCAAAAATGGTGCCAAACGGTTGCAAATGCTCCCCTACAAAGTTTGGTGGTCGAAACAGAAGGCTTTTTATCACAGGAAAAGAAATCAGCCCTCGACAACTTAACCGGCAGAAAAATATTTTTTTGAAAAAATCCCTAAGCCCCGGGGTCACAATTTCAGCAAAAACCCGACTTTCGGCAATTCACTCAGAAATGGTGCCAAACGGTTGCAAATGCTCCCCTGCAAAGTTTGACGGATGAAATAGAAGGCTTTTTATGACAGGACAGAAAATCCTTAACCGGCAGAAAAAGATATTTTTGAAAAAATCCCTAAGCTCCGGGGTCACAATTTCAGCAAAAATCTGACTTTCGGCAAATGACTCAAAAATGGTGCCAAACGGTTGCAAACGCTCCCCTGCAAAGTTTGGCAGTCGAAACAGAAGGCTTTTTATCACAAGAAAAGAAATCAGCCCTCGACAACTTAACCGGCAGAAAAACATTTTTTTGAAAAAAATCCCTAAGCCCTGGGGTCACAATTTCAGCAAAAATCTGACTTTCGGCAAATGACTCAAAAATGGTGCCAAACGGTTGCAAATGCTCCCCTGCAAAGTTTGGTGGTCGAAACAGAAGGCTTTTTATCACAGGAAAAGAAATCAGCCCTCGACAACTTAACCGGCAGAAAAACATTTTTTTGAAAAAACCCGAAGCCCCGGGGTCACAATTTCAGCAAAAACCCGACTTTCGGCAATTCACTCAGAAAAGGTGCCAAACGGTTGCAAACGATCCCCTCAGATGTTTGGCGGTCGAAACAGAAGCTTTTTATCACAGGAAAAGAAATCAGCCCTCGACAACTTAACCGGCAGGAAAAGTTTTTTTTGAAAAAATCCCTAAGCCACGGGGTCACAATTTCAGAAAAAAATCTGACTTTCGGCAAATGACTCAAAAATGGTGCCAAACGGTTGCAAATGCTCCCCTGGAAAGTTTGGTGATCGAGACAGAAGGCTTTTCATCACAGGAAAAGAAATCAGCCCTCGACAACTTAACCGGCAGAAAAAGATTTTTTTGAAAAAATCCCTAAGCCCCTGAGTCACAATTTCATCAAAAATCTGACTTTCGGCAAATGACTCAAAAATGGTGCCAAACGGTTGCAAATGCTCCCCTTCGATGTTTGGCGCTCGAAACAGAAGTCTTTTTATCACAGGATAAGAAATAAGCCCTCGACAACGTAACTTTCAGAAAAACATTTTTTTGAAGAAATCCCTAAGCCCCGGGGTCACAATTTCATCAAAAATCTTACTTTGGGCAAATGACTCAAAAATGGTGTCAAACGATTGCAAATGCTCCCCTGCGATGTTTGGCGCTCGAAAGAGAAGGCTTTTTATGACAGGACAGAAAATCTATAAAAGGCAGAAAAAGATTTTTTTGAAAAAATCCCTAAGCCCCGGGGTCACAATTTCAGCAAAAATCTGACTTTCGGCAAATGACTCAAAAATGGTGCCAAACGGTTGCAAATGCTCCCCTACAAAGTTTGGCGGTCGAAACAGAAGGCTTTTTATCACAGGAAAAGAAATCAGCCCTCGACAACTTAACCGGCAGAAAAAGATTTTTTTGAAAAAATCCCTAAGCCCCGGGGTCA
Source organism: Podarcis melisellensis (assembly GCF_964234715.1). Taxonomy (NCBI): domain Eukaryota; kingdom Metazoa; phylum Chordata; class Lepidosauria; order Squamata; family Lacertidae; genus Podarcis; species Podarcis melisellensis. Next base: position 11,056,405 of record NC_138540.1, read on the forward strand.
CAATTTCATCAAAAATCTTACTTTGGGCAAATGACTCAAAAATGGTGTCAAACGATTGCAAATGCTCCCCTGCGATGTTTGGCGCTCGAAAGAGAAGGCTTTTTATCACAGGATAATAAATAAGCACTCGACAACGTAACTTTCAGAAAAATATTTTTTTGAAAAAATCCCTAAGCCCCGGAGTCACAATTTCATCAAAAATCTGACTTTCGGCAAATGACTCAAAAATGGTGCCAAACGGTTGCAAATGCTCCCCTGAGATGTTTGGCGGTTGAAACAGAAGGCTTTTTATCACAGGATAAGAAATAAGCCCTCGAGAACGTAACTTTCAGAATAACATTTTTTTGAAAAAATCCCTAAGCCCCGGAGTCACAATTTCATCAAAAATCTGACTTTCGGCAAATGACTCAAAAATGGTGCCAAACGGTTGCAAACGATCCCCTGAGATGTTTGGCGGTCGAAACAGAAGGCTTTTTATCACAGGAAAAGAAATCAGCCCTCGACAACTTAACCGGCAGGAAAACATTTTTTTGAAAAAATCCCTAAGCCCCGGGGTCACAATTTCAGCAAAAACCCGACTTTCGACAATTCACTCAGAAATGGTGCCAAACGGTTGCAAATGCTCCCCTGCAAAGTTTGACGGATGAAATAGAAGGCTTTTTATGACAGGACAGAAAATCTATAAAAGGCAGAAAAAGATTTTTTTGAAAAAATCCCTAAGCCCCGGAGTCACAATTTCATCAAAAATCTGACTTTCGGCAAATGACTCAAAAATGGTGCCAAACGGATGCAAATGCTCCCCTGAGATGTTTGGCGGTTGAAACAGAAGGCTTTTTATTACAGGGAAAGAAATCAGCCCTTGACAACTTAACCGGCAGAAAAATATTTTTTTGAAAAAATCCCTAAGCCCCGGGGTCACAATTTCAGCAAAAACCCGACTTTCGGCAATTCACTCAGAAATGGTGCCAAACGGTTGCAAATGCTCCCCTGCAAAGTTTGACGGATGAAATAGAAGGCTTTTTATGACAGGACAGAAAATCCTTAACCGGCAGAAAAAGATATTTTTGAAAAAATCCCTAAGCTCCGGGGTCACAATTTCAGCAAAAATCTGACTTTCGGCAAATGACTCAAAAATGGTGCCAAACGGTTGCAAACGCTCCCCTGCAAAGTTTGGCAGTCGAAACAGAAGGCTTTTTATCACAAGAAAAGAAATCAGCCCTCGACAACTTAACCGGCAGAAAAACATTTTTTTGAAAAAAATCCCTAAGCCCTGGGGTCACAATTTCAGCAAAAATCTGACTTTCGGCAAATGACTCAAAAATGGTGCCAAACGGTTGCAAATGCTCCCCTGCAAAGTTTGGTGGTCGAAACAGAAGGCTTTTTATCACAGGAAAAGAAATCAGCCCTCGACAACTTAACCGGCAGAAAAACATTTTTTTGAAAAAACCCGAAGCCCCGGGGTCACAATTTCAGCAAAAACCCGACTTTCGGCAATTCACTCAGAAAAGGTGCCAAACGGTTGCAAACGATCCCCTCAGATGTTTGGCGGTCGAAACAGAAGGCTTTTTATCACAGGAAAAGAAATCAGCCCTCGACAACTTAACCGGCAGGAAAAGTTTTTTTTGAAAAAATCCCTAAGCCACGGGGTCACAATTTCAGAAAAAAATCTGACTTTCGGCAAATGACTCAAAAATGGTGCCAAACGGTTGCAAATGCTCCCCTGGAAAGTTTGGTGATCGAGACAGAAGGCTTTTCATCACAGGAAAAGAAATCAGCCCTCGACAACTTAACCGGCAGAAAAACATTTTTTTGAAAAAATCCCTAAGCCCCGGGGTCACAATTTCAGAATAAATCTGACTTTCGGCAAATGACTCAAAAATGGTGCCAAACGGTAGCAAACGATCCCCTGAGATGTTTGGCGGTCGAAACAGAAGGCTTTTTATCACAGGAAAAGAAATCAGCCCTCGACAACTTAACCGGCAGAAAAAGATTTTTTTGAAAAAATCCCTAAGCCCCTGAGTCACAATTTCATCAAAAATCTGACTTTCGGCAAATGACTCAAAAATGGTGCCAAACGGTTGCAAATGCTCCCCTGAGATGTTTGGCGGTCGAAACAGAAGGCTTTTTATTACAGGAAAAGAAATCAGCCCTTGACAACTTAACCGGCAGAAAAACATTTTTTTGAAAAAATCCCTAAGCCCCGGGGTCACAATTTCATCAAAAATCTGACTTTCGGCAAATGACTCAAAAATGGTGCCAAACGGTTGCAAATGCTCCCCTGCAAAGTTTGGCGGTCGAAACAGAAGGCTTTTTATCACAGGAAAAGAAATCAGCCCTCGACAACTTAACCGGCAGAAAAAGATTTTTTTGAAAAAATCCCTAAGCCCCGGGGTCACAATTTCATCAAAAATCTATTTTTCGGCAATTGACTCGAAAATGGTGCCAAACGGTTGCAAATGCTCCCCTGAGATGTTTGGCGGTCGAAACAGAAGGCTTTTTATCACAGGAAAAGAAATCAGCCCTCGACAACTTAACCGGCAGAAAAAGATTTTTTTGAAAAAATCCCTAAGCCCCGGGGTCACAATTTCAGCAAAAATCTGACTTTCGGCAAATGACTCAAAAATGGTGCCAAACGGTTGCAAATGCTCCCCTGCAAAGTTTGGCGGTCGAAACAGAAGGCTTTTTATCACAGGAAAAGAAATCAGCCCTTGACAACTTAACCGGCAGAAAAAGATTTTTTTGAAAAAATCCCTAAGCCACGGGGTCACAATTTCAGAAAAAAATCTGACTTTCGGCAAATGACTCAAAAATGGTGCCAAACGGTTGCAAATGCTCCCCTGAGATGTTTGGCGGTCGAAACAGAAGGCTTTTTATCACAGGAAAAGAAATCAGCCCTCGACAACTTAACCGGCAGAAAAAGAGTTTTTTGAAAAAATCCCTAAGCCCCTGAATCACAATTTCATCAAAAATCTGACTTTCGGCAAATGACTCAAAAATGGTGCCAAACGGTTGCAAATGCTCCCCTGCAAAGTTTGGCGGTCGAAACAGAAGGCTTTTTATCACAGGAAAAGAAATCAGCCCTCGACAACTTAACCGGCAGAAAAAGATTTTTTTGAAAAAATCCCTAAGCCCCGGGGTCACAATTTCATCAAAAATCTATTTTTCGGCAATTGACTCGAAAATGGTGCCAAACGGTTGCAAATGCTCCCCTGAGATGTTTGGCGGTCGAAACAGAAGGCTTTTTATCACAGGAAAAGAAATCAGCCCTCGACAACTTAACCGGCAGAAAAAGATTTTTTTGAAAAAATCCCTAAGCCCCGGGGTCACAATTTCATCAAAAATCTATTTTTCGGCAATTGACTCGAAAATGGTGCCAAACGGTTGCAAATGCTCCCCTGAGATGTTTGGCGGTCGAAACAGAAGGCTTTTTATCACAGGAAAAGAAATCAGCCCTCGACAACTTAACCGGCAGAAAAAGATTTTTTTGAAAAAATCCCTAAGCCCCGGGGTCACAATTTCAGAAAAAAATCTGACTTTCGGCAAATGACTCAAAAATGGTGCCAAACGGTTGCAAATGCTCCCCTGGAAAGTTTGGTGATCGAGACAGAAGGCTTTTCATCACAGGAAAAGAAATCAGCCCTCGACAACTTAACCGGCAGAAAAACATTTTTTTGAAAAAATCCCTAAGCCCCGGGGTCACAATTTCAGAATAAATCTGACTTTCGGCAAATGACTCAAAAATGGTGCCAAACGGTAGCAAACGATCCCCTGAGATGTTTGGCGGTCGAAACAGAAGGCTTTTTATCACAGGAAAAGAAATCAGCCCTCGACAACTTAACCGGCAGAAAAAGATTTTTTTGAAAAAATCCCTAAGCCCCTGAGTCACAATTTCATCAAAAATCTGACTTTCGGCAAATGACTCAAAAATGGTGCCAAACGGTTGCAAATGCTCCCCTGAGATGTTTGGCGGTCGAAACAGAAGGCTTTTTATCACAGGAAAAGAAATCAGCCCTCGACAACTTAACCGGCAGAAAAAGATTTTTTTGAAAAAATCCCTAAGCCCCGGGGTCACAATTTCATCAAAAATCTATTTTTCGGCAATTGACTCGAAAATGGTGCCAAACGGTTGCAAATGCTCCCCTGAGATGTTTGGCGGTCGAAACAGAAGGCTTTTTATCACAGGAAAAGAAATCAGCCCTCGACAACTTAACCGGCAGAAAAAGATTTTTTTGAAAAAATCCCTAAGCCCCGGGGTCACAATTTCAGCAAAAATCTGACTTTCGGCAAATGACTCAAAAATGGTGCCAAACGGTTGCAAATGCTCCCCTGCAAAGTTTGGCGGTCGAAACAGAAGGCTTTTTATCACAGGAAAAGAAATCAGCCCTTGACAACTTAACCGGCAGAAAAAGATTTTTTTGAAAAAATCCCTAAGCCACGGGGTCACAATTTCAGAAAAAAATCTGACTTTCGGCAAATGACTCAAAAATGGTGCCAAACGGTTGCAAATGCTCCCCTGAGATGTTTGGCGGTCGAAACAGAAGGCTTTTTATCACAGGAAAAGAAATCAGCCCTCGACAACTTAACCGGCAGAAAAAGATTTTTTTGAAAAAATCCCTAAGCCCCTGAATCACAATTTCATCAAAAATCTGACTTTCGGCAAATGACTCAAAAATGGTGCCAAACGGTTGCAAATGCTCCCCTGAGATGTTTGGCGGTCGAAACAGAAGGCTTTTTATTACAGGAAAAGAAATCAGCCCTTGACAACTTAACCGGCAGAAAAACATTTTTTTGAAAAAATCCCTAAGCCCCGGGGTCACAATTTCATCAAAAATCTGACTTTCGGCAAATGACTCAAAAATGGTGCCAAACGGTTGCAAATGCTCCCCTGCAAAGTTTGGCGGTCGAAACAGAAGGCTTTTTATCACAGGAAAAGAAATCAGCCCTCGACAACTTAACCGGCAGAAAAAGATTTTTTTGAAAAAATCCCTAAGCCCCGGGGTCACAATTTCATCAAAAATCTATTTTTCGGCAATTGACTCGAAAATGGTGCCAAACGGTTGCAAATGCTCCCCTGAGATGTTTGGCGGTCGAAACAGAAGGCTTTTTATCACAGGAAAAGAAATCAGCCCTCGACAACTTAACCGGCAGAAAAAGATTTTTTTGAAAAAATCCCTAAGCCCCGGGGTCACAATTTCAGCAAAAATCTGACTTTCGGCAAATGACTCAAAAATGGTGCCAAACGGTAGCAAATGCTCCCCTGCAAAGTTTGGCGGTCGAAACAGAAGGCTTTTTATCACAGGAAAAGAAAAAAGCCCTTGACAACTTAACCGGCAGAAAAAGATTTTTTTGAAAAAATCCCTAAGCCACGGGGTCACAATTTCGGAAAAAAATCTGACTTTCGGCAAATGACTCAAAAATGGTGCCAAACGGTTGCAAATGCTCCCCTGAGATGTTTGGCGGTCGAAACAGAAGGCTTTTTATCAAAGGAAAAGAAATCAGCCCTCGACAACTTAACCGGCAGAAAAAGATTTTTTTGAAAAAATCCCTAAGCCCCGGGGTCACAATTTCAGCAAAAATCTGACTTTCGGCAAATGACTCAAAAATGGTGCCAAACGGTTGCATATGCTCCCCTGCAAAGTTTGGCGGTCGAAACAGAAGGCTTTTTATCACAGGAAAAGAAATCAGCCCTTGACAACTTAACCGGCAGAAAAAGATTTTTTTGAAAAAATCCCTAAGCCACGGGGTCACAATTTCAGAAAAAAATCTGACTTTCGGCAAATGACTCAAAAATGGTGCCAAACGGTTGCAAATGCTCCCCTGCAAAGTTTGGCGGTCGAAACAGAAGGCTTTTTATCACAGGAAAAGAAATCAGCCCTCGACAACTTAACCGGCAGAAAACGATTTTTTTGAAAAAATCCCTAAGCCCCGGGGTCACAATTTCATCAAAAATCTGACTTTCGGCAAATGACTCAAAAATGGTGCCAAACGGTTGCAAATGCTCCCCTGCAAAGTTTGGCGTTCGAAACAGAAGGCTTTTTATCACAGGAAAAGAAACCAGCCCTCGACAACTTAACCGGCAGAAAAACATTTTTTTGAAAACATCCCTAACCCCTGGGGTCACAATTTCATCAAAAATCTGACATTCGGCAAATGACTCAAAAATGGTGCCAAACGGTTGCAAATGCTTCCCTGAGATGTTGGGCGGTCGAAAAAGAAGGCTTTTTATCACAGGACAGAAAATCCTTAACCGGCAGAAAAAGATTTTTTTGAAAAAATCCCTAAGCCCCAGGGTCACAATTTCATAAAAAATCTGACTTTCGGCAAATGACTCAAAAATGGTGCCAAACGGGTGCAAACGATCCCCTAAGATGTTTGGCACTCGAAACAGAAGGCTTTTTATCACAGGAAAAGAAATCAGCCCTCGACAACTTAACCGGCAGAAAAACTTTTTTTTGAAAAAATCCCTAAGCCCCGGGGTCACAATTTCATAAAAAATCTGACTTTCGGCAAATGACTCAAAAATGGTGCCAGACGGTTGCAAATGCTCCCCTTCGATGTTTGGCGCTCGAAACAGAAGGCTTTTTATCACAGGATAAGAAATAAGCCCTCGACAACGTAACTTTCAGAAAAACATTTTTTTGAAGAAATCCCTAAGCCCCGGGGTCACAATTTCATCAAAAATCTATTTTTCGGCAATTGACTCAAAAATGGTGCCAAACGCTTGCAAACGATCCCCTGAGATGTTTGGCGGTCGAAACAGAAGGCTTTTTATCACAGGAAAAGAAATCAGCCCTCGACAACTTAACCGGCAGGAAAAGTTTTTTTTGAAAAAATCCCTAAGCCACGGGGTCACAATTTCAGAAAAAAATCTGACCTTCGGCAAATGACTCAAAAATGGTGCCAAACGGTTGCAAATGCTCCCCTGGAAAGTTTGGTAATCGAGACAAAAGGCTTTTCATCACAGGAAAAGAAATCAGCCCTCGACAACTTAACCGGCAGAAAAACATTTTTTTGAAAAAATCCCTAAGCCCCGGGGTCACAATTTCAGAATAAATCTGACTTTCGGCAAATGACTCAAAAATGGTGCCAAACGGTTGCAAATGCTCCCCTGGAAAGTTTGGTGATCGAGACAGAAGGCTTTTTATCACAGGAAAAGAAATCAGCCCTCGACAACTTAACCGGCAGAAAAAGATTTTTTTGAAAAAATCCCTAAGCCCCTGAGTCACAATTTCATCAAAAATCTGACTTTCGGCAAATGACTCAAAAATGGTGCCAAACGGTTGCAAATGCTTCCCTGAGATGTTTGGCGGTCGAAACAGAAGGCTTTTTATTACAGGAAAAGAAATCAGCCCTTGACAACTTAACCGGCAGAAAAACATTTTTTTGAAAAAATCCCTAAGCCCCGGGGTCACAATTTCATCAAAAATCTGACTTTCGGCAAATGACTCAAAAATGGTGCCAAACGGTTGCAAATGCTCCCCTGCAAAGTTTGGCGGTCGAAACAGAAGGCTTTTTATCACAGGAAAAGAGATCAGCCCTCGACAACTTAACCGGCAGAAAAAGATTTTTTTGAAAAAATCCCTAAGCCCCGGGGTCACAATTTCATCAAAAATCTATTTTTCGGCAATTGACTCGAAAATGGTGCCAAACGGTTGCAAATGCTCCCCTGAGATGTTTGGCGGTCGAAACAGAAGGCTTTTTATCACAGGAAAAGAAATCAGCCCTCGACAACTTAACCGGCAGAAAAAGATTTTTTTGAAAAAATCCCTAAGCCCCGGGGACACAATTTCAGCAAAAATCTGACTTTCGGCAAATGACTCAAAAATGGTGCCAAACGGTTACAAATGCTCCCCTGCAAAGTTTGGCGGTCGAAACAGAAGGCTTTTTATCACAGGAAAAGAAATCAGCCCTTGACAACTTAACCGGCAGAAAAACATTTTTTTGAAAAAATCCCTAAGCCCCGGGGTCACAATTTCATCAAAAATCTGACTTTCGGCAAATGACTCAAAAATGGTGCCAAACGGTTGCAAATGCTCCCCTGCAAAGTTTGGTTATCGAAACAGAAGGCTTTTCATCACAGGAAAAGAAATCAGCCCTCGACAACTTAACCGGCAGAAAAACATTTTTTTGAAAAAATCCCTAAGCCCCGGGGTCACAATTTCAGAATAAATCTGACTTTCGGCAAATGACTCAAAAATGGTGCCAAACGGTTGCAAACGATCCCCTGAGATGTTTGGCGGTCGAAACAGAAGGCTTTTTATCACAGGAAAAGAAATCAGCCCTCGACAACTTAACCGGCAGAAAAAGATTTTTTTGAAAAAATCCCTAAGCCCCGGAGTCACAATTTCATCAAAAATCTGACTTTCGGCAAATGACTCAAAAATGGTGCCAAACGGTTGCAAATGCTCCCCTGAGATGTTTGGCGGTCGAAACAGAAGGCTTTTTATTACAGAAAAAGAAATCAGCCCTTGACAACTTAACCGGCAGAAAATCATTTTTTTGAAAAAATCCCTAACCCCCGGGGTCACAATTTCATCAAAAATCTGACTTTCGGCAAATGACTCAAAAATGGTGCCAAACGGTTGCAAATGCTCCCCTGCAAAGTTTGGCGGTCGAAACAGAAGGCTTTTTATCACAGGAAAAGAAATCAGCCCTCGACAACTTAACCGGCAGGAAAAGTTTTTTTTGAAAAAATCCCTAAGCCACGGGGTCACAATTTCAGAAAAAAATCTGACCTTCGGCAAATGACTCAAAAATGGTGCCAAACGGTTGCAAATGCTCCCCTGGAAAGTTTGGTGATCGAGACAGAAGGCTTTTCATCACAGGAAAAGAAATCAGCCCTCGACAACTTAACCAGCAGAAAAACATTTTTTTGAAAAAATCCCTAAGCCCCGGGGTCACAATTTCAGAATAAATCTGACTTTCGGCAAATGACTCAAAAATGGTGCCAAACGGTTGCAAATGCTTCCCTGAGATGTTTGGCGGTCGAAACAGAAGGCTTTTTATCACAGGAAAAGAAATCAGCCCTCGACAACTTAACCGGCAGAAAAACATTTTTTTGAAAAAACCCGAAGCCCCGGGGTCACAATTTCAGCAAAAACCCGACTTTCGGCAATTCACTCAGAAATGGTGCCAAACGGTTGCAAATGCTCCCCTGCAAAGTTTGACGGATGAAATAGAAGGCTTTTTATGACAGGACAGAAAATCCTTAACCGGCAGAAAAAGATTTTTTTGAAAAAATCCCTAAGCCCCAGGGTCACAATTTCATCAAAAATCTGACTTTCGGCAAATGACTCAAAAATGGTGCCAAACGGGTGCAAATGCTCCCTTGAGATGTTTGGCGGTCGAAACAGAAGGCTTTTTATCACAGGATAAGAAATCAGCCCTTGACAACTTAACCGGCAGAAAAACATTTTTTTGAAAAAATCCCTAAGCCCCGGGGTCCCAATTTCATCCAAAATCTGACTTTCGGCAAATGACTCAAAAATGGCGCCAAACGGTTGCAAATGCTCCCCTGCGATGTTTGGCGCTCGAAACAGAAGGCTTTTTATGACAGGACAGAAAATCCTTAACCGGCAGAAAAAGATTTTTTTGAAAAAATCCCTAAGCCCCAGGGTCACAATTTCATAAAAAATCTGACTTTCGGCAAATGACTCAAAAATGGTGCCAAACGGGTGCAAATGCTCCCTTGAGATGTTTGGCACTCGAAACAGAAGGCTTTTTATCACAGGAAAAGAAATCAGTCCTCGACAACTTAACCAGCAGAAAAACATTTTTTTGAAAAAATCCCTAAGCCCCGGGGTCACAATTTCATCAAAAATCTATTTTTCGGCAATTGACTCAAAAATGGTGCCAAACGGTTGCAAACGATCCCCTGAGATGTTTGGCGGTCGAAACATAAGGCTTTTTATCACAGGAAAAGAAATCAGCCCTCGACAACTTAACCGGCAGGAAAAGTTTTTTTTGAAAAAATCCCTAAGCCACGGGGTCACAATTTCAGAAAAAAATCTGACCTTCGGCAAATGACTCAAAAATGGTGCCAAACGGTTGCAAATGCTCCCCTGGAAAGTTTGGTGATCGAGACAGAAGGCTTTTCATCACAGGAAAAGAAATCAGCCCTCGACAACTTAACCAGCAGAAAAACATTTTTTTGAAAAAATCCCTAAGCCCCGGGGTCACAATTTCAGAATAAATCTGACTTTCGGCAAATGACTCAAAAATGGTGCCAAACGGTTGCAAACGATCCCCTGAGATGTTTGGCGGTCGAAACAGAAGGCTTTTTATCACAGGAAAAGAAATCAGCCCTCGACAACTTAACCGGCAGAAAAACATTTTTTTGAAAAAACCCGAAGCCCCGGGGTCACAATTTCAGCAAAAACCCGACTTTCGGCAATTCACTCAGAAAAGGTGCCAAACGGTTGCAAATGCTCCCCTGCAAAGTTTGACGGATGAAATAGAAGGCTTTTTATGACAGGACAGAAAATCCTTAACCGGCAGAAAAAGATTTTTTTGAAAAAATCCCTAAGCCCCAGGGTCACAATTTCATCAAAAATCTGACTTTCGGCAAATGACTCAAAAATGGTGCCAAACGGGTGCAAATGCTCCCTTGAGATGTTTGGCGGTCGAAACAGAAGGCTTTTTATCACAGGATAAGAAATCAGCCCTTGACAACTTAACCGGCAGAAAAACATTTTTTTGAAAAAATCCCTAAGCCCCGGGGTCCCAATTTCATCCAAAATCTGACTTTCGGCAAATGACTCAAAAATGGCGCCAAACGGTTGCAAATGCTCCCCTGCGATGTTTGGCGCTCGAAACAGAAGGCTTTTTATGACAGGACAGAAAATCCTTAACCGGCAGAAAAAGATTTTTTTGAAAAAATCCCTAAGCCCCAGGGTCACAATTTCATAAAAAATCTGACTTTCGGCAAATGACTCAAAAATGGTGCCAAACGGGTGCAAATGCTCCCTTGAGATGTTTGGCACTCGAAACAGAAGGCTTTTTATCACAGGAAAAGAAATCAGCCCTCGACAACTTAACCAGCAGAAAAACATTTTTTTGAAAAAATCCCTAAGCCCCGGGGTCACAATTTCATCAAAAATCTATTTTTCGGCAATTGACTCAAAAATGGTGCCAAACGGTTGCAAACGATCCCCTGAGATGTTTGGCGGTCGAAACAGAAGGCTTTTTATCACAGGAAAAGAAATCAGCCCTCGACAACTTAACCGGCAGGAAAAGTTTTTTTTGAAAAAATCCCTAAGCCACGGGGTCACAATTTCAGAAAAAAATCTGACCTTCGGCAAATGACTCAAAAATGGTGCCAAACGGTTGCAAATGCTCCCCTGGAAAGTTTGGTGATCGAGACAGAAGGCTTTTCATCACAGGAAAAGAAATCAGCCCTCGACAACTTAACCGGCAGAAAAACATTTTTTTGAAAAAATCCCTAAGCCCCGGGGTCACAATTTCAGCAAAAATCTGACTTTCGGCAAATGACTCAAAAATGGTGCCAAACGGTTGCAAATGCTCCCCTGCAAAGTTTGGTTATCGAAACAGAAGGCTTTTCATCACAGGAAAAGAAATCAGCCCTCGACAACTTAACCGGCAGAAAAACATTTTTTTGAAAAAATCCCTAAGCCCCGGGGTCACAATTTCAGAATAAATCTGACTTTCGGCAAATGACTCAAAAATGGTGCCAAACGGTTGCAAACGATCCCCTGAGATGTTTGGCGGTCGAAACAGAAGGCTTTTTATCACAGGAAAAGAAATCAGCCCTCGACAACTTAACCGGCAGAAAAAGATTTTTTTGAAAAAATCCCTAAGCCCCGGAGTCACAATTTCATCAAAAATCTGACTTTCGGCAAATGACTCAAAAATGGTGCCAAACGGTTGCAAATGCTCCTGAAGATGTTTGGCGGTCAAAACAGAAGGCTTTTTATTACAGGAAAAGAAATCAGCCCTTGACAACTTAACCGGCAGAAAATCATTTTTTTGAAAAAAATCCCTAACCCCCGGGGTCACATTTTCATCAAAAATCTGACTTTCGGCAAATGACTCAAAAATGGTGCCAAACGGTTGCAAATGCTCCCCTGCAAAGTTTGGCGGTCGAAACAGAAGGCTTTTTATCACAGGAAAAGAAATCAGCCCTCGACAACTTAACCGGCAGGAAAAGTTTTTTTTGAAAAAATCCCTAAGCCACGGGGTCACAATTTCAGAAAAAAATCTGACCTTCGGCAAATGACTCAAAAATGGTGCCAAACGGTTGCAAATGCTCCCCTGGAAAGTTTGGTGATCGAGACAGAAGGCTTTTCATCACAGGAAAAGAAATCAGCCCTCGACAACTTAACCGGCAGAAAAACATTTTTTTGAAAAAATCCCTAAGCCCCGGGGTCACAATTTCAGAATAAATCTGACTTTCGGCAAATGACTCAAAAATGGTGTCAAACGGTTGCAAACGATCCCCTGAGATGTTTGGCGGTCGAAACAGAAGGCTTTTTATCACAGGAAAAGAAATCAGCCCTCGACAACTTAACCGGCAGGAAAAGGTTTTTTTGAAAAAATCCCTAAGCCCCGGGGTCACAATTTCAGCAAAAATCTGACTTTCGGCAAATGACTCAAAAATGGTGCCAAACGGTTGCAAATGCTTCCCTGAGATGTTTGGCGGTCGAAACAGAAGGCTTTTTATTAAAGGAAAAGAAATCAGCCCTCGACAACTTAACCGGCAGAAAAAGATTTTTTTGAAAAAATCCCTAAGCCCCGGAGTCACAATTTCATCAAAAATCTGACTTTCGGCAAATGACTCAAAAATGGTGCCAAACGGTTGCAAATGCTCCTCTGAGATGTTTGGCGGTCGAAACAGAAGGCTTTTTATTACAGGAAAAGAAATCAGCCCTTGACAACTTAACCGGCAGAAAATCATTTTTTTGAAAAAATCCCTAACCCCCGGGGTCACATTTTCATCAAAAATCTGACTTTCGGCAAATGACTCAAAAATGGTGCCAAACGGTTGCAAATGCTCCCCTGCAAAGTTTGGCGGTCGAAACAGAAGGCTTTTTATCACAGGAAAAGAAATCAGCCCTCGACAACTTAACCGTCAGGAAAAGTTTTTTTTGAAAAAATCCCTAAGCCACGGGGTCACAATTTCAGAAAAAAATCTGACCTTCGGCAAATGACTCAAAAATGGTGCCAAACGGTTGCAAATGCTCCCCTGGAAAGTTTGGTGATCGAGACAGAAGGCTTTTCATCACAGGAAAAGAAATCAGCCCTCAACAACTTAACCGGCAGAAAAACATTTTTTTGAAAAAATCCCTAAGCCCCGGGGTCACAATTTCATCAAAAATCTGACTTTCGGCAAATGACTCAAAAATGGTGCCAAACGGTTGCAAATGCTTCCCTGCAAAGTTTGGCGGTCGAAACAGAAGGCTTTTTATCACAGGAAAAGAGATCAGCCCTCGACAACTTAACCGGCTGAAAAAGATTTTTTTGAAAAAATCCCTAAGCCCCGGGGTCACAATTTCATCAAAAATCTATTTTTCGGCAATTGACTCGAAAATGGTGCCAAACGGTTGCAAATGCTCCCCTGAGATGTTATGGTTCAGAATTTATCTGGTTAAATTCCCCTGGTGTGTGTCACCTGCTAACGTCAGCTTACAGCTGGGCGGAGACAGAAGCTGGGCGGGACAATCCCTGTATTGTTTAGTTCCCCTGTGATCCTGAGGGGAGAAAGACGTACTCTCTGTGTATCTGAGAGAGAGTAATGGCGGCCAAGAGTGACGGACTTTAATGCTGTAATGTTTGAATAAAGAGCTGTAAATAGACACACCTGTCTATGTGTGCTTGCCTGGAAATTAGGCTGCTTTACACGCTGTGCTTCTACTCTGCTAAAAAGCCGTGACTGAAAGAAGAGACAGCAGAGTTGCGCAGCTTGAGAGGAAGCCTGCCGGACCGCTGTAGGTGATTGATGCGGATCGTAAAGCTGTCTGACGTCGCGGCTCTATCGATAAGGCAAGATCGATATCTCTCCAGAGGTTATGGAAGATCAGACAACGCTCGTAAAGCAGTCGGTGTGAGCTCCAGGAACGCTTTGAAGTCAGCGTGGGTACCGGAGAGCAAGGATGATTAATTGCCTGCTTCCGTGAGACAGTGAGAGCTTCTGATACACAAAGAGCTGGAGCTAAAAGCTGGGAGCTGAAACGCAGCTGAAAAATCGCTTCTCCAAAGACAGGTGCTGGAGGCTACTGCTACGTGAGTAAGCTGGGGCACTGGGGGGAGAAGATGGCGCAGTTCCAGAAGCATGGTTTTGAGCTTAAGCTACCATGTGAAAAGCTGACGCGCGAAGGCTGGTGGACGTGGAGTCTCCACGTAGAACTGTTATTGGTCGGAGAAAGCCTTTGGGAGGCAGTCCAGCCACTACAGAAAGCGGCTGGAGCAGCAACCGAGCTGAGTGAAGCTGAGAAGTGTGTGCTAGTATTTCTGGCAGAGAATGTAAGTGATGCGCTGAAGCCTATTGTCATAGATGCTGAGAGGCCTGAGGTTGCATGGCTAGCACTCCGTGAGGCTTGTGAAGCAGGAGTGGAACGCCATGGCCTAGACGCGGCTGCATCAGAAGGGGAGAGGCAAGATGGCGCTGGGCACATTCTTGAGAGTCAACACACAGCTGAGGGAAGCTGTGGGCCCCCAGAGGGGGCAGAAGGGACTATTGCTGGCAGCTGTACTAGTGCTGCACCGTGCTTGTGCGATGGGCTGAGTCCTGGAGAGCCTGGACTGGCAGGCCCTGTTCCCGATGTCTTAGCCTCTAGGAGCGCTAGTGAGCAGATCGGGGGGGCGAAGAGTTCCAAAGGCGAGTTTAAACAACTTTCGCTTTGTGCTGAAGCAGAGAGCAGCTTCAGGGGGGGCCAGACTGGTGGAAGGCGCCGTTCCAGAAGGAGGAAGGCCAGGCCAGCTGGGAGGAGCCCCGGGCAGTGTTTTTCCACTGGAGTTCAACGTCGGCGTGGCAGTTGCCCCCACCGGAGCAGAGAGCCGATGCAGGATGTTTTCAAAGATTTTTCCCATGGGAACCAGGGAGGTTTCCATGGCAACAGGCCTGGGAAGACAGGCAGGCGTGGAACTGAGCCAGGTGGTCGGGGTAAACAGCAGGGAGAGGAGTCTTATCAAGTTTCTGCGAGTGTGGCAGTGTTTGAAGACGGCGGAGTGGAAAATTTCCAGCTCAGCCTTGTAATAGACTCTGCAGCTAACCGCAACATGGTTCCAGAGACCCCTGCAGTCGAGAGGTGGAATTGCACAGCAGTTCCGAAGGGACAAACTATTAAGTTCGCGAATGGACAGAAAACTAGAGTTCGCAAATGCACTAATGCCTATCTTTCTGTTTTACAGGAGACGGTGGATTTTTGTATTGTTCCAGAGATTCATCACTGTTTGCTATCTGTGCCTTATTTGTTAAATAAGGGGTTCAAAGTTTGTTTTGAAAATGATGTCTGCACAATCTCCAAAGGGGGGAGGTTACTGGCCAAAGTGCAGAAGGGACAGAATGACCTTTTCATTCTTAAAACGTCTCTTGGGGGTGAGGGGAAGGTTGAGAAAGCACAAGCGTTGCGTGCTACAGTTCCCAACCAGCGTGCTACAATTCCCGCTCATAATGTTACATGTGCATGCGTATGGCATCAGAGAACAATTCATGGGTCGGTAGAGGATTTGCAGGCGTTACCTGAGGTTGTTACAGGTTGCAGAATTAAAAATTGTCAAAGTGCCATTAATTGTGACACTTGCAAGCAAGCAAAGGTGAGAGGGTGCAGTTACCCAAAGGTGGAACGTGTGGCCACTAAACCTTTTGAGCTGGTACACATAGATTTGTCCAGTCCTGTCAAGGAACCAAGTCTGGGAGGGGCCAGGTTTCTGCTAACTTTTCTGGATGATTTCTCGCAGAGTTCCTGGGCTCACGGTCTCAAATCCAGGGAGGATGCAGCACAGCTGATCAAGAGCTGGATTGAGGGGGTGGAACAGAGGTTCTCCACCAGGGTTCAAGCGATCATCAGTGACGGAAATGCTGAGTACACTGGTTCTGCGTTGCAGAAGTTCTTGCAGAAGAGAGGGATACGCCACACAGTTACTTCACCCCAGCAAGGGGGGGTGGCAGAGCTGAGGAGTGGAGCTCTGGTTAAGGCTGCACAGGTGATGCTGAAAGAAGCCAGGTTGCCTCCTGAGTTTTGGGTGGAGGCTACGAGGGCTGTGTCATTTACCTGGAATCGTGTCTACAACTCACTGGTAGGTGACACACCGTTCTCTTTGTTAAATGGCCGCAAACCCCAGGTTCACTTTCTGCGGACTTTTGGGACTCCTGCGCTTGTCGCTTTGCCGAAGGCTTTGCAAGGGCCAGATGGAGCCAAAGTCCAGAAAATGATCTTCTGTGGGTATGAGCCAGAAGCCCGTGCATGGCGGTTTGCTTACCCGTCAGGTGATCAGAGTAAGGTGCTGATCAGTAAACACGCTGAGTTCTTAGAGGAGGAGGTAAGGTCAAAGACTCCTGTCAGGCGTGATGTTCTCTCAGATTGTCTCTCTGACTCAGAAGACAGTTCTGATGAGGCAGAGGAAGAAGAGGCTGAGGCTGCTGATGACGACCAGGTCACTGACCAGGGTCAAGAGCAGGATGTGGCATCTCCACAAGCTGTTAAGAGACAGCCCAAGAGTCAGCCTAGTTCTCCTGTGAGTGTGATGGAGAGGATTCGAAGACGCTTTAAGTCAGAGAGTGAATCCCATGATGCAGAGGATACACCTGCTGATCAAAATGAGTCAGGGGGAACACCTGAGTTTGTGCCTAGGAGGTCCAGTCGCACAACGAAAGGTATCCCACCAGAGAGGTATCAAGCCACAGGTGCATGGGTAAGTTTCGCACAGTGCGATTCTGAGAGTTGTGAGGTGGTTCCACAAATGCCAAACAGGTTTGCCAAGGGAGGGCACAAGGCATTGGGGAAGGGATCGATCTCACAAGGTGTTACTGAAGATGTTACACAGGTATAACGCAGGGACACAAGGGGGGGTGTTATGGTTCAGAATTTATCTGGTTAAATTCCCCTGGTGTGTGTCACCTGCTAACGTCAGCTTACAGCTGGGCGGAGACAGAAGCTGGGCGGGACAATCCCTGTATTGTTCAGTTCCCCTGTGATCCTGAGGGGAGAAAGACGTACTCTCTGTGTATCTGAGAGAGAGTAATGGCGGCCAAGAGTGACGGACTTTAATGCTGTAATGTTTGAATAAAGAGCTGTAAATAGACACACCTGTCTATGTGTGCTTGCCTGGAAATTAGGCTGCTTTACACGCTGTGCTTCTACTCTGCTAAAAAGCCGTGACTGAAAGAAGAGACAGCAGAGTTGCGCAGCTTGAGAGGAAGCCTGCCGGACCGCTGTAGGTGATTGATGCGGATCGTAAAGCTGTCTGACGTCGCGGCTCTATCGATAAGGCAAGATCGATAGATATCTCCAGAGTTTGGCGGTCGAAACAGAAGGCTTTTTATCACAGGAAAAGAAATCAGCCCTCGACAACTTAAATGGCAGAAAAAGATTTTTTTGAAAAAATCCCTAAGCCCCAGGGTCACAATTTCAGCAAAAATCTGACTTTCGGCAAATGACTCAAAAATGGTGCCAAACGGTTGCAAATGCTCCCCTGCAAAGTTTGGCGGTCGAAACAGAAGGCTTTTTATCACAGGAAAAGAAATCAGCCCTTGACAACTTAACCGGCAGAAAAACATTTTTTTGAAAAAATCCCTAAGCCCCGGGGTCACAATTTCAGCAAAAATCTGACTTTCGGCAAATGACTCAAAAATGGTGCCAAACGGTTGCAAATGCTCCCCTGCAAAGTTTGGTTATCGAAACAGAAGGCTTTTCATCACAGGAAAAGAAATCAGCCCTCGACAACTTAACCGGCAGAAAAACATTTTTTTGAAAAAATCCCTAAGCCCCGGGGTCACAATTTCAGAATAAATCTGACTTTCGGCAAATGACTCAAAAATGGTGCCAAACGGTTGCAAACGATCCCCTGAGATGTTTGGCGGTCGAAACAGAAGGCTTTTTATCACAGGAAAAGAAATCAGCCCTCGACAACTTAACCGGCAGAAAAAGATTTTTTTGAAAAAATCCCTAAGCCCCGGAGTCACAATTTCATCAAAAATCTGACTTTCGGCAAATGACTCAAAAATGGTGCCAAACGGTTGCAAATGCTCCCCTGAGATGTTTGGCGGTCGAAACAGAAGGCTTTTTATTACAGGAAAAGAAATCAGCCCTTGACAACTTAACCGGCAGAAAATCATTTTTTTGAAAAAATCCCTAACCCCCGGGGTCACAATTTCATCAAAAATCTGACTTTCGGCAAATGACTCAAAAATGGTGCCAAACGGTTGCAAATGCTCCCCTGCAAAGTTTGGCGGTCGAAACAGAAGGCTTTTTATCACAGGAAAAGAAATCAGCCCTCGACAACTAACCGGCAGAAAACGATTTTTTTGAAAAAATCCCTAAGCCCCGGGGTCACAATTTCATCAAAAATCTGACATTCGGCAAATGACTCAAAAATGGTGCCAAACGGTTGCAAATGCTTCCCTGAGATGTTGGGCGGTCGAAACAGAAGGCTTTTTAATCACAGGAAAGGAAATCAGCCCTCGACAAGTTAACTGGCAGTAAAACATTTTTTGAAAAAATCCCTAAGCCCGGGGTCGCAATTTCATCAAAAATCTGACTTTTGGCATATGACTCAAAAATGGGGCCAAACGGTTGCAAATGCTCCCCTGAGATGTTTGGCGGTCGAAACAGAAGGCTTTTTATCACAGGAAAAGAAATGAGCCCCCGACAACTTAACCGGCAGAAAAACATTTTTTTGAAAAAATCCCTAAGTCCCGGGGTCACAATTTCAGCAAAAATCTGACTTTCGTCAATTGACTCAAAAATGTTGCCAAACAGTTGCAAACGCTTCCCTGAGATGTTTGGCGGTCGAAACAGAAGGCTTTTTATCACAGGAAAGGAATCCAGCCCTCGACAACTTAACCGGTAGAAAAACATTTTTTTGAAAAAATCCCTATGCCCCGGGGTCACAATTTCATCAAAAATCTGACTTTCGGCAAATGACTCAAAAATGGTGCCAAACGGTTGCAAATTGTCCCCTGAAAAGTTAGGCGGTCGAAATAGAAGGCTTTTTATCACAGGACAAGAAATCAGCCCTCGACAACTTAACCGGCAGAAAAACATTTTTTTTGAAAAAATCCCTAAGCCCCGGGGTCACAATTTCATCAAAAATCTGACTTTCGGCAAATGACTCAAAAATGGTGCCAAACGGTTGCAAATGCTCCCCTGAGATGTTTGGCGGTCGAAGCAGAAGGCTTTTTATCACAGGAAAACAAATCAGCCCTTGACAACTTAACCGGCAGAAAAACATTTTTTTGAAAAAATCCCTAAGCCCTGAGGTCACAATTTCATCTAAAATCTGACTTTCGTCAATTGACTGAAAAATGGTGCCAAACGGTTGCAATCGCTCCCCTGAGATGTTTATCGGGCGAAACAGAAGGCTTTTTATCACAGGAAAGGAAATCAGCCCTCGACAACTTAACCGGCAGAAAAACATTTTTTTGAAAAAATCCCTAATCCCCGGGGTCACAATTTGTCCAAGACGGTTGGATTCAGTTCAGACCGGTTTGAACCGGTTTAGGCCAGTTTGAACCTGTCCAATCCGGCTCGATACGGTTCAGACTGGTTTGAACTGGTTTAGGCCAGTTTGAACCGGTGCAAGCCAGTTGGAACCGGTTCAGACCAGTTTGAACCTTTTTAGGCCACTTTCAATCGGTCCATGCTGGTTTGAACCGGTCCAAGCCGGTTTGAACCGGTTCAGACCGGTTTGAACCGGTTTAGGCCAGTTTGAACCGGTCCAAGCCGGTTGGAACCAGTCCAAGCCGGTTGGAACCAGTACCAGGTGGAGCTAGTAGACAACCACCCTGGACACAGAATTGACTTGTGCCTCCATGGACAGCTGTGATCCCGTTCAGACCGGTTTGAAGCGGTTTAGGCCAGTTTGAAGTGGTTTAGGACAGTGTGAATCAGTCCTAGCTGGTTGAAACCAGTTCAGACCGGTTTGAACTAGTTTAGGCCAGTTGAAACTGGTCCAAGCCAGTTGAAACTGGTTCAGACCAGTTTTATCCGGTTTAGGCCAGTTTCAACTGGTCCAAGCCGGTTCGATCCGGTTCAGACCAGTTTGAACCGGTTTAGGCCAGTTTGAACCGGTCCAAGCTTGTTTGAACCGGTCCAAGCTGGTTTGAACCGGTTCAAACCGGTTTGAACCGGTTTAGGCAAGTTTGAAGCAGTTTAGGAAAGTTTGAATCGGTCCTAGCTGGTTGAAACCAGTTCAGACCGGTTTGAACCTGTTTAGCCCAGTTTAAACTGGTCCAAGCCAGTTGGAACTGGTTCAGACCGGTTTGAATCGGTTTAGGCTAGTTTGAAGCGGTTTAATCCAGTTTCAACCTCTCAAAGCCGGTTGGAACCAGTTCAGACCGGTTTGAACCAGTTTAGGCCACCTTGAACCGGTTTAAGCCAGTTTGAACCGGTCCAAGCCGGTTTGAACCGGTCCAAGCCCGTTGGAACTGGTTCAGCCCGTTTTGAACCGGCTCAGGCCGGTTTGAACCAGTCAAAGCTGGTTGGAACAGGTCCAGACCACTTTGCACTTGTCCAAGCTGGTTGGAACTGGTCCAGAACTCTTGGAACTGGTCTAAGCCAGTTGGAACCGGTGAAATTCAGTTGGAACCGGTTCAGACTGGTTTGAACTGGGTTAGGCCAGTTTGATTGCGGTTTAGGACAGTTTGAATTGGTCCTAGCCAGTTGAAACCAGTTCTGACCGGTTCAAACCGTTTTGAACCGGTTTAGGCCAGTTTGAACCACTCAAAAATGGTTGGAACCTGTTCAGACCGGTTTGAACTGGTTTAGGCCACTTTGAAACCAGAGGCCTTCCTGCTGGGCATTGTCGACCAGAAGGTGCTAAGGAAGGATCGAACCCTCTTTATGTATGCAACAACAGCAGCAAGGATACTTGTAGCCAAGCATTGGAAAACTCAAGATCTACCCACACTGGAAGAATGGCAGATGCAACTGATAGACTACATGGAACTGGCGGAGATGACTGGCAGAATCCGAGACCTGGGAGAGGAGACGATAGAAGAAGACTGGAAGAAATTCAAGATCTATTTACAAAAATATTGTAAACTGTATGAATGTTAAGAAGGATGCTAGAGTATAAACAACTGGGCACCTTTAAGCTAGAGGAAGTGAATTATGAAGATAAGCTAAACTTTAAGAAAATATTAATATTTGGAAGCTCTAAGTTATATTCAATGTGTTAAGATTTGAGCCAAACGATATTTAAAACTAGAGATATAACATTGGAAAATTAGATAATAAGAATAGAAACAAGGGGATAAATTTGCTGGACAAAGTTTCATAGACAAGAACGCAGGAGCGGGAGGTGTGAGGGAGTCCAAAGGAGTTAAGAAAATTAAGTTAAGAGATGTGATATTGTGACATTGTTCTGTTTTTTTTTTTGGCATTGTAATTAAAGAAAACCGCTAATAAATATATTTTTTTAAAAAAATGAACTGGTTTAGGCCACTTTGAACCGGTTTAAGCCAGTTTGAACCAGACCAAGCCAGTTTCAACCGGTTGGAACCGGTTCAGACCGGTTTGAACCAGTTAAGGCTAGTTTGAACTGGTTTAAGCCAGTTTAAGCCAGTTTGAACCGGCCCAAGCCGGTTGGATTTGGTTCAGACCAGTTTTATCCGGTTTAGGCCAGTTTGAACCAGTCCAAGCCGGTTCGATCCTGTTCAGACCGGTTTGAACCGGTTTAGGCTAGTTTGAATCGTCCCAGCTGGTTGAAACCAGTTCAGACCAGTTTGAACTGGTTTAGCCCAGTTGAAACCGGTGCAAGCCAGTTGAAACCGGTTCAGACTGGTTTGAACTGGTTTAGGCTAGTTTGAACTACTCAAAGCCGGTTGGAACCAGTACCAGGTGGAGCTGGTAGACAACCCCCCAGGACACAGAATTGACTTGTGCCTCCATGGACAGCTGTGAGTCCAAAATGACTCCCAGGCTGCACACCTTGTCCTTCAGGGGCACAGTTACCCCATTCAAGACCAGGGAATCCCCCATACCCGCCCGCCCCCTGTCCCCCCAAAACAGTACTTCTGTCTTGTCAGGATTCAACCTCAATCTGTTAGCCGCCATCCATCCTCCAACCGCCTCCAGGCACTCACACAGGACCTTCACCGCCTTCACTGGTTCTGCTTTGAAAGAGAGGTAGAGCTGGGTGTCATCTGCACACTGATGGTGGGAAAGGCCCTCGAGGGTGATCACAAAGGGCACGAGAAATACAAAAAAATAATAATAATCAAACAATTTAGTAAAATAGAGCTTGCAAAATTTCAAAGCGGCTGTATTTCCACGACACCTTTAAAAGGAAGGACCTGAACCCCAAAGACATTCTTTCCCCTGCCTAAAATCAAACTCGAAGGCAGAAATGTAAAACAATCAAACAAACTAAAACACCAAAAAAATATGCAAGAGGTCAACCCATCATTTTGGCTCCCGCTAAGTTTTATGGAGCAAAGTTAATAGGCTGCAATGTTAAATTTACTTAAGGGCTGACAAAGCTTGTTCCTTTCACACTGGGACTTGGTCAAGAAATGATCTTACTTTGTCCATCACTTGTTATGGGGCACCTACAAGATGTATATAAAACATGCTGCTCTTGTGTCTTCACTGTCCGACTTTAGGATCTCTCCCCCCCCCCCCGAGTTTAAAATATCTGGCTTTTATTTTTACCCTGTTGGAATAACTGTGCAATTTCCCAGGTGAACTACTGTTGCTCTGCTCTTCTGGTTATGCCAACCATGTCCTTTGCTATGGTCTGTCTTTCCATTCGGATCAAATTCAAACCATTTCCTTTACAAATAGCATTGCCTTTATTTCCGTAGTTTTTTTTTCTTCCCCTGTGAATCTCATCCTCTTTATTGCAGCTTGTAAAACAGTGATTGAATTTCCCCCCCAAACCTCAGGCTTTTATATACATTATTTACACAATGCGTCCCGTCTGATTGGCTGCTTCTGCTTCCCTCCTGGCTGGTACTGCAGGCCAATCAGTTGTTACATTCTACGATCCTACCAGCCTAATAGGTTGATTAACTTCCTCCTGGGATCTGTTTGGGCTGCTGCTGCAAGCCAATCAGTTATGCCGGTCGAAGGCAGTTTGAACCGATCTAGGCCGGTTTGAAGTGGTCTAGGCCAGTTTGAGCCAGTCAAGGGCAGTTTGAACCAGTATGAGCAAGTTTGATCAGGTTTAGGCCAGTTTGAACCGATCCAAGCCGGTTGGATCAGGTTCAGACCGGTTTGAACCGGTTTAGGCCAGTTGGAACCGGTTCAGACCGGTTTGAACTGGTTTACGCCAGTTCACTTTTAAGCCAGTTTGAACCAGCCCAAGCCGGTTGGAACCGGTCCAAGCCTGCTCACCTCTAACCCTTGGTTTATTACCCCTCTTAAGGCTCCCAAACTATTTGAATTCCTTAACTTCTTCGGCTCATAGATATGCCTTTGTAAAGGCAAGATTCAACACCTTCCCATCAAACGTGCTGAGAAATAGATTCTCCAATGGACAGATATCGCTCTTATGTGATATCTAAACCAGTTTTCCCAGTTATCACTCTTATGTGATATCTAAACCAGTTTTCCCAGTTGTAACCGTTTCAGACCGGTTTGAACCAGTTTAGGCTAGTTTGAAGCGGTTTAGGACAGTTTGAATCAGTCCTAGCTGGTTGAAACCAGTTCAGACATTTTTGAACCAGTTAAGGCACCTTGAACCGCTTTAGGCCAGTTTGAACGCGTCCAAGCCGGTTGGATCCAGTTCAGACCGGTTTGAACCGGTTTAGGCCAGTTTGTACTGGTCCAAGCCGCTTTGAACCAGTCCAAGCCGGTTGGAACTGGTTCAGACTGGTTTGAACCAGTTTAGGCCAGTTTGAACCGGTCCAAGCTGGTTTGAACAAGTCCAAGCCGGTTGGAACTGGTTCAGACCGGTTTTAACCAGTTTAGGCTAGTTTGAAGCGGTTTAGGCCAGTTTGAACCACTCAATGCCGGTTAGAACCAGTTCAGAATTGTTTGAAGCGGTTTACCTGTTTAAGCCAGTTTAAACCAGTCCAAGCCGGTTTGAAACGGTCCAAGGTGGTTGGATCCGGATTCAGAGCAGTTTGAATAGGCCAGTTTGAACCACTCAAAGCCGGTTGGAACCAGTTCAGACCGGTTTGAACCGGTTTAGGCCAGTTTGAAACACTCACAGCCAGTTGGAACCAGTTCAGACGGGTTTGAACCAGTTTAGGCCAGTTTAAACTGGTCGAAGCCTGTTGAAACCGGTTCACACCGGTTTGAATCGGTTTAGGCAAGTTTGAACTGGTCCAAGGAGGTTTGAAACAGTCCAAGCCGGTTGGAACCGGTTCAGACCCGTTTGAACCGGTTTAGGCTAGTTTGAAGCGGTTTAGGAAAGTTTGAATCAGTCCTAGCTGGTTGAAACCAGTTCAGACATTTTTGAAACAGTTAAGGCCACCTTGAACCGCTTTAGGCCAGTTTGAACGCGTTCAAGCCGGTTGGATCTGGTTCAGACCGGTTTGAACCGGTTTAGGCCAGTTTGAACCGGTCCAAGCCGCTTTGAACCAGTCCAAGCCGGTTGGAACCAGTTAAGATCGGTTTGAACCAGTTTAGGCTAGTTTGAAGCAGTTTAGGCCAGTTTCAACCTGTTTAAGCCAGTTTAAACCAGTCCAAGTCGGTTTGAAACGGTCCAAGGTGGTTGGATCCGGTTCAGAGCAGTTTGAACCGATATAGGCCAGTTTGAACCACTCAAAGCCGGTTGGAACCAGTTCAGACCAGTTTGAACCGGTTTAGGCTAGTTTGAAGCGGTTTAGGACAGTTTAAACCAGACCAGGCTGGTTTGAAATGGTCCAAGCCGGTTGGAACCGGTTCAGACTGGTTTGAACCGATTTAGGGTAGTTTGAACCGGTTTAAGCCAGTTTAAACCACTCCAAGACGGTTGGATTCAGTTCAGACCGGTTTGAACTGGTCCAAACTGGTTGGATCCGGTTCAGACCGGTTTGAACCAGTTTAGGCCAGTTGAAACCGGTCCAAGCCAGTTGAAACCGGTTCAGACCGGTTTCAACCGGTTTAGGCCAATTTGAAACACTCAAAGCCAGTTGGAACCAGTTCAGACCGGTTTGAACTGGTTAAGGCCACTTTGAACCGCTTTAGGACACTTTGAACCGGTCCAAGCCGGTTTGAACCGTTCAAAGCTGGTTCGAACCAGTTCAGACCAGTTTGAAGAGGTTTAGGCCAGTTTGAACCGGTTAAGGCCACTTTGAACCGCCAAGCTGGTTTGAACCGTCCAAGCTGGTTTAAACTGGTCCCAGCCGGTTGGAACCGGTTCAGACTGCTTTGACCCGGTTTAGGCTATTTTGAAGTGGTTTAGGCCACTTTGAACCAGACCAGGCCGGTTTGAACCGGTCCAAGCCGGTTGGAAGCGGTTCAGACCTGTTTGAACCGATTTAGGCTAGTTTAAACCGGTCCAAGCCGGTTGGAACCGGTCCAAGCCAGTTGGAACCTGTTCAGACTGGTTTGAACCGGTTTAGGCTAGTTTGAAGCGGTTTAGGAAAGTTTGAATCGGTCCTAGCTGGTTGAAACCAGTTCAGACCGGTTTGAACTAGTTTAGCCCAGTTTAAACTGGTCCAAGCAAGTTGGAACCGGTTCAGACCGGTTTGAAACGGTTTAGGCTAGTTTGAAGTGGTTTAGGCCAGTTTCAACCATTCCAAGACAGTTGGATAAGGTTCAGACCGGATTGAATCGGTTTAGGCCAGTTTGAACCCATCTCAGCCGGTATGAACCACTCAAAGCCGGTTGGAACTGGTTCAGACCGTTTTGAACCGATTTAGGCCAGTTTGAACCGTTCCAAGCTGGTTTGAACCAGTCAAAGCTGGTTGGAACAGGTCCAGACCAGTTTGCACTTGTCCAAGCTGGTTGGAACCGGTCCAGAACTCTTGGAACTGGTCTAAGCCAGTTGGAACCGGTGAAATTCAGTTGGAACCGGTTCAGACTGGTTTGAACTGGTTTAGGCCACTTTGAACCGGTTTAAACCAGTTTGAACCAGACCAAGCCAGTTTGAAGCGGTTTAGGACAGTTTGAATCGCTTCTAGCCAGTAGAAACCAGTTCTGACCGTTTTGAACCCGTTTAGGCCAGTTTAAACCGGTCCAAGCCAGTTTGAACCGTTCAAATCTGTTTCGAACCGGTTCAGACCAGTTTGAACAGGTTTAGGCCAGTTAGAAATGGTTTAGGCCAGTTTCAACCGTTCCAAGACAGTTGGATAAGGTTCAGACCGGATTGAACCGGTTTAGGCCAGTTTGAACCACTCAAAGATGGTTGGAATCTGTTCAGACCGGTTTGAACTGGTTTAGGCCACTTTGAACCAGTTTAAGCCAGTTTGAACCAGACCAAGCCAGTTTCAACAAGTCCAAGGCGGTTGGAACCGGTTCAGACCGGTTTGAACCAGTTAAGGCTAGTTTGAACCGGTTTAAGCCAGTTTGAACCGGTCCAAGCCGGTTGGATTCGGTTCAGACCAGTTTGAACCGGTTTAGGCCAGTTTGAACCAGTCCAAGCCGGTTGGAACCAGTCCAAGCCGGTTGGAACCAGCAGCAGGTGGAACTAGTAGACAACCACCCTGAACACAGAATTGACTTGTGCCTCCATGGGCAGCTGTGATCCGGTTCAGACCGGTTTGAACCAGTCCAAGCCGGTTTGAACCTGTTCAGACTGGTTTGAACCGGTTTAGGCTAGTTTGAAGTGGTTTAAGCCAGTTTAAACCGCTCCAAGACGGTTGAATTCAGTTCAGACCGGTTTGAAATAGTTTAGGCCAGTTGAAACCGGTCCAAGCCAGTTGAAACCGGTTCAGACCAGTTTTATCCGGTTTAGGCCAGTTTGAACCGGTCTAAGCCGGTTTGATTCGGTTCAGACCGGTTTGAACCGGCCAGTTTAAACTGGTCCAAGCTGGTTGGATCCGGTTCAGAGCAGTTTGAACCGGTATAGGCCAGTTTGAACCACTCAAACTGGTTGGAACCAGTTCAGACTGCTTTGAACTGGTTAAAGCCACTTTGAACCGCTTTAGGCCATGTTTGAACTGGTCCAAGCTGGTTGGGTCCTGTTCCTACTGCTTTGAACCAGTTTAGGCCAGTTTGAACTGGTCCAAGCCACTTTGGACCCTTCCAAGCCAGTTGGAACTGGTTCAGACCGGTTGGAACCGGTTTAGGGTAGTTTGAAGCGGTTTAGGACAGCTTAAAACAGACCAGGCCGGTTTGAACCGGTCCAAGCCGGTTGGAACCGGTTCAGACTGGTTTGAACCGGTTTAGGCTAATTTGAAGTGGTTTAAGCCAGTTTAAACAGTTCCAAAGAAGGTTGGATTCAGTTCAGACCGGTTTGATCCGGTTTAGGCCAGTCTGAACCGGTCCAAGCCGGTTGGATCCGGTTCAGACCGGTTTGAACCGGTTTAGGCCAGTTTGAACCGGTCCAAGCCAGTTGGAAATGGTTCAGACCGGTTTGAACCGGTCCAAGCCAGTTTGAACAGGTCCAAGCCGGTTCGATCCGGTTCAGACCTGTTTGAACCGGTTTAGGCCAGTTTGAACCGGTCCAAGCCATTTGGAACCGGTTCAGACCGGTTTGAACCGGTTTAGGCCAGTTTGAACCGGTCCAAGCTGGTTTGAACCGGTCCAAGCCGGTTTGAACCGGTTCAGACCAGTTTGGACCGATTTAGGCTCGTTTGAACCAGTTTAAGCCAGTTTAAACTGCTCCAAGACGGTTGGATTCAGTTCAGACCGGTTTGAACTGGTCCAAGCTGGTTGGATCCGGTTCAGAGCAGTTTGAACCGGTATAGGCCAGTTTCAACCACTCAAAGCTGGTTGGAACCAGTTCAGACCGGTTTGAAGCGGTTAAAGCCCCTTTGAACCGCTTTAGGCCAGTTTGAACTGGTCCAAGCCGCTTTGGACCAGTCCAATCTGGTTGGAACTGGTTCAGACCGGTTGGAACCAGTTTAGGCTAGTTTGAAGCGGTTTAGGACAGTTTGAAACAAACCAGGCCAGTCTGAACTGGTCCAAGCCGGTTGGATCCGGTTCAGACCGGTTTGAACCGGTTTAGGCTAGTTTTAAGTGGTTTAAGCCAATTTAAACCGGTCCAAGACAGTTGGATTCAGTTCAGACTGGTTTGAACCAGTTTAGGCCAGTCTGAACAGGTCCAAGTCAGTTGGATCCGGTTCAGACCGGTTTGAACCGGTTTAGGCCAGTTTGAACTGGTCCAAGCCGGTTGGAACCGGTTCAGACTGGTTTGAACCGGTTTAGGCTAGTTTGAAGCGGCTTAGGAAAGTTTGAATCGGTCCTAGCTGGTTGAAACCAGTTCAGACCGTTTTGAACCTGTTTAGCCCAGTTTATACTGGTCCAAGCCAGTTGGAACCGGTTCAGACCGGTTTGAATCGGTTTAGGCTAGTTTGAAGCGGTTTAGGCCAGTTTGAACCTCTCAAAGCCGGTTGGAACCAGTTCTGACCGGTTTGTACCAGTTTAGGCCACCTTGAACTGGTTTAAGCCGGTTTGAACCGGTCCAAGCCCGTTGGAACTGTTTCAGACCGTTTTGAACCAGTTTAGGCCGGTTTGAACCAGTGAAAGCTGGTTGGAACAGGTCCAGACCACTTTGCACTTGTCCAAGCTGGTTGGAACCGGTCCAGAACGCTTGGAACTGGTCTAAGCCAGTTGGAACCAGTGAAATTCAGTTGGAACCTGTTCAGACCGGTTTGAACTGGTTTAGGCCACTTTGAACCGATTTAAGCCAGTTTGAACCGGTCCAAGCTGGTTGGATTCGGTTCAGACCAGTTTTATCTGGTTTAGGCCAGTTTGAACCAGTCCAAGCCGGTTCGATCCGGTTCAGACCGGTTTGAACCGGTTTAGGCCAGTTTGAACCGGTCCAAGCCGGTTCGATCCGGTTCAGACCGGTTTGAAACGGTTCAGACCGGTTTGAACCGGTTTAGGCTAGTTTGAATTGTCCTAGCTCGTTGAAACCAGTTCAGAACGGTTTCAACCAGTTTAGCCCAGTTTAAACCGGTGCAAGCCAGTTGAAACCGGTTCAGACTGGTTTAGGCCAGTTTGAACTACTCAAAGCCGGTTGGAACCAGTACCAGGTGGAGCTGGTAGACAATCCCCCTGGACACAGAATTGACTTGTGCCTCCATGGACAGCTGTGAGTCCAAAATTACTCCCAGGCTGCACACCTTGTCCTTCAGGGGCACAGTTACCCCATTCAGTACCAGGGAATCCCCCATACCCGCCCACCCCCTGTCCCCCCAAAACAGTACTTCTGTCTTGTCAGGATTCAACCTCAATCTGTTAGCCACCATCCATCCTCCAACCGCCTCCAGGCACACACACAAACTGGCTTGGTCTGGTTCAAAGTGGCCTAAACCAGTTCAAACCGGTCTGAAGAGGTTCCAACCATTTTTGAGTGGTTCAAACTGGCCTAAACCGTTTCAAAACGGTTTGAACCAGTCAGAACTGGTTTCAACTGGCCGGTTTGAAATGGTCCAAGCCGGTTGGAACCGGTTCAGACTGCTTTGACCCGGTTTAGGCTATTTAGAACCGGTTTAGGCCAGTTTGAAACACTCACAGCCAGTTGGAACCAGTTCAGACGGGTTTGAACCAGTTTAGGCCAGTTTAAACTGGTCGAAGCCTGTTGAAACCGGTTCACACCGGTTTGAATCGGTTTAGGCAAGTTTGAACCGGTCCAAGGAATTTTGAAACGGTCCAAGCCGGTTGGAACCGGTTCAGACCGGTTTGAACCTGTTTAGGCTAGTTTGAAGCGGTTTAGGACAGTTTGAATCAGTCCTAGCTGGTTGAAACCAGTTCAGACATTTTTGAAACAGTTAAGGCCACCTTGAACCGCTTTAGGCCAGTTTGAACACGTTCAACCGGTTGGATCTGGTGTAGACCGGTTTGAACCGGTTTAGGCCAGTTTGAACCGGTCCAAGCCGCTTTGAACCAGTCCAAGCCGGTTGGAACCGGTTAAGATCGGTTTGAACCAGTTTAGGCTAGTTTGAAGCAGTTTAGGCCAGTTTCAACCTGTTTAAGCCAGTTTAAACCAGTCCAAGTCGGTTTGAAACGGTCCAAGGTGGTTGGATCCGGTTCAGAGCAGTTTGAACTGGTATAGGCCAGTTTGAAACACTCAAAGCCGGTTGGAACCACTTCAGACCAGTTTGAACCAGTTTAGGCCAGTTTGAACCGGTCCAAGCTGGTTTGAACCGGTCCAAGCCAGTTTGAACCGGTTCAGACCGGTTTGAACCGGTTTAGGCTAGTTTGAAGCGGTTTAGGACAGTTTAAACCAGACCAGGCCGGTTTGAACCGGTCCAAGCTGGTTGGATCCGGTTCAGACCGGTTTGAACCGGTTTAGGTGAGTTTGAACCGGTCCAAGCCGCTTTGAACCAGTCCAAGCCGGTTGGAACCGGTTCAGACTGGTTTGAACAGGTTTAGGCTAGTTTGAAGCAGTTTAGGCCAGTTTGAACCTGTTTAAGCCAGTTTAAACCAGTCCAAGCCGGTTTGAAACGGTCCAAGGTGGTTGGATCCAGTTCAGACCAGTTTGAACCGGTTTAGGCTAGTTTGAAGCAGTTTAGGACAGTTTAAACCAGACCAGGCCGGTTTGAAATGGTCCAAGCCGGTTGGAACCGGTTCAGACCGGTTTGAACCGATTTAGGGTAGTTTGAACCGGTTAAAGCCACTTTAAACCACTCCAAGACGGTTAGATTCAGTTCAGACCGGTTTGAACTGGTCCAAGCTGGTTGGATCCGGTTCAGCCCGGTTTGAACCAGTTTAGGCCAGTTGAAACCGGTCCAAGCCAGTTGAAACCGGTTCAGACCGGTTTCAACCGGTTTAGGCCAATTTGAAACACTCAAAGCCGGTTGGAACCAGTTCAGACCGGTTTGAACTGGTTAAGGCCACTTTGAACCGCTTTAGGACACTTTGAACCGGTCCAAGCTGGTTTGAACCGTTCAAAGCTGGTTCGAACCAATTCAGACCAGTTTGAAGAGGTTTAGGCCAGTTTGACTCAAAAATGCTGCCAAACGGTTGCAAATGCTTCCCTGAGATGTCTAGCTGTCGAAACAGAAGGCTTTTTATCACAGGAAAAGAAATCAGCCCTCGACAACATAACCGGCAGAAAAACATTTTTTTGAAAAAATCCCTAAGCCCCGGGATCACAATTTCATCAAAAATCTGACTTTCGGCAAATGACTCAAAAATGGTGGCAAACGGTTGCAAATGCTCCCCTGAGATGTTTGGCGGTCGAAACAGAAGGCTTTTTATCACAGGACAGAAAATCCTTAACCGGCAGAAAAAGTTTTTTTTGAAAAAATCCCTAAGCCCCGGGGTCACAATTTTATCAAAAAATCTGACTTTCGGCAATTCACTCAAAAATGGTGCCAAACGGTTGCAAATGCTACCCTGAAAAGTGTTGCGGTCAAAACAGAAGGCTTTTTATCACAGGACAGAAAATCCTTAACCGGCAGAAAAAGATTTTTTTGAAAAAATCCCTAAGACCCGGGGACACAATTTCAGCAAAAATCTGACTTTCGGCAATTGACTCAAAAATGGTGCCAAACGGTTGCAAATGCTCCCCTGAGAGGTTTGGCGGTCGAAACAGAAGGCTTTTTATCACAGGAAAAGAAATCAGCCCGCGACAACTTAACTGGCAGAAAAAGATTTTTTTGAAAAAATCCCTAAGCCCCGGGGTCACAATTTCATAAAAAATCTGACTTTCGGCCATTCACTCAAAAATGGTGCCTATTGAAGAAAGTAGGAA
This sequence comes from Podarcis melisellensis, assembly GCF_964234715.1. Classification (NCBI taxonomy): domain Eukaryota; kingdom Metazoa; phylum Chordata; class Lepidosauria; order Squamata; family Lacertidae; genus Podarcis; species Podarcis melisellensis. Next base: position 11,088,319 of record NC_138540.1, read on the forward strand.
ACACCACTGGGCCGGTAAGATATAATCTAAGTCAAATCCGTTATTTTGACTACTGGCTCCTCACAGAGCTCCTGACTCATGACAGTGTGTTGCCCATCGCTCATTTTTGACTAAAGGATTTTATGCAGCCACTGCTGGCGGGGACATTTTGGGACCCAAAATATCCAACGCCACTAAATTCTGGTGTACTTTTTAACATAATAGTGTAAACAGGGATCAACACTGAAAAGCCATTCCCCCTGCCGCACTACTTTATATGGAAACAAGTGGAAAAACCTCTGTGATTGAGGCTACCAACAAGGCGCCATTTTGTACAACGAACACTTCTGAGGTCATTCTTACTACTACTTTACCACTACTTTACTAAGACTTTACTACTGCTTTACTACTGCTTTACTACTACTTTACTACTACTTTACTACCACTTTACCACCACTTTACTACTACTTTAATACCATTTTACTACTGTTTTACTACTGCTTTACTATCATTTTACTACTACTTTGCTATCCTTTTACTACTACTTTAAAACTATTTTACTACTATTCCACCGCTTTACTATTGGACCATTTTACTACTACTTTACTACTATCTTACTGGTGTTTCACTACTGCCTTACTACCAATTTACTACTATTTTACTACTGCATTACTACTACTACTTTACTACTGTTTTACTACTACTTTACTGGTATTTTACTACTATTCCAATACTCTACTATTGTTTTACCATTACTTAACTGCTACTTCACTACTGGTTTACTATTGCTTTACTACCACTTTACTTCCACTTTACTACTGCTACTTTATTACTTATCCTACTTTACTATTTATACTTTACTATTTATGCCAAACGATTGCAAATGCTCCCCTGAGATGCTTGGCAGTCGAAACAGAAGGCTTTTTATCTCAGGAAAAGAAATCAGCCCGCGACAACTAAACTGGCTGAAAAAGATTTTTTTGGAAAAAAATCCCTAAGCCCCGGGGTCACAATTTCATCGAAAATCTGACTTTCGGCAATTCACTCAAAAATGGTGCCAAACGGTTGCAAGTGCTCACCTGAGATGTTTGGCGGTCGAAACAGAAGGCTTTTGATCACAGGACAAGAAATCAGCCCTCAACAACTTAACCAGCAGAAAAACATTTTTTTGAAAAAATCCCTAAGCCCCGGGGTCACAATTTCATCAAAAATCTGACTTTCGGCAATTCACTCAAAAATGGTGCCAAACGGTTGCAAATGCTCCCCCGAAACGTTTGGCGGTTGAAACAGAAGGCTTTTTATCACAGGACGGGAAATCCTTAACCGGCAGAAAAAGTTTTTTTTGAAAAAATCCCTAAGCCCCGGGGTCACAATTTCAGCAAAAATCTGACTTTCGGCAATTCACTCAAAAATGGTGCCAAATGGTTGCAAATGCTCCCCTGAAAAGTTTGGGGGTTAAAACAGAAGGCTTTTTATCACAGGACAGAAAATCCTTAACCGGCAGAAAAAGATTTTTTTGAAAAAAATCCCTAAGTCCCGGGGTCGCAATTTCATCAAAAATCTGACTTTCGGCAATTCACTCAAAAATGGTGCCAAACGGTTGCAAATGCTCCCCTGAAAGGTTTGGCGTTTTGAAACAGAAGGCTTTTTAACACAGGACAAGAAATCAGCCCTCAACAACTTAACCGGCAGAAAAAGATTTGTTTGAAAAAATATCTAAGCCCCGGGGCCACAATTTCATCAAAAATCTGACTTTCGGCAATTCACTCAAAAATGGTGCCAAACGGTTGCAAATGCTCCCCTGAAAGGTTTGGCGGTCGAAACAGAAGGCTTTTTATCACAGGAAAACTCAAACTCAAAAACTCAAAAATGTTTATTGGGCTTTACGCCCACCATGAAACACAACACAACAAAACAAATCAAATAAAACTGCGGACTCGTACAAACCACAAGTAGTATAACACAGTTCACAACTCACAAAGACAGATATTAGCCATTCATAAGAAAAGTTTAAGATTAAAATTAAAAAAACTTAGGCACTACACTAAAATCAATATTTGATGTCATTATAGAAAATTCTTATAACTATCAATAATCAGCTAACATTCCATTCCGTCTCTTGTACGAGAGGACGGCTGTTAGGAATTTAGCAACCTGTAGTTTAATATAGGGACGCAGGTGGCGCTGTGGGTTAAAGCCTCAGCGCCTAGGACTTGCCGATCGAAAGGTCGGCGGTTCGAATCCCTGCGGCGGGGTGCGCTCCCGCTGCTCGGTCCCAGCGCCTGCCAACCTAGCAGTTCGAAAGCACCTCCGGGTGCAAGTAGATAAATAGGGACCGCTTACCAGCGGGAAGGTAAACGGCGTTTCCGTGTGCGGCTCTGGCTCGCCAGAGCAGCGATGTCACGCTGGCCACGTGACCCGGAAGTGTCTCCGGACAGCGCTGGCCCCTGGCCTCTTAAGTGAGATGGGCGCACAACCCCAGAGTCTGTCAAGACTGGCCCGTACGGGCAGGGGTACCTTTACCTTTACCTAGTTTAATATAAGGATCCACATCTTGGAGAACCCAGGCAAGCTGTAGGTCTACTGGTTTGTCAGCCATAGGCTGGATTATGGAGCACGGGCTGAACTGTACAAAGGGCAGATAAACATAACATGATGTAGAGATTCAGATGTTTTCATTTCACAAGCACACATTGAAGAGACTTGGCCCTTAGTGAATCTATGTCTCAGCACATTTGTTGGAAAGACATTGAACCTAGCTCTAATGAAGACATATCGGTGAGACGCGGCCATAAGCGATGTTAAGTAGGACGGAGCGCGGTAGATAGGGGTTATGCCGAAATTTAACGGCGAGCAGGCTCCACCACCAGCTACGAAATTTTGGAATAGCTCCGCATCATGTAGCCTTTGATTTATACACCTTTTTGCCACATTTAGATCCAGTTTGAGCAATTCCGTGGGCGAGATCTCATAGGACAGCAATTTGGCATGGATTTTTCCTGACCACAAATTTGTGAAGTCATCCCGCCACATGCATTGAATGAGATAGTGGTTCGGGAGTTTATGCCATAGGGATATCCAATAAATCAAAACTCTCCTCCATATAACTCCACTGAGGGGATCTTCATTTCTAAGCAAATAGCCGCATTACTTAAGCATGTTGGTAATTTTAGAAGTCGGCGTAAGAATTGGCTTTGGAGTGACTCTAAAGGTGAGAGGTTTGCAAAGGCAGCCCATAAAGGTGCAGCATAGGCCATTGTGGCCATCACTTTGATGCTATACACTTTCAAGGCCGCAGGGATGAATAAGGCCCCCTCAGAGTAGAAAAAATGGAGGAGGGAGTGTGATAGGGCTTTTGTCTTGTTTTGAAGATATTCAATGTGCGCTTTCCACCCTAAATTATATTGAAAATAAATTCCTAAATATTTAAATTTATGTACTTGTTCGATTTTCGTGCCCTCCAGTTTCCATGAATAAAGTTTTCGACTCCTTGAAAATATCAGTACTTTGGACGTGGTGTGGTTGATAGACAGATGGTTAGAATGGCAATATGTCGCAAAAATCTTTAGTGCCCTCCTTAAACCCACTCTGGAGTAAGAGAGTAGTACTGCATCATCTGTGTAGAGAAGTAAAGGACAACGGTAATCTGCTATATGAGGGGTGTGGATAAATTTTTGTGAGATGGCTACTGGGTACCTCATATCACTGGTAAATAAGTTAAAAAGAAGAGGCGCTAAAATACAACCCTGGCGTACACCCTTATTTACTGGCACTGGGTTTGTCAGGTCTCCAGCAGGGGATAATCTCACCCTGGCCACGGACCCGGCATGAAGTTGGGAGATAAGCCACAGGAGCCTTCTATCTATTCCCCAACAAGCAAGTTTATCCAATAGTAATTTCCTCAGAATACTATCAAACGCAGCTTTCAAATCTATGAAAGCAGCGCAAAGTTGGCCCCGCCGAGGTGTCGAGTATTTCCGGGCTAAGTGATAAAGAATAATTGCCTGGTCTGTTGTGGATCGGTTTAATCTAAATCCAGCTTGCTCATGTCCAATCAGGTCAGCCTCAACTGACCATTTCATCAACCTTGCCAGCAAAAAACGGGCATATATTTTCCCAATGGACGATAGCAGACTGATATTCCGATAATTCCCTGGGTCACCGGGAGGGCCTTTTTTGTAGATAGGAATTATAATGGCCTCCTTCCACATTCCTGGTATTAAGCCCGTGGCATTTATTGCATCGAACGTTTTAGCTAAAATCCCTGCCCACCATGCAGAATGAAGCTTTATAGCCTCAACAGGGACCAAATCTGGCCCAGGGGCCTTACCAGTTTTCAGCTCAGCTATCAATTCTAAGATTTCTGCAGGGTTGGTATTGGGCCAGACGGGAAGGGGTTAGAAGGTCTCCAATGAGTGGCTGGAGCTTCTGCCACTGAGAAATATTTTATCAGGAACTGCTCCCATGTAGGAGCCGGGATCACCGTTAAGGGATACTTCATGTTTCTTCCCTTTATTAAGGACCAAAATTTCCAGGAGTTATGAGATTTTGAGGCAGAAATTATAGTCTGCCAACGATTTAAATGCCATTCCCGTTTGGCCGATTTCTGGGCCTGTTTGTATGCTTTTTTAGCCAGGGAATAAGATGGAGGTAAGGCCGGAGCTCCGGAAAGTTTATAGTCATTATATATTGTATGTAAATGGAGTCTGGCTAGTTTGCAAGCAGAGTTGAACCAAGGGATGCCAAATTTAACATAATCGTTTTTAACTCCATAGGTTGGAGAAGTAAAAAAGCGAGTTAAAACTTCTATCAGGCAAGAAAAAAAATTCATACAGGTAATAGGATCACGCGGGACTATTCCTACGTCCGGCTGATCACCAGAAAACTTTTCTCAGATAAAATCCGTATATCTATGAGCGAGGGCAGGGGACCATCTAATCCCCTTTGTTTTAGTGGACGACTCCACAATCACCGGGATTGGGTGGGAGTGGTCAAGCAACTGCCAGTCAACACATAACTTGGTTGTCAGGGGAAGATGGTTACTGAATTGGGCATTATCAATTTTAAAAGAGGTGACATTCAAAAATAGATCCCGGGAAACCAATACATAGTCAAGAACACTGTTTGATTTTAACCCCAGGTGGGTGAACTCTCCTGGTATGTCTGGAGGACACCTGCCATTTAATATAATTAAATTAAGGCGTAGAGTCATCCGGTAAAGCATCACTCCGGCCTTATTGACTTTTACATCCTTTGATATTCTAGTGGGGATGTATACTAGATCGTAAGCTTCAGTGCCGGGGTCAATCCACCACTTAGACTTTTTAAGAGCCTCGCAGTTTGAGGCTATCCAAGCATTAAAATCGCCTCCAATAATGGAGGGGACATTGGGATATTTAAGATAACAAGAAATTAAAAAATCCTCTAGGGATTCCCATCTAAAAGTAAGATCAGCTGATAATCCACCCAGAGGGAAATAGACATTTGTAACCAATAAAGAGAAGTTTCCACCAGAGATCAGTCCGGTAATAGCATAAGGCGGAAATGCATGCACTAGTGAAAGTTTAGCCCGAAGTTTAAGGGAGATACCAATTGTAAGGCCACCTTTAGGGCGGCCACCATTTGTTGACGGGCTGGCAGGCAGACATATAAACTCAAAGCCATTTAACTCAATTTCCTTCTCCACCCAAGTTTCTTGTAATAGTATGATAAGAAAGGAATTAATATATTTTTGGAATTCTGGATCTAATTTTTTACTTTTCCATCCAGCAATGTTCCAACTTAATATTGAAGGCTGGGATTTCCCCGTTCCTCCAATTGACTGTCATTCGGAAAATTGGCTTGACTTTAATACGGGAAGAGGGGAGCCAATAAAGAAATCAGTTATCTTCCTCTGATGAAAAACCTCTCGTAAAGGCTGAGTGGGATTTACAGGGTCATCTGACTGTTGAGCTTGGCCACTCGATCTATTAGGAGTAGGACCTTGAACAGGGGCGGACCCCTTTTCCAAAAGAGTTTGGTGGGCCGCCCGGGGTGAACCAGCTATCTCGTCAGAAGTTTGGTCTCTCTGTAGCCTGCTACTGGACTTTTGGGCTACTTGATTTATGTGGCCTGTTGGGTCTTCAATCAGTTCCGCCACTGGTCTTGCTGTTGAATCCATAATACTCCACAAGGAGGGATGAGGCTGGGCGAGAGGGCTATTTGGGAAGGTTGGCAAAGGCACCTCTTCTCTTAATTGGTCAGTGCTATAAGAAGGTTCCAGGTCTGGCATCGATGAATGTGTAGAAGGGGATTTTTCCTGTTGTGTGCTGCCTTCTTCAGGTATGTTTTTCGATGGACGGTCATGTAAATCTATTAAGAGCACAGAGGGTTGTTCTGCTTGGAGGGAAGGACTGGTAGTTGCTTCTTGGGGTTGTATCTTATCCTCCATTGCCGACATACATTTAACATTAGATATTGAGAGATCCATATGATCTGGTTCTTCTAGGGAGTCATGTTCACTGTGCGTGAGGATTCTGGTGCTGAGCTTCCTAATAAGTTGGGTTTTAAGTGATTCCAGTCTATTGATAATTTCTTTTTGTTCCACCACTGGTAAATCTGCAAAGGAGGCAATGAGTTCGATCTCTTCTGGTGGAGTCAGGCCACTTTCCGGATGGTCATGGTTCTTTGCTAGGGGAGTAGAGGCCACATAACTCTTCTCCTGGGGTAGAACACCCACTCCGGTGTCCACTGGTGGATCGGGTTTAGCAGATTTTGAGCCCTCTTTGGTTATTGCCGTCAACAATAGGGGTTTAGGCGTAGGGTCTATAAAGGCTCTTGTTGGTACTATCCCACAGCGAAACAAAAATGCTTTCTTTCGTAATATGATAGTGGGAATTTTTGTGGATTGGAACGCAAGCAGGACTCTCTGGGATTTATGATGATGGACAAGGGGGAGGACTGCACAGAGGTCAATTTGTGTTGCCTCCATATTTAAAAGCACCTTTAGGAGATCCTTGGCACCACCCAGAGTTCTCCATTTTGGGTCCCCATTTTGTATAGTTAGGCTCACTTTCCTTGGTGTTAAGATCAAGGATTGATGACCTAATTGAAGGTTAAGGTTGTATTTGAATTTTCCAGTACGTTTGTTATTTAAGGACAAACTCCTCGTCCGCTTCCTCTCTTCAAGGGACTTAACACCGGCTGACGCTGGGGAAATAATAACTAGCTTTTGTTGGAGGCTGTGCAGCTGGGACGAAAGATCATCTAGTCTTTTGAATATACAGTGCAAGGTTTCGATTATTAAATGGGGCTGTTCAAATGTCATATGATTGGTCGTGCCAAGGACCAGTTCCTCCTTCTGTGGAGAGACTACACTCTTACTGTTGGCCACATTGCATGTTAATTGTGGAATTGTTCACTCTTCGTCTTTAAGTGCTGACGCGCAATCAATCAATGGGTTGAAATGGTTCTGAGTTTCTACCATGTAGGAACAATCCAGTAGATTACTCCCTTCTTTAAAGTGACATGGTTCCATCCTTGTTTGCTTAGATCTCGGAAAGGGAATGGGGACTATCTCCTCGTTTCCCATATCCCATAATCCAGATAACGAGAAGAGGGGGGATAATATTTCAACGTCAGCTCAGGAGATAAATATTTCCTTCTAGTCTACCAGCACTTGCAGTGGGGGTATATTTCACTGCCTGTTCATATAAAAGTCGGCGTCTTCACCTTCACCCTCACAAGCCGGCAAACAGGTAAGCAACGCAGACCATTCCTTTGAAGTCCTACTCCGACCAGGAGTAAGACTAATATAGGATTCTCCTTCAAAGCTTATCGCAGGGCCCACCACGGGTCGGTCTCAGATGAAAGGGAAACTCCCAAAGGCCTCACCTTAAACAGGGGAGTTTCTCTTTGTGCAGCTTAAAGATTTTTCTCCAACATCTAGGTCACCAGGAACAGGCTGACAGAGGATGGTGAAGGTCTTTTCTCTGGCGACTTTCTCTTGCCCAGCGAGTCAGTAAAACAATAAAACAATAAACTAAAACAATAAAACGATAAACTAAAGGCAAAGAGAAGCGAGGAGGTGATAAAACAGCCGGTAAGACGTTAAAACTGAGAGTTTAAAACCAAGAAGTGGCTAAAAACTACTTAAAAACTACTTTAAAACTTAACTAAAAGCAGCGGACACTGACTAGGCTGCTTTCTCCGTCGCCATCTTGGTCTCATTCCATCACATCTTGTTCATATATTTTCTCTTCTTTCTTTATGATCTCTTCTGATAGTCTCCTTAAGCCGATAAACACCAATAGTAATAATAATCCTGTGTGAATTTTCCGTTCTTCCAATCCTCAAAACAAGATGGTTTCCATATATCATCTCCTTCATAGATAACATCACTCTTTCCATCATAATCTTGCGAAACTGTCGCTCCTAAGTCCCACTGAGGAGTTTAATCCACCATATATAAACAGCTTTGTTTCTCTCTTTCTCCTCCCAGACTCAAGCCCTCCAACAGAGCTTCCCAATATGGCGACGGCATTTTTAACTGTGTCATTCCAAAGCTCTTATACCTTCCAGGCTCTTCTTGAAACATGCTTTGGTTCGAAAGTTTATCTCCACACAGCCTTAAATCCACAGCTTAAGTCCTTAAAACGACATTTCTGACTCATAACTCATAAGGGGAGGGGATTCTTGTTTAATCACATAAGAAAAGAAAGGAAAGTTTTTCCCCCCGCCCCCATCAGTCATTTGCCGTACCTAGTGGGGGGCCACTAGGGGGCGCATTGGAAGATGGCTGACAATAACATCTCTCCGACCCACACAAGGTAATTTGGAGGCTATGATGGGGGTAATTAGCCTCCTTAACCCCCCCAACACGGTTTCTGGCCCAGTGGACGAGTCTATTGCCTATGATCCAAATGCGCACAACCACGTCACCTAAAAGGAAAAGAGCATAACAAGGAGGGGTCAGGAGTGGTGAAAACAGTCATAAAGGCCTCCAAATGTACCCTTTAAAAGCATCCGCATCCCATCGACCCAGATCCTTTATCCTTTCAGCCGGAAGGCCTAAGTGTACCACTGTAGTGGCTGCCCCAATCCGAAATGAGTGGGCCACAAATTCAGCTGGGGGAAAACCGCAAGCAGCAATTGCCTTACGCATAACGCGTGTAAACTGATGTCTTGTAAGGCGGGAGCCATCTGCATGTATGAAAAATGGTCCAGGGGTATTTGGCCTCAAATATATAAATCGTCTTGCGTCCTTTACTGGATATGGCCCTTTCTTTTGAGTTGCTATAAGCCGAGTTAGGGCCCCTTTACCTAGCTGATCAGTTTTTGAGCTCCGGATATGGAGAACTAGATCTGAGCGAGATAGTGTCATATCCTTTAAGAGGATCCCATGTGCAACAAAATCTGGATGGTCGTCGCAAACCACCTCGCATATTCACAAGGCGCCGAAAAAGGTGATGGTGTAAGCTGCTGAAAATAGGTGCTAAAGAAAGGTGCTAAAGGTCTCAAAGGCTGTAAGAATAAGATCAGTAGAAGACAAAGTAAAGTGCATGTATAAATACGAAGAAGACTTGCAGAAGGGACTTGGAAAAGAGTTAAGAGCCTCGGACAGAAGATTACCAGGTTGATGGACTATATGGAATTGGCGGAAACGACTGGCAGAATCCGAGACCAGGGAGAAGAGACAGTGGAAGAAGATTGGAAAAAGTTTAAAGACTATTTATAGAAATATTGTAAAATTAATGAGTGTTAGAAAAATGTTGGAATGAAGTTATATGGCTTTAGTAGAAATGTTAGAAGGAATTAAGTACAAATAGGTCATTGGAGTTTTAAAGGGAAAATAAGGTTAAAATATGTTAAGACAATTATTATGACAGAAAATAAAGGAAGATGGAAAGGAATTGCCGAATCATTTAATAGAAGTGGAATACAAAAAGGGAGGTGTGAGGAGGTCGCTGAAACAAGGGAATGTAAGATATGATATTGAAATGGTATAATGTGTGTTTTAAATTGTTTTTGCTCTGTCTTGTTTAGTTTGTGTTAATGTTGTGTTGTGTATTGTGTATATATTGTATTGTATTGTATTGTATTGTTTATTCTTTCTTTTTTCTTTTCTTTTTTCTTTTTTGTAAGGTTTAAAAGTAATAAATATTTTTTTTAAAAAAAAATAAAGGTCTCAAAGGCTGCACATGCTACTGAGCATCACATGGGCATGGCTTTATCTATAAAATACGCCCCTTCAAATTTAAAACCCAGCCAACGGAAGTCGTCCAGGTGAACTGGAAGAAGACGAAAGGCAGACTCGATGTCGCACTTAGCTAAAAGGGCTCCCCTGTCAAATCGCCAAATAAGCTTTACTGCTTGATCAAAGGGGGCATACCTCACAGAACACAGTTCCTGTGGTATTGCATCGTTAACTGAACACCCCCTTGTATAGAAAAGCTGGCCTGGGGATGACACGGCCGAGGATTCCCCAGATCGCGCGGGGCTTGGAGCCAGCTTCCGCGTGCGTGTTGGGGGCGTGAAGGCCGCAACACCACCTCCTTCCGAGGTCAGAAGTGGCTTTCCGAAATGGCCTTCAGAAGGTAGATTTGATGTGGAATTGTGCCGCCTAGTTTGGGTCTCAGTAACTAGGGACCCAGGAGGCCACCCAGATCAATTTCCCTATCTTGATCAGTGGTATAATGCTTGCATGAAAAATCCTCCATGGATGATGAAGTGCAAGGGCGACACCTGCCGGATTTTAGCAGTGAAGCAGGAGGCCCGAAAAAAACATAGATAAACCCAAGCCTCCAGCCCTGCTAAGAAGATCTACCAGGGCCACCCAGAAGAGGAGAATTTTCTCTTTCCGCCTCCATATGCCCCTTCGGCCAGGATTGTGCCATCACCTCCAGTCCAGCCACCCGCTGCAGTCCAATTATTACAAGCTCCATCTAGCATTCCGGATGTGCCCTCCTTGCCAGCCCCAGTGCTGGTACGAAATCAAGCCCAAATTGCCAAAGTCCAAGCCCCCCAGGAAAAGGAGATTATAGGCACTTCAGCATTGGAGGCCCTGGGAGCTGTGAGAGGAGCCGAACCTGGAGAAGTGGCAGCAACTCCAACCCGGAGTGACGTCAGCAACCCGGCAGGCACTCCAGACACTCTGAGAAAGTCAGGCCTGTGGGCAGTTGTGGATGCAATAAGTGATACTGGAATGAAGTTAGTAATAAAGATGAAGGAAAGTGATGCAACAAGCCCCCCCCCATGCCACCTCCATCTAAAGGAGGACATTACTTTTGTAACAAGAAGGGGGGCCAAGCCCCGATGTTCCCTTTGAGAGCAGTTTTGGGACCCCAAGAGCCCAGGCCCACAGATGATCAGGGCATAGACCGGTTCAAACCGGCTTGGACCCCCACAAACCGGCCTAGACCAGTTCAAACTGATTTGGATCGGCCAAACTGGCTTAAACCAGCACAAACCACCCTAGATCGGTTCAAACCAGCCTAGACTGGTTCAAACTGGCTTCGGCCGGCGCAAACCAGTCTTGACCGGTTCAAACGGCTTTGACCAGTTCAAACCAGCCTAGACCTGTTGCAACCAGTATGAGCTAGTTCCAACCAGTCTAGGCCAGTTTAAACTGGTCTGGGCAAGTTGGAACCTGCCTGGACCTTTTCCAACTGGTTTGGCAGGTTCCAGCTGGCTTGGACTGTCAACATAGAGGAAGAACAGGAGCCCCAAAGGAAATAATACGGAAGCTTTAGAGACAAGGACGGATTAGGGGCTCCAAGTTGTGGGGGAAGAGGCTGCCATAATAAAACACTGCTTCTCATCGCAGAGCCTACAGAAGGTTGGAAGCAGCCCCACGTTGCTACCTTCAAGCTATGCTCACTCTCGCCCAACCTTCCTGTCCCCTTTGGGATCGTTCTGTACAAACCCAACACTCCCCCCCCCCAAAAAAGAAACCTTCAGTCCCATCCAGTCCGCAAGCAGGAGACAAAGAGAGGGGACCAGTCTAAGGACACAAACAGGGTGGGGAGGAAGGTGAATCAAGAGAGAGAGAGATTTGCTAATGACTTTTATTAATCCTTGCAAGCTTTCATCGTACATGAATGCCCGTGGAGAAAACCCACACAAACCGGGCAGGGCCTGACACCGCAAATATAAGTTAGCTAACTTCCGGCAAGGGGCAGGGTAAGTGGAGCTGAGAAGCAAAGGCCCTGAAGGGATGTCAGGCGCTGGCGGCCTTTTCCTTGTAGGTGGCCATCATCTTCTTGATCTCAGCAATCGCTTTTCCAGGGTTCAGCCCCTGAAACAAGAACAGGAAAGGTGGAAAAAGTCCTTCAACTGCTAGTGCAACCCCATTGCCACGTCCGACACAAGAAGACAACATCTGCACATCCAAGAGGCAAATGGAAATGTGGCAGCAGGTAGGGAGCTCCCTTCATCCCTTTGCACGATAACTGGCAGATGGGGAGAGACAAGAGCCCTCAAGGTGCTGCTGGAATATGATTCTCACCTGCAGAAGTCCATGACCACCAACCCTGCTGACTGGCATGATGGGGCTGCTGGGAGTGCAGCAACACCCCGAGTTCCCCATCCTGGCCGCCACCTGCCCCTGACCCACATGGAATGAGTCACCCATTTCCAAGAAAACACAGCAGAGCAGCCTGCATAAACAAGCCCAGAACAGCCGCACAGGGAGCCAGAAGCATCCCAAAGTCCTTCTCAAAGTGTCCCAACAGCATTTCTGGCGAAGCCCCTGGGGGAAGGGGGAGAGAAACGACTGCCAGCTTCTTCCCTCCCCTCCATTCCCCCAGTGTGGACTGTGCTGGCGGGGGGAGGGGGGAGAGCCCTCACCTTGGGGCAAGTCTTTGTGCAGTTCATGATGGTGTGGCAACGGTATAGGGAAAAGGGGTCCTGCAGCTGAGCTAGGCGCTCCTCTGTGTAATCGTCCCGAGAGTCAATCATCCAACGATAAGCCTGGAAGACAGAAAAAGAGGGTGCTGGGTGTGAATCTTTGCACAGAAGAGGGGCTTACATGCCCAGGGGTCTCCCTAAAGCCACTGCCGACATAAGGAGGGGAGGGTTTGCGGGCTCACGCCCACCAACATCCGTGTGGGGCTGGCTGCGGCTCTGCACAACCTGCGTCAGCCCCAGGGCCAGCCAATTGGCTGGCTGCAAGGGCGGGGCTTGGGTCACCTAAGGTCGGCGCGGCCCAAGATCGCCCCTTTCCTTCCTCACCCCAGCTGCGGTTTCCCACCCATCCACCCTCTAGGTTTTCCCTCGGACTTTGCTATGAACCTCGGTTGGTCGCCGCAAGGAGTCTGGTAGGAATTTTTCCACTTGGCTAATTGGCATTCATTTAAACCCATTTGGTTTTTTCGCCTACCTCGTAGCAAATCGTCACAACGCCTTTGGTTTGGCAGTTAGGCATTGGTAAGGGTATTATTATGCAGATGAGTCGGGGGAAGGAGTGCCATCACCTCCCCCAAATATTTAAGGGTAGTCCGATAAAGGATTCCAGGGGCCTCGCCCGAAACCTATGGAAGCTAGGGCCTAAAGCGCGCCCCTGAGCGGTGACCCCTCGTTGAGTGCCTAGGGATGTTCATCTCAGTGGCTCCCCCTGCTGGTGTTAACCCTTTCCGGTTCTCATGCCGGATAGTCTGATAGGACCCATGCCTAAAGCCAATACCGCTCTTACCTGTAACCAATAAGTAAAGGTAAAGGTAAAGGTACCCCTGCCCGTACGGGCCAGTCTTGACAGACTCTGGGGTTGTGCGCCCATCTCACTCAAGAGGCCAGGGGCCAGCGCTGTCCGGAGACACTTCCGGGTCACGTGGCCAGCGTGACATCGCTGCTCTGGCGAGCCAGAGCTGCACACGGAAACGGCGTTTACCTTCCCGCTGGTAAGCGGTCCCTATTTATCTACTTGCACCCGAGGGTGCTTTCGAACTGCTAGGTTGGCAGGCGCTGGGACCGAAAGACGGGAGCGCACCCCGCCACGGGGATTCGAACCGCCGACCTTTCGATCGGCAAGTCCTAGGCGCTGAGGCTTTAACCCACAGCGCCACCTGCGTCCCTGTAAAGTTGTGGCCAATTTCGCCCCTTAACCTAAGATTTTGGTGTCCTGTCTCTTTATTTATTCCAACTGGTGGGAGGCAGGAATCGCCATGCAATGCCTGACACTCCTTCCCCCTCCCTCTGCCTTTCACCATGACACCTTTTGCCCATTCAGCTGACTCCCTCTTCTCTTTCCAGGGTCTTCTGCACCCACCTGCTAGCCCACCAGAAACGCATCCCCTGGCTCCTGTCCATCACAGCCTCTCCCTCCTTCAACCTGAGAACCACTGAGCATCACCCCATACCTGGTCCTCCTTTCCCCTCATACCCCACTGATGATTGGCAGGAGTCTCCCTGCCCCACTGGCAAGATGGATTGAGTTCTGGGCTTCCCCACCCAGCTATTCCCTGGCAGCCAGTGGGCACTTCTGGTCTTGTTACCTGCATGAGCACAGCGGGGCCCAGGTACTTGTCTCCGTTCCACCAGTAACTGGGGCAGCTGGTGCTGCAGCAGGCACAGAGGATGCATTCGTATAGCCCGTCCTGGCAGGGAGCAAAAGAGGAGCCACAGAGTCAAAGGACTATTTAGCATCTGCCACGAGGGAAAATGAAGCACAGCCCCACCAGAGGAACACCTTGCGTGGGTCCCAGTCCACCCAGACAACCTCCGATGAAGTGAACAAAAGCAAGGGAAAGGGGCTCGGTGGGCTGCCACAATGCCAGTTTGTTCCCTAGCAAGTGTTTTTCAGGGGTGCGCTGCCTTGAAACACGGAAAGCTCCCTCCCAAACCGCAGTGGCAAGGAGCAGCCACTGACAGGGCCACTGAAATGCCACTTAGAGGTCTTCTGAAACCACCCAAGACAAGGTACCACTGTCATCACATCAAATGGCAAATCTGTAAGCCAAAAATTGCGCATAGTGTGCGTGTGTGTCACAGCTTGTGTGCAGTAACTGCAGCTCCTGTTTCACTACATGTGCCTCCAGGAAAGGGAGAAGATGAATGGGATAGAGATCCCCTGCCTGGCTCCAGGCTCTGCCATAATGGAACTGCCCTCCTCCCACCTGGCTCCAGGCTGATGGAGATGAGCCACCCTCGGTTTGCCCCAAAGGCTCCTGTAAGACCCTTCAAGGGGAGGAAGGTCAGTGATCTGCTGAAGGAGGCCACTTGGGGGCATGAAGCGGGAGAGGGGCTTCCACCTCTCCGCTAAGAACTGCACCGGTCTTTTAGCCAGGCTCGATGTGCAGACCCCTGCCCAATTGCCCCAGGCAACTCAGCTTTGCCTCCGAGTGACCAGGCAGGACTCCTTGAGGAAAGGAGGCCATTTTCATCTCCTAGACTATCTCAGCCTCAAAGCCCAGAGCAGCAGCAGGAGCAGCTGCCACTCAGCAAAATGAAGGATGCACAACTTCCTGGGCAGAAAAAGAGGCTGAGGTGGGGTGGGGCAGATTCATGGCTTGAAAGGGGGATTTAGACAAATTCACGGAGGAGGACAAGGGTTTTGATGGCTACGGTTATGCAGTACTTCCATTGCCAGAGGTAAGAAGCCTTCGCGTGTGCCAATTGCTGGGGAGCAAAGGGCCAGAGAGGGGTGTGTGCTCCTGTCCTGCTCGAAGATGCCCCACAGGAAGAGAGGATACTGGGCAAGATGGGCCTGATCTTGCTTCAGGGCTCTTCTTAGGTGCCCATAAAAACTAGTGGCAGGGGCTTGGTGCACAACGGGTTCAGTTCCTGGAGGCACTTCTTAAGCAGAGCTCTTGGGCAGCAGCAGGGACAAGAGAGGGCTTCCTCTGACAGTGGAGGAGCAGAACCCTGAAGTGGAGTAAGCCAGGCAGGCCTCTCAGTGATGGGGGTCTCAGGACAGGAAGGAGGGGTGACCCGGGGAGGTGAGACTGCAGCTGCCAGTACTAGAGGCTGCCTCCCCGTGGGAAGAAGTTAAGACAGGCCAAAACACCAATGAAGCAGAATGAAAAGAAAAGAGGAGTACTGACCAGCTTCTCCCGATCTTCTATGGACTGGAGATATTGCTCTTTGCCTTGCTTGGACTCGTCCTTCTTTTTCAAATACGGCTGGATGGCTTTGTACTGGGCATAGAAGTTGCTCAAGTCCTGGAATGGGAAAAAGCATTTATTGAGTGCAACAGACTCAAGAAGGGGCAAAAGCTGGGCCCAGTTGGACAGCCCCCTACATCTCAGAGCCCCTCACCCCTGTACAAGGGCAGGGGGCCATCTCAGAGACAAAAACTTGGCACCCCAATACATTCTGCTATATTTTCTTAGTTCTCCTGCTTCCAGAGAAATAACATTACCTTCTGCCAACTGGGCTACAAAGAAGGTGTGAACTTACTGGTACAAGATCCTTCACCACATACATGTGTGGGAGAGGGTATATTTTGGCGACCTTGCCAAGGTCGGTGTCAATCCTCGTGGTGCAAGCCAAACTGTTGCCTCCACCAATGTTCATTGCACAAGAGCCACAGATGCCTAGAACAAGGAGAGGACAAGTCACAACAGGGCCGGCGGCTCACTGCCACCCGCCGTAGGAATACAGAAAGCTGCCTCACATCAAGTCAGGCCATGGGTTCATTGTCAGCACAACAGCAGGGGTCTCTCTCAGACTGACTGAGAGTTGCTGGGGACTGAACCTGGGACCTTATGCATGCAAAGCTGATGTTCTGCCACTGAACTAAGACGCTTCCCTGGTTCCTACTCAAAATCTCCACCTTCCTACATCTAAGATCCTCACATCAAAGCTGTTTTGATTTTTCAAAAGGAAGCATTGCTTCCCTTTCCACAAAGCCTCTTAAAAAGCAGTTAATCTTGTGACAATTTGAAGAGATAGTGCAAACTCTTTCAGCATTTGTTTGCTTCTTGTTTTACAACAGGCCTAAGCGGAGAGAGTATGTTATTAAACAGAGCTATTTATAGCCACGTTATGTATGCCAATTACAGATCTAATTATAAACAACAGAGAACGCTTGTCCCAAAGAGCTTTGGGGTTATATCCAAAGCCTTTTTTCCTGGGCAGTCATGGGTCTGTCCCAGCATACTTTCCTGAACCTGATGCCTTCCATGGGTTTTATACCAGAGATTGCCAATCGGTGGTCCATGCACCCCAGGGGGTCCACATAACCCACCCAGGAGGTCGATGGCAGCATTCACATACAATAATTACCATAGAGATATCAACATTTTCAAAAGCCCATGGCTTTTGAATTGAAAACCACTGTTTTTGACTACAGCTACTATCATCAGCCTCAGTCATGGCCATCAGAGGGTCAGAGGATGCTGAAGCTGATAGGAGGAACCGGGTTTGTGTCTCCGCTCCTCCACATGCAGCTGCTGGGTGACCTTGGGCTAGTCACACTTCTCTGAAGTCTCTCAGCCCCACTCACCTCAACGAGTGTTTGTTGTGGGGGAGGAAGGGAAAGGAGAATGTTAGCTGCTTTGAGACTCCTTAGCGTAGTGATAAAGCAGGATATCAAATCCAAACTCCTCTTCTTCTTCTTTTTAAGCAATTCTGATTCCTAAGTCTGGTTAGACGGGCTTTAACCATCTCAACCTCAAAACTTGCAAAAGCTGCCATGTGTTGATTTCAGAATTTGGCCTCTTCACAAGGTTTTAGCAGGTGATGGAGAGAGGTGGCTCTCTCCCATTTAGGCCAACCTAAATCAAGTTGCTCAAATGCTCTGACAGCAGAAAGGCTGTGATGTGAACAGGTTGGAGGTGGGCCTTGCCTTGACCATCGTTCACCTGAGCCCACCTGGGCTTCTCAGAAGACAGCAAACAAGGCACCAGTTTACCTTCTCTGCAAGACCTGCGGAAGGTCAGGGTGGAGTCCATTTCATTCTTAATCTTGATCAGGGCATCAAGAACCATCGGTCCACATCTAGAAAGAGAAATACCAAGTTCTCTGTTCATCTCTAAGTCCACTGCTCTCCTTCTTTACATGGGCCCCCCACTACACACTCTCCACAGTGTGTTCTTAAAGCAAAGGAAATGGGTTAAAACAGAAGAAAGAGGTCACTGCATTACCACAGCAAGGTCACAACCTGTCCAAGCCACCAAATATGATGCCAGGTCACTTGCTAGCAGCAGTAATTCACATGTTTTTGAAAAGCAGGAAGTGGCTGCTCTGAAGCAAAGTCCAGCTGGAGGCAAGCTACATTTCTGTGTGCTAAGTTGGCCTGACTTAACTTGTGGCCCTGCTGAAGGGGCCTGCTACAATTTTCCCATGCTCTGATGAATGCCTCCATCTTGGGTTGCCAAACTGAAGGCACCTTCATCTTTGTGCCTCAACACCTGATACCAACGCCCTTTGCTTGCTGCCACTGATTGCTATACAGCCCTCCCCTCCCTCAATGGATCGCCTTGTTGGTCAAAGAAATAAACGAAAATGGAGGAAAGACCAGGCAGTAGAAAGCAAGGCCATTTTCTTTATTGGCCATTCCGTTTGCAAACAGAGTCCCTCCCCGCTACCCCGCCTTGTGAGAGAGGTGAGAAGCCCCAACCTCAGAAAGTATTCACCCCCCTTTTAAAGAAAGACCACCCCAAAACATCACAGATACATGACAAGTCTGTCAATCGAGATGGCTGACAATACCTGATAATTGCCCTTCCTGGCCTGGCCTGAAATGGTGGATACCTTGACACCAGAATCTATTGTAAAGGACCTTTTTCTTTTATACATAGATATTGGCTCTTTTGACAAGTCCACTTCCTCAGGAAGAATTTCCTGCTATGTGACTGGAGAAGGTCTCTGGGGTTGACCACCAGCTAAACTTGGCCTTGGACTTGTTCTGTGTTTTCGTTTCATTCTCATGATTTAGAGATGGATGCCATTTTATTTGAAGGCAAAAGGAGATATTTGGGGTTATGCATTTATGTATGTATACTCCTGGCTGTGTGTGTATTGTATAACATGTTATAATTGTTACATAACATATAAATTGTTGTGTAACATGCTATAATTGTATAACGTGATGCACAGGAGAACCCAAGGGTGGACAACATCCCTTAGCGGAGGGTTCTTGTCCAGCCCCTTCTTCAAAGCACTACTCACTTGTTCAGATCAACTTCATATGTCTGCATACGAGGTTTCTCCCCGGGGTTGTCTGGGTTCCACCGATATATTGCAAATTTCTTAACGCGGGTGGCTGTCTGTGTGTCAGGAGCGGTGGCGGCGGCAGCTGCTGCGTGTGCCCTGCGGCAAACCTGTACACCAAGGAAGAAGGAAAGGAGACCCGAGACCTGAGCAAGAGGCATGCACAGCTGGGGAAACCCCTGAGACAAGTGTGCGCTTGGGGCCAGCCAGAGTTTACTACCATCAACATTATGTCTCTTTTGCACTACAGGTGGGGGGACTTGGACTGAGGGTGCCTCGCTTGAAGCAATGCAGACACAGTTGGTAGGGGCCCCTTGCCCTCCTCCATTGCCTGGCAGACTACGGCTGC
The DNA here is from genome assembly GCF_964234715.1 of Podarcis melisellensis. Taxonomy (NCBI): domain Eukaryota; kingdom Metazoa; phylum Chordata; class Lepidosauria; order Squamata; family Lacertidae; genus Podarcis; species Podarcis melisellensis. The sequence continues at coordinate 11,107,775 of NC_138540.1, forward strand.
TGCTCTCTCCTTCCCGTTGCTGCAGCTGCCCATAGCATTTGGTGGCGGGTTCTTCCCCCCATTTGAGAGTGGAGACATAGGAGCCAACTGCTAGGGGGGCAAGGGGCCTTCACTCCCTCCACCCAAGTCAATGAACACTGCCATTCAATGCCCCCTCCAAATTTTATTCAATTTGGTGGCCCAGGCATCAGCCTCTCTGCCCCTCCAGCCCCTTGCCGCTGCAAGCAGAGTCCCTATCTGCCCCTCCGGCTACGGCGGTCAGGAATGAAGATGGGGAGCGGGGCGGCCGCATGGCTGTCAACTTTTCCCTTTTCTTAGAATCATAGAGTTGGAAGAGACCACAAGGGCCATCGAGTCCAACCCCCTGCCAAGCAGGAAACACCATCAGAGCACTCCTGACATATGGTTGTCAAGCCTCTGCTTAAAGACCTCCAAAGAAGGAGACTCCACCACACTCCTTGGCAGCAAATTCCACTGTCAAACAGCTCTTACTGTCAGGAAGTTCTTCCTAATGTTTAGGTGGAATCTTCTTTCTTGTAGTTTGAATCCATTGCTCCGTGTCCGCTTCTCTGGAGCAGCCGAAAACAACCTTTCTCCCTCCTCTGTGTGACATCCTTTTATATATTTGAACATGGCTATCATATCCCCCCTTAACCTCCTCTTCTCCAGGCTAAACATGCCCAGCTCCCTTAGCCGTTCCTCATAAGGCATCGTTTCCAGGCCTTTGACCATTTTGGTTGCCCTCCTCTGGACACGTTCCAGTTTGTCAGTGTCCTTCTTGAACTGTGGTGCCCAGAAGTGGACACAGTACTCCAGGTGAGGTCTGACCAGAGCAGAATACAGTGGCACTATTACTTCCCTTGATCTAGATGCTATACTCCTATTGATGCAGCCCAGAATTGCATTGGCTTTTTTAGCTGCCGTGTCACACTGTTGGCTCATGTCAAGTTTGTGGTCCACCAAGACTCCTAGATCCTTTTCACATGTACTGCTCTCAAGCCAGGTGTCACCCATCTTGCATTTGTGCCTCTCATTTTTTTTTGCCCAAGTGCAATACTTTACATTTCTCCCTGTTAAAATTCTTCTTGCGAGGAATCCTATTCGGAATAAGGGAATTTCCCTTAAAAGAAGGGAAACGTTGACAGCTATGGGCGGCCGGGAGGACGCCGCTTCTGTTGCTCCCTCGGCAAAAGCCTCCAGGGTCGGACCCAGCCGCCCAGGCAGCCACGTTCCTCGGAGCCAGGACGGCGGAGGACAGGACTGGCCGGCACCTTCCTCCTCTTCCTCACTGAGGACTAGCCGCCTCCCGAGGCCAACCGCTGCGGAGCCCCTCCCCTCCCGGACACTCCGGTCTCGCTCACCTGCAGCAACCGCAGCGCCCCCGCCGGGCCTCGCCGAAAGGACAAGGACGCGCCCGCCGCCCGCTCAGCCGCCAACGCCGCCGCCACCGCCACGGTCACCGAGGCCGCTGCCATCTTGCGCCCTCTGAGCAGATCACCCTGACAGCTGCTTCCGGAAGGGGAGGGACCGCAAGGCCCGCTTCCGGTCTGCGGACATATTGAGAGAGGCGACGGGGAAGGCGCCTGGTTGGGAGGGGCAGTGGGTACGCAAGCACGTATGGTGCGCGCGGGAGGAGGCGGTCCCGCGGCATCCGGGCGCCTGACGCGAGAGTGGGGCTTTAGACGTCGGCCGTAGTGGGATTAGTGTGGCCGCCATGTTGAGGGTGGCGGGAGGAGGAGAACCTAGACACAAGAAAGCTCAAGAGCTGAATTACTCCTGACCTCGGCTATGGAAAAGACCTCCCCTTGCTCCCGGGTTAAGGGGCTCGTGCGTGCGCGCTCCCTGCCCCTGCTCAAAGGTTGCCTTCGGTGGGTGGGTGTGTCGGGGGGGGGGTCCCAGGGAGGGTCGCGGAGCTCCGAGGATCGGGTGTCGCGATGGTCGCCTGGTGGGTGCGCCACGTGCTACGATCACGTGTAAATGGGTGGACACGCGTTCAGCACGGAGAAGGCTCCTGCAATTTTCCCGACCCGCCTTCCTGAGTCCTTCCAGCAACGGGTAGCCTCTCGACAGTGGAGGCAGAGCAGAGCCATCTAGGCTTGTAGCTGTTGGATGTCCTCTTCCCCAGAAATTTGTCTAATCCTCTTCTAGAATCGCAGAGTGGTCATCTGGTCCAAAACCCTGCAGTTAGGGTTGCGACCTTTGTTCTGGCAAAACACAGAGGTACCTCGGGTTAAGAACTTAATTCGTTCTGGAGGTCCGTTCTTAACCTGAAACTGTTCTTAACCTGAAGCACCACTTTAGCTAATGGGGCCTCCTGCTGCTGCCGCGCCGCCAGAGCACGATTTCTGTTCTCATCCTGAAGCAAAGTTCTTAACCCGAGGTACAGTGGTACCTCAGGATGCGAACGGGATCCGTTCCAGAGCCCTGTTCGCATCCCGAACAGAACACAAGATCCTTTTGACCGTCTGCGCATGTGCGAGCGGCAAAACCCGGTAGTAACGTGCTCCGTTACTTCCGGGTCCGAAAGCGCTCAACCTGAAGCGTATTTATCCCGAGGTATGACTGTACTGTTTCTGGGTTAGCGGAGGCTGTAAGCTGAAGCGTCTGTAACCCAAGGTTCCACCATATAGGACAGGATAGAAGCGTGTTTTTCTTTTTCCACCTGGTGTTGAAATGTCTTCAGAGCAATCCATTGCAGTCTATATTGCAGCCTAACCAGATGGCCCCTCTGACATTTATCACACACACATAATTTTGTAAATCTGTGCTTTGCTATCTGGAGCTGGAATGCACAACCTTTTCCACACATGTGCAGTCCTGTGCAACAATGCATGCAGGAGGCAGAGGCATATTCTGAGGAGGGGATGAGCTTTGTTCCACATTCCACATAAATTTCTGAATGACGGGTGTGGAAGGGCAAGCCTTGTGAGGAGCTACCCATCCCTCCTCCTCCTCTCTCAAATATGCAGAACGGAGGCTTCTGGGCTACACTGACACAGGAAGACTTGTTGTTGGAGCCTCGGAAGGTGTTGTTATCTGAGGGACAGGGCCTGGTGCTCCCAGGTGGATGACCACTTTAACCCATGTCAAAGCTGTGAAGGAATGGGTTTCCAAAACCCAAAATCTGACTGTGCAGGCAGTTTTTAAACTGCACCAAAATCCCCATTTCTCCTTAGCTAAAATGCATAAACTTCAGCCGTTGAGCAAATGCAAAACAAGAACACAGCTCTCTCCCTTATCAGTTTGACGGCAAGACTGGCCTTGACTCTACCAGTAGAACAGACACAGACATATCTTATGTTCTGACCACAAATGATGCAGAGACCCAAGTCTGGGACTAACGCCAGAGCATGTTCTCGGAAGTAGTGACCTCTTGCTCCAAGATAGGAGTAGGAACAGGAATATCCTTTTATTGTCAGGAGTGCAGGAAGGAAATCCCTTTTAAGGTTAAGAGTGCCAGAGCAGGAACATATTTGATGTCAACCCGCGTACATAGGCTGATGTGGTTGGGCTCTGAGGGGAGGAGGGAGAGGGTTCCTGGAGGATATAAATACTGCATGAAACTTGTCATTTCTTTGGATTTGCTGTGGACTTGATCACGCAAGTGCCTTCTGCTATCCGGAGAGCAGAATAAACTCTTTCTTTGAACCAACTCGGTGTCATTTTGACTTCCTTCCTCCTGTCCCGGAGCAACGCAGACCCAATCGGTGAACTCCAATAAGGCTACAGCTGCAGGGGACTGGAAAGGACAACCTCAAAGATTTGCCCTGCTTTGCTCCACCTTGGGACCAGATGAGAAGAGGGAATGAGGAGAAAAAAGGAAAGGAAAGAAGTGAGAGGGAGTGGGAGCAGCCGCAGGGCAGAAATAGGGAAAATACAGGACAAACTGTGTCCTGTATTGAATCATTTTACACTGAAAAAAGGGACAATCTTGTATTCTACAGGGTGGGTGGCAACCCTACCTGCAATGCAGCAATCACAGCTCAATAATGACCACACAGAGATTTTACTTTCTTGGGCTCCATGATCACTGCAGATGGTGACAGCAGCCACGAAATTAAAAGACGCCTGCTTCTTGGGAGAAAAGCAATGACAAACCTAGACAGCATCTTAAAAAGCAGAGACATCACCTTGCCAACAAAGGTCCGTATACTTAAAGCTATGGTTTTCCCAGTAGTGATGTATGGAAGTGAGAGCTGGACCATAAAGAAGGCTGATTGCCGAAGAATGGATGCTTTTGAATTTTGGTGCTGTGGGAGACTCTTGAGAGTCCCATGGACTGCAAGAAGATCAAATCTATCCATTCTGAAGGAAATCAGCCCTGAGTGCTCACTGGAAGGACAGATCCTGTAGCTGAGGCTCCAGTACTTTGGCCACCTCATGAGAAGAGAAGACTGCCTGGAAAAGACCCTGATGTTGGGAAAGATGGAGGGCACCAGGAGAAGGGGACGACAGAGGACGAGATGGTTGGACAGCGTTCTCGAAGCTACCAGCATGAGTTTGACCAAACTGCGGAAGGCAGTGGAAGACAGGAGTGCCTGGCATGCTCTGGTCCAGGGGGTCACGAAGAGTCGGACACGACTAAACAACTAAACAACAACAAATGGTTTCTTGGAAGAAGCTATGTAAAAAAGATATGAAATTCACTGCCTGTTACTCTTTAAATGAAAACTATTTAAAAATGATGGAATCATAGAATCTTAGAGTTCAAAAGTACCCAAGGGTCATCTAGTCCAACCCCCTGCAATGCAGGAATCTCAGCTAAAGCATCCATGACAGATGGCCATTCAACCTTTGTTTGAAAGCCTCCAAGGAAGGAGAGTCCATCACCTCTCGTGGGAGTCTGTTTCAATGCTGAACAGCTCTTACTGTCATTTCCCCCCCCCCCAAAAAAATGTTTAGTTGGAATCTTCTTTCTTGCAACTTGAAGCCATTGGTTCGAGTCCTACCCTCCAGAACAGGAGAAAACAAGCATGCCCCCTCCTCCAAGTGACAGCCCTTAAGATATTTGAAGATCGCTATCATATCTCCTCTCAGTCTCCTCTTTTCCAAGCTAAGCATACCCAGCTCCTTCAAGCGCTCCTCATACGGCTTAGTTTCCAGACTCTTGATCATTCTAGTTGCCCTCCTCTGCACACGTCCCAGCTTGTCAACATCCTTCTTAAATTGTGGTGCCCAGAATTGGACACAGTATTGCAAGTGTGGTCTGATTAAGGCAGAATAGAGTGGTACTATTACTTCCCCTGATCTGGACGCTATACAGTGGTACCTCTCGTTGCGCACAGGATCCGTTCCGGAGGCAACGTTCGCAACATGAAAAGAATGCAACCTGAAGCACCATATCTGCACAGGTGCGCGGCACGATTTGGCGCTTGTGCACAGGTGCAAAGTGCGATTTAGCGCTTCTGCGCATGCATGAGCAGCAAAACCCGGAAGTAACCCTTTCCGGTACTTCCGGGTCGCCGTAGGAAGTAACCTGAAAGAACGTAACATGAAGCAAACATAACATGAGGTATGACTGTACTTCTGTTGATGCAGTATTTAACGTCAAATAACACAGACAGAAGTGTCATTCTTTCACATGTGGCGGGCATGTAAAAGGCTAAAGGCTTTGGGGAAATGATTTATAACGAAATGAAGAAGCTGTTCAAGAGGGCTACTCCCAAAAGACCTGAAGCTTTTCTTATAGGGATAACAGGTATAGACATTCTGAAGAAGACAACCAAACTATTTATACATGTGACAACAGCAGCTAGAATATTGTATGCACAGAAATGGAAAGAAGAGAAGGTTCCAGTGAAGGAACAGTGGCTTTTAAAAGGACTGTGTGGAAATGTCAAAGTTGAGAACAAAATTAAGTCAGTAAAATGATGAACTTTTTATAGAAGAGTGGAGGCCTTTTTAGACAATTCGGATTATTCCTACCAAGTGGAGAACCTTGTATTTGTTCCTATTGAGATTCATTTTAGTTAACTTTGGTCCTGTTCTCCAATCTGTTAAGGTCCTATTGAATCCCAGTTGTGTCTTCTGTTTGGAGTCATCTGCAAACTGGATGAGCACCCCTTCAGTTCTTTCACCCAAGTAAAGATGCTGAACAGCACCAGGCCTGGGACAGAACCCTGTGGCACCCCACTTGGCACTGCCCCCCCCCCCAGGACCAGTGCTCTTTGGGTTCTGTCAGTCAGCTCCAAATCCACCCAACATTGACATTGCTGCCCTACCTTTTACCAGCTTCTCAAGAAGGCTTTGTGGAAAGCCTTGATGAAATCAAGACGTTTTACATCCACAGCTTCCCCCTGATCCACCAAGCTTGCGACTCTTATCAAAAACAGAAGTAAGTTTGATCTGGCATAACTTGTCCTTTAGAAGCCCATGCTTGCTCTAGCGACCACAGTATACTTTTCTAAGTCCTCACAGACCAATTGTTTAATTATCTGTTGTAAGACCTTTGCTGGTATCAAAGTCAACCTGTCTGATTTGTAGATCCCCAGGTCCTCTTCCCTCCCCTTCTGAAGACTAGGACATTTGAATGCCTCCAATCTGCAGAGACCTCACCTGTTGTTGTTCTTCCCTGCTTCTTCTCTCTGGTTTTAATTAAGTGGGATGGGGTTGAAATGTGTGGAAACCCTCTGCCTTTAAAGCAAGGTAGCATTAGGACCCAGGGGAGAAGCTGCATTGCAAGACAGATTTCTTTCCCCCTCTCTTGAAAGTGGGCAAAAGAGATCCAGTCTCTGGGAGAAAAGCAGGGGGACTGAGAGGAAAAGAGACCTTCAGACCAGTGAGTCATTCCTATGTGTCTCTGTGCATGCACAGAGGTTTTGTGCCATTTTTTGGATGTTCCCCTTTAGAGCTCTAGAATTTCACCAGTAGGCAAGAGTGGTGGGCAAAATGTACAGGGACCGGTCAGGATCACGACCCCCAAAACTAAAGCAAATGGCAGTGAAGGAGTAAGGGGGTGGGAATCATTCGTGTTTTTCGGAAAGGCAGGTTTATTTTTCTTGTTTCAACTGCAGCTTTTAATCCAGAGCGAAGGCGGCTTTGAGGGGTCCTTGGTTAACTTTTGTCTAAATACCAAATTGCATGTTGGCGTTGTTTTAAGGGAATTTCCAATGGAAGGGGAAACTTTCGAAGGATGAAGAAAAGGTAGTGAGATTAAGGACAATATGTGTGCTCTATTCATTGTAAAATGCAACAGCTCAGTGAGTGAGTTGGCCCCTGGCAGATGTTGAGTGCCCCCTCCTTTCCATTTCCTGATGTCTGGAATTTTGGCTGGGGGCAGAGAGGAGGGGGATTGTATTTCTTGGAAAGTCACTATGAAAGCCCTTGTAAGTAAGGTTTTTTTTGGGGGTACAAGACATTGTGGGTCGATTTTGGAGGTCCAAAATCCTTGCGATATCCCTGTTGGTGGTGGAGGAGGGGGGGGTTCCCTTTTGTTCTCTGCTCCCTCTCCTGGCCTTTGGAGGAGGGGGCTTTTCCTAGAAGGTGGGGTTTCCTGAGGCATTCTTTCCTTTGCAGGAGCTGACTGATTGTTCCCAGATGTGCCTTGCAAAAAACATCTGGTTTCCCTAAAAGTGTTACCCTCCCACATCTTGGGCATTGAGGAGGGCCTTCCCCCCCCCATTTCAGCATCTTCTGCCAAAAGCATCAGTGTAGTGGGGGCCTTCCAGGAGGGAGGGAGGGAGAGTGGGAGCAGGGTTGCCTTGCCTGGCTAGAGGGGGACGGGGGGGGGGGGGGAGGAGGTTCTTGGATGTGGAGGAGGGAGGGCTCAACTACCACATCTTGCTCGATTGCCCCTGGTGAACTTGCATCACATCTCTGCCCATGCGCAAAGGGCTTTCCCCCCCCCCCCCACCATGTAATTGGAGCCAGCCCGACCTACAAGCCAAATTTAATACATCTATTTAATCCAATTGCTGAGAGGGAGGCCCTACAGTCACTGTGTGCTTAATTATCTTCTCGGGGTGTGGGGGATGTTTGGGTTGGGGGGACACCGTTGTGCTACTCCTGGAATAGTTTGGCTACCTTTGGTCCCTACCCTGAGCTCTGCATCCAGAAACTGACAACGGCCACACGCCAGGAACAATATCAACTGCCCAGCTAAACCAGGTGAGGGTAGCCGATGGATCTCAAACCCTCGGGCAAGTTAGGGTCTTCTCCTGCCTGTGAAGACAGACGAGACCAAGAGTGGGTCCAGTGGTCAAGAAAGTGGCCTGTGCTGTAGAAAAAAGCGAGGGGCAGATGGGGCTCATCAACCTGAGAAGCTAGCTCACCAAGAAGGAAATGCTGATCCTAAACTTTTGTGGGTTCATTTACCTCTTGTTACGTTCCTGCAGTTGTTTACAGTTTGCCTAATTGCTATGACAGGGACGCGGGTGGCGCTGTGGGTTAAACCATAGAGCCTAGGACTTGTCAATCAGAAGGTCGGCGGTTCAAATCCCCGCAACGGGGTGAGCTCCCGTTGCCCGGTCCTTGCTCTTGCCAACCTAGCAGTTCGAAAGGAAAGGCATTTGACAATGTGTCCAGGCACTTTATGAAAATAAATTTGGAAAATATGGATATGGGAGATAATTTTCTAAATGGAATTAAGGCTATATACTCAGAACAACATACCAAATTGATAATTAATAACACCTTGATGGAAAAAATTGAGATAACGAAAGGGACAAGGCAGGGGTGTCCACTATCGCCGTTGTTATTTATAACAATATTGGAGGTCCTGCTTAAGAAAATAGAAACAACAAAAGAGATAAAAGGTATTAGGATTTGTTCTAAAGAGTATAAGTATAAGGCTTTTGCGGACGATGTAGTATTGACACTGGAACAACTAATGTCCAGTGCAGTGGAAGCACTGAATAAGATAGAAGAATACAGGTATTTGGCTGGTTTCAAACTTAATAAAACCTAGCAGTTTGAAAGCACGTCAAAGTGCAAGTAGATAAATAGGTACCACTCCAGCAGGAAGGTAAATGGAAACTACTCTGGTTCACCAGAAGCAGCTTAGTCATGCTGGCCACATGACTTGAAAGCTGTACGCCGGCTCCCTCGGCCAATAAAGCGAGATGAGCGCCGCAACCCCAGAGTCGGCCACGACTGGACCTAATGGTCAGGGGTCCCTTTAACTTTACCTTTAATTCCTATGACAAGGGGAGCAATCATGTTTTAAGCTGGCTGCCCTGGGGATGCCCAGCCGAAGGACAAAGCAGCTCTCTCCCTCTCTCCTGAACTGTGCAAACCGGCATGGCGAGAGAGGGGGCGGGGGATTTTGCCGCCGTTGGAGATGGATTCAGAATCCCAGCGTGGAAGAGGTCCTGCTGGCAGCCTACTGCAGCATCCCCCCCCCCAGACTCTTAAATGACTTTTGCAGAGGCGGAGGAAAGCATTCCAGGAAACTTTCCTCAACTACAAGGCGGGTTCCAGGCCAGAGCTCTTTGTTCAGAGCACCTGGGCATCTATTTCAGTATCTGGCAAGGAGCTTTGCAAATCTTTCCTCTTCCCCTTCCCGCTCCTGCAGTGTTGGGCAACGATGCATGGAGAAATCGAAGCAATTAAAAATAAAAGGGGCACCGCATTGCTGGAAAGTGGTCAGGTTGGGTTTCTTTCATCAGAACATTTCCTGGCAGCACCTCCCCTCTTAATTGGTGTTTTTGGTCTTTTGTGACCTCCAGGCTTGAAGCCTTGCACCGCCTTCTACAGACATAAAAAGGGTTACAGGGAGTCCATATTTAGGCTCCCTGCTCATTGTACTCACAGCCTACAAAATTATGGAGGGAACAACACTGACAAAACAAGGATGGTGAGCAGCCACGTTCATGGAGATCCTGTTCTTTTGGTCTCGTGACGGACAGGTATTCAGATGCTGAGGGTCTTGGAGACAGACCTACCGTATTTTTAGCTCCATAAGATGCACTTTTTTCTTCCTAAAAAGTAAGGGGAAATGTCTGTGTGTCTTATGGAGCGAATGCATGGTCCCTGGAGCCAAATTGCCCGGGGCAAAAAGCAGATCATGCTTTTTTTTGAAAGAGGGAAGTGGGTGTTGAAACAAAGCCGCTGATCGTTTGCCGATCGGGGAGAGAGATAAGGGACGCTAGAGATAAAGGAGGCTGTTGTGTGCAAAAATGTGGTTACAAAGCACGGATCCACATGGATCGTCAGGATTTTTGCATTGGGTTACCCCAAATTCACTATCAGATCACATAGCATGTCCATGGCTACAGCCTGCACCAAAAAAATCACGCACCCACTGTTGCGTGGGGCCGCAATGGCGCAAAAACGTGGTTGCAAAGCACAGATCCACATGGATCCTCAGGATTTTTGCATTGGGTCACCCCAAATTCACCGTCAGATCACATGTCTGTGGCCACAGCATGAACCACAAAAATCATACATCCACTGTTTCGTTCAGAATATTTTTTTTCCTTGTTTTCCTCCTCTAAAAACTAGGTGTGTCTTATGGTCAGGCGTGTCTTATGGAGCAGAAAATATGGTATCTATTTCAACCGCCTTTGGGGTACAATTCCTTAGGCATCTCTTGCAGGTGCTGCATGTAAAACCATACCCTCCAAGTGTCCTGGTTTTCCAGGGACAGTCCCAGAATTACGAAAGCCCTCCCGGGTTCTGATTTCATCCCGGGATGTCCCCATTTCCCCTGCCGGTGCTGAGCTCTGGTGCTTGTCCCTAACGACAGTTTGTGGCTGTGGGAGAGCATCCCATTGCCAGCCTCCTTCCTTGGGCAGCTCATAGTGTCTGCTGGAGAGTTGGTAAGGAGAAGAGGCTGCAGCCAACTCTGAGGGGCAGGAAGAAAAAAGGAGCGAAGCGAAGCAGAGTGCAAGGAGTCCTGATTTTTTTTTATTTTTTAAAAATGTTCTTTTTTAAAAAATGTGTTTCTGCGTCTAACCTTGTCCCTTTCTAAACATTTATTTATTATGCGTGTGTCTTTCGTTTTGTAAATCTACCGAGGAATAAGATGAAATTGGAACATGCCCATCTTCTGATAGGAAACGCTCTGCAGGGGAGGGAAAATATTGTGGTGGGTTTCGAGGAAGGTCAGTTTTGGGGAGTGAGAAATGCCCCTACAGTGGTACCTCGGGTTAGGAACTTAATTCGTTCCGGAGGTCCGTTCTTAACCTGAAACTGTTCTTAACCTGAAGCACCACTTTAGCTAATGGGGCCTCCCACTGCCGCCACACGATTTCTGTTCTCATCCTGAAGCAAAGTTCTTAACCCGAGGTAATATTTCTGGGTTAGTGGAGTCTGTGACCTGAAGCGTATGTAACCTGAAGCGTATGTAACCCGAGGCACCACTCTATTTTCATCTGAGGAGTGTTGGAGGGTATGCAAGACCTGAGTCATCTTTCAGCCCAGATGTAGTTTATCTGAATGAATTTGCCATGGCCCTCAGGGTGACAGCAGTGAGCAATCATTCTTTGACGAAGACGTTGTGGAGGGTTCTCAGCAGTTAAAAAGGGGGGGGCAACCAGGGGCAGCCATCCTGCGGGTTCTGTGCAGCTCTTGACTTCGTTCCGAAAGCTCTGTGCAAGCAGTCAGTTTAGACTTCTGGAATGAGCCATTTAACCATCAGAGGAGGAGGAGAAGGGGTGACCCCTCCCACCTTTGGCTTCTTCCACAGTTAACATGTGTCTTCCCCCTGACTCCCCACAACGCACACTAAGGAATGCAGCCCTCAGGCGGAAAACCGCTTGCCTGCCCCAGCTTTTGGCGAGAGCTCTTGGTTTTGTGTTGCTTGTTAAATGTACAATGTTCAGTCAACAGAACATTTGGCAGGTGCCCCCATTCCAGTTTTCCTCTCCCCGCCAGGGTACCGCAAACCACATCTGGCTATGCGCTGCTGATGGAAATTGCAGCGTCCCCAATGGAAACCAACAATAACAACTGGGCTTAGCTGAGCCCACACATTTGACTTTCTTTGTGCCTAAATCCCTCCCAGAGGTTTCCCGGGTCTCCAGTGCCATTTGGGGACAGATTTATTGGTTCTGCAGAAGGGCACAAGATCAACAGGGCCTTTGCAAAGTCTGCAGAACTTTTTGAGAGCTTGTTTTGAGGGAGGGGCGGGGGGTGGCCTTCTGCTTTCGAATCCCAGCAGAAGCTGAAGGCAGGAGGTGGAGGAGGTGTATGCAGACACTGCTAGGCCCACAGAGGCCATGCCTGGTAGGATCCAGGGAGTCTCTTGGGAGTGGAAAGGAATCTCCATCTCTCTTTCAGACAGAAGACAACCCAGATCTCCTCTAAGGTGTGTTTTTCTGCACAGTTGCCATGTGGTTACTTGGCATGCCAATAAAATAAATGCAAAAGGGCGGCCGTATGAAACATAAAAAAAGGTAAAGGGACCCCTGACCATTAGGTTCAGTCGTGACCGACTCTGGGGTTGCGGCGCTCATCTTGCTTTATTGGCCGAGGGAGCCAGCGTACAGCTTCCGGGTCATGTGGCCAGCATGACTGAGCTGCTTCTGGCGAACCAGAGCAGCGCATGGAAACACCGTTTACCTTCCCGCCAGAGTGGTACCTATTTATCTACTTGCACTTTGACATGCTTTCGAACTGCTAGGTTGGCAGGAGCAGGGGCCGAGCAACGGGAGCTCACCCCGTCACGGGGATTCGAACCGCCAACCTTCTGATCAGCAAGCCCTAGGCTCTGTGGTTTAACCCACAGCGCCACCCACGTCCCGTATGAAACATATTGCAGTACAAAATGGCATTAAAACATAAATATGGGCACACTTTCCATAAGGATAGATGTGAACAGCCAACACAAATGTCAAATGAATGGCTGTACTTTAGCCCAAGCTGTGCTGCTCAGCCCTTTCCCCATCCTGACCCTACAAGTGCTTCTTCCCCAGCCCAGCAGGACTGCCCCAGATTGAGAATGAGGAGGACACTGAATCTCTTCCTCCTGTGCCTGCCAGGTGAGTGGAACAGCGCATTTCAAAACAATGGAGCAAAGTAATGGAAGCAGTCTGATCCAGGGCTCTGCCTCTAGAACCTCTCTTAACTTGCTGCCCTGGTGTGACCGGAAAGTTTGGTGAATGGTCACAGAAATCGGACAGTGAGAAATATTTGAACATACATGCCTTACAGGCCTTCAAAGTAGGCCCCGTCTGATACAATGCACCGTTGACAACGTTCGTAGAACTGTTGGAAACTTCTGGAGAAGCCCTCTTTTCATATTGCTTTCAGTTCCTTCGTCACGGCAGCTTGGACGTTTGAAATGTTGGGAGATCTGTGCCCTTTCAGTGCAGATTTCAGTTTTGGAAAAAGAAAGAAATCTGGTGGGGCCAGATTGAGAGACCATGGAGGGTGGGACAACTCAGTAACCTCAGTAACGATTTCTCGCGGAATATGCAATTATTCCGCCATCATTTGGACGGACAAATGCCGATCCCACCTCAATAACTCACAAACTCTGTTGACATTTGCCACCGTTCAGCTCGCCGACGGTCTGCCAGACCTAGGGTCATCTTTGATGGTTTGATTTCTGTGACAATTCACTGAACTTTCCGGTCACACCTTGTATTAAAAAATGATCATCAAGAGCTTGGGGGGGGGCAGGTGTCGTTTGTGTGTGTGTCCGTCCATCTGTCCAGCGAGAGAAACATTTTGGGGAATGAATGTGGCTCAGGGGTGGAGAATCTTCGCATGCAGAAGATGGGCTGCACTGGTGTGGTTTTTCCATTTTGCCCTTTGGGGAGCCAAGCTTGGCTCTCGCTGTAGAGTGCTTGGGGCAGGCAGACGTTTCCTTCTGGATTCTCGCAGTATGCAACTGCAGCCCCTAGACTGCACCCATGGTCTGGTGGTGATGGGGAGACCCAGCTGAGCCCCTGCCTCTTTATATCCAGCAGCACTCCTGGCTCAAGGACAGTACGACATCGAGGACCCGGCCTACCATGACACACCTTATGTGCCTTACGAAATAGGTGAGTGCATTGCAGCCTGGCGGAAACTCCCCACTTCCTGTCTCATGCCATTCAAATCAAGGACACTAGAATGTGACACTAGGCTGTGCATACCTTAGAACTCTCTCCCTCTGGGGAGCAGCCAAAGGTTGCAAACCCCAGGATCTCCCAGCCACGATGTGGGGAAATGCTATCGCCTCTGCCCCCTGCTCCTCAACCTCCTGCCAGCCTCAGTGGAATTAAACTGTGCATCTTTGGTGTTATGTACTGAAGTTCTCACCCTGGGCCAGCAGGGGGATACTGTAGATAGTTTTCACTCAGGTCCGCATATGCAAATAAGGGGTTGAAAGTGACGTTCAGTGATTGGATAGTTACAGAAAGTTGTTACTGTTGCTTTGTAGTTGAGCTCTATATAAGCAGGTTGGCTGAACCCTTCAGTTCTGTTCTGTTCTGGCCTGTGAATAAACAAGAGCTGTTGGAAGAATCGCTGTGTCGTCTGATATGTTCACCCACAACCTAACATTTTCCTTCCTTCTCTTTTTTAGACAGCCAAGATTATTACGATTATGCTGGTAATGGTGAGTCAACTTTTCCCTCTGCTCTGGGGGAGTTTGGGGGAAGGGAAGAACTTAATTCCACCACGTTCCTCCCCAAAAGTGCATCCTGAGCCTTAGACTTTGGGGTGGAAATGGGAGAGCCAGGCTGGCTGAAGCTGAACCTCCCCCCTCTCCCTCCCCACTTTCCACAGCAGACATTGCTCCACAGACCCCGGAGGAGCAATACCAGTACCAGTCCCAACAGCAGAACCAGCAGGAAGTCATCCCTGCGCCAACCCAAGGTAAGCCCACCTTCGTTTGGTAGGGAGGTGTCGTGCAAGGGGCATTGCACCACAACCGCCAGAAGGAGAAGCGAGGGGAACAATGCGGGGAATCAGGGCCAGATTAAGACCTTCAGAGGCCCTAAGCACTTAAAAGATCTTGGTGCCCCCATATATATCCTATTCAAAACATAAACCATAAAATCGAATTTTTAGTTTTCAAAACGAAATGGAACCTGCACTAAGATGGAAAATGTTTATTTTTGCATACTCCCACTGTGTGTGTGTGTGTGTATCCTACTATTAGCAAAGTCTTTGATCAGATCCTCAAAACCAATCTTACGTAACACATCTGCTTCTACAATTAGTAGAGAACAGGCATCCAGCCTGCCTTGTCGCATATTTGTTCTGAAGATAAATATACGTCAGCTGAGAAAACGAACGCTCAGCTGAGCAATGGGTGACCACTGATGTTAAAAATCCGGCCATGGAAAATTTCTGTGGTCCCCCCCCTCACTTTCCCTTGATGCCCTAAGCATGGGCTTATTTTGCCTAACGGTTAATCCAGCCCGGTGAGGGGGGGGGGGGATGGACACTTGTCCCCTGTTGCTGAGAGCTGTGCAAAAAATGTCAGACTCCTCCTCTTCTGGAAGGTCCAAACTGACCTGCTTCCGTTATAGAGATTTTAACTATTGAGATATCCCTGGCTGGCTGTTCTGTGGCTTTCATATTCTGATGTAAATACTGTAAGGGCAAGGCCAGAGGCCTATCCCTGTTTGCACCCATCCTTGCAATGAAGACTATCAAGAGCCCTGAAGTTGGATCTGTAACCCTAATTCTCTTTCCCCCTACCTACCCTGTTTTAGATGTTCCTGAGACAGAGCCCACTGAACCAGGCCCCCTCGGTAAGTAAGCATGCTGTAAAATTTAGAGTTGCTGGTGTCAGGAGCTCGTCCTACACTCGAGTAGGACCCTGGCAGTGACACATGCCCAACTGGCATGTTCTCTCCCTCCTGATATTTCGTTCGGGATCTTCAAGAGCTTTCTTCAGCCCGAACATCACAGTGACCGATGCCAACAGACACCGGGACACTTAGAGATTCGCAGAGTCTGCGCAGTTCGCGTGAGAGACCTCAGCAACTCAGCATTTTGGCTAATCTACTTTATTTACATATAAACACACACGGAGCACTGCAACATGGCTCCCTCTCTCTCTAGCATCAGACAGCAAAGAGAATGAACAAAGGACAATAGTCCCACTTCACGGAACACAGTAACACAAACATTCTGTCTCCATCACTTCCCACTCTGTGGAGTCAAAACATATACCAACAATCCCATGACTGCAATCATGGAGCAGGAATTCTAACAGCTTGGTGGAATTTAAATCAGCTTCCCAGCTGAAACATTCATGTTCCCATTCTTATTTGTAACCACGATACTGTGCTTTCTTAGCGAGAAGGGGATTATTATCAAACCCTCCCGATTTTCCAGGGACAGTCCTGGAATTACAAAAGCCACCCCAGCTTCCAGTTTGATCCCAGAATGTCCCTATTTTCCCTGCCTGTGCTGCAGCTGCTGCCGAGAGCAGGGAGGGAGATGAGCCTTGTTCTAAACAGTGGCGGCAGCTGGCCGAGTTTTGTGTTTTTGTTCTTATAAACCAGCCTGGAAATTCATAGAATCATAGAATCATAGAGTTGGAAGAGACCACAAGGGCCATCGAGTCCAACCCCCTGCCAAGCAGGAAACACCATCAGAGCACTCCTGACATATGGTTGTCAAGCCTCTGCTTAAAGACCTCCAAAGAAGGAGACTCCACCACACTCCTTGGCAGCAAATTCCACTGTCGAACAGCTCTTACTGTCAGGAAGTTCTTCCTAATGTTTAGGTGGAATCTTCTTTCTTGTAGTTTGGATCCATTGCTCCGTGTCCGCTTCTCTGGAGCAGCAGAAAACAACCTTTCTCCCTCCTCTATGTGACATCCTTTTATATATTTAAACATGGCTATCATATCACCCCTTAACCTCCTCTTCTCCAGGCTAAACATGCCCAACTCCCTTAGCCGTTCCTCATAAGGCATCGTTTCCAGGCCTTTGACCATTTTGGTTGCCCTCCTCTGGACACGTTCCAGTTTGTCAGTGTCCTTCTTGAACTGTG
Source organism: Podarcis melisellensis (assembly GCF_964234715.1). Classification (NCBI taxonomy): domain Eukaryota; kingdom Metazoa; phylum Chordata; class Lepidosauria; order Squamata; family Lacertidae; genus Podarcis; species Podarcis melisellensis. Next base: position 11,124,656 of record NC_138540.1, read on the forward strand.
GTGCCCAGAACTGGACACAGTACTCCAGGTGAGGTCTGACCAGAGCAGAATGCAGTGGCACTATTACTTCCCTTGATCTAGATGCTATACTCCTATTGATGCAGCCCAGAATTGCATTGGCTTTTTTAGCTGCCGCGTCACACTGTTGGCTCATGTCAAGTTTGTGGTCAACCAAGACTCCTAGATCCTTTTCACATGTACTGCTCTCAAGCCAGGTGTCACCCATCTTGTATTTGTGCCTCTCATTTTTTTTGCCCAAGTGCAATACTTTACATTTCTCCCTGTTAAAATTCATCTTGTTTGTTTTGGCCCAGTTCTCTAATTCCTTTGAATGAAAGTCAGTATAGGAATGATTCTAGATAGAAACGCTTGTGACCATTGCTCAAGTCGCTTGCCTCTTAAGCGTTGGTGAATGAAGGCAGCCTATTGCATCGCTGAGCTCAGCATTGACCACAGTGCCATGACTTGATGCTTCGGCCTGTAGACTCTGGCACAGCCTTTCTCAACCTGTGGGTCCCCAGATGTTGTTGAAGTACAACTCCCATTACCCCTAGCTAGCAACACCAGAACTCAGGGATGATGGGAGTTGTAGTCCAACAACATCTGGGGACCCACAGGTTGAGAACCGCTGCCTGCGGGCTGGTGTCATCCAAAACAACCTCTGCCCCTGAGGCTGTACAGAAGAAATCGCCCCACCCCAAAGCTCAGGGGGTCACTGCACTTGTAGTAACTCTCCCCATCCCCTTCTTCTCCATTCCCAGACTGCCAGGAGGAGCAGTATCCCTGCACCAGACTCTACTCTGTCCACAAGCCTTGCAAACAGTGCCTGAATGAAATCTGCTTTTACAGGTGAGCAGCTACTGGAGGGAGGTCACTATCTGGCTTAGGGAGAGTCCTTCACCCAAGGACCCACAGAGGATGGGGACAAATCTAAAGAGGGTGTTGACTTGTGCCTCCACCAGGCATGGAAAGTGCCTCTGCTGCTCTTTCAAGGCTCGCAGGAGTAGATGGAGGCCCCTCCAAACATCTGGATGGGCCACAGTTGGTTGCCTTCTCTGCAGAGATTTGAGCAGATCTGGGTGATATCTGGTTTCCAACATCGCTATATATCGCCAGCTAGGGACATGGGTGGCGCTGTGGTCTAAACCACTGAGCCTCCTGGGCTTGCCAATCAGAAGGTTGGCGGTTCGAATCCCCGTGACCGAGTGAGCTCTCATTGCTCTGTACCACCTCCTGCCAACCTAGCAGTTTGAAAGCACGCCAGTGCAAGTAGATAAATAGGTACCACTGCGGTGGGAAGGTAAACGGCATTTCTGTGTGCTCTGACTTCCGTCACAGTGTCCCGTTGTGCCAGAAGCGGTTTAGTCCCGCTGGCCACTGACCCAGAAAGCTGCCTGTGGACAAACGCCGGCTTCCTTAGCCTAAAAGCGAGATGAGTGCCACAACCCCATAGTTGCCTTTGAGTGGACTTAACCGTCCAGGGGTCCTTTCCGTTTATCACCAGCTAAGCATCGCAATATACCAATATATATCATGATGTTTGAAATAAGGATGGAGCTAGGCAGTCACTGGCTGGCTTCACAGTTTTCCCCACATTGTGATTCTTTCATAGCACACATACACACACCAGGTCGAAAATGATAAAACCTATATTAGATTAGAGGGCGATTTCTAGGGCATCTGGTGTGTTCTGTTCTGTGCTACGAGATACTGATCCCCACTCCAAATGCCTGCCAAGGCGGAGCATTGAGAAGCCTTGTACCAATGCTTAATTTCTGAATGCCATAAATCAACTCCACCACTTAACAGCCAGCGTTTCCTCTTTTAATGGGCTTTGTGCACAAGTCAATGTCACAGGAGGATTTTGAACCCTGGAGGGTGCTCACTAATATTTTGGGCAGGAAAGGTTCTAGTGCAGAGGGGGGAGGCCCAACAGCAGGTCTGCGACGTTCTCTTCACCGCCTCGCACAATCTCTCCCTAGCCTCCGCCGCGTTTACGTGATCAATAAGGAGATCTGCATCCGCACTATCTGTGCCCATGAAGAGCTGCTCAGAGGTAAGCTGGCCTGAATGCGCCCCCCCCCCATGCGTTGCCTCCGAAAGCCCAGCAGATGAAGCAGTCCTGGGACTGTAGCCATGGGGGCAGACATGGGCTGCGAGGGGCATACGTGGGCAGCAGCTTTCCAAAGAGGGCATCTAGCCCCGATAAGATGGATCTCCGCCTGCTTATGAGGGAAACCTCTAGGCCCAAGGCTGCCTCCTCGAGGGGCTTGAGGAGACCTCTGTTTGCTCCCCGCTTCCCCCTGCAGCTGACCTTTGCCGGGACAAGTTCTCCAAGTGTGGCGTCATGGCAACCAGCGGCCTCTGCCAGAGCGTGGCCACTTCCTGCGTCAGAAGCTGTGGCGGCTGCTGAGCTGGAGCTGGGCGAGAGGGGAGGCCTTTCTGCACCATGGACGCCGCCGCAGGAGCCCACCCCCAGAGGAGGAGGGAGAGTGACTCAGCCGCAAGACCGCCTCTCCTGGCTGGCGTTTTGCTCCTTCTGTTTGGCCTCGCAGGAAGTCACTGGTGCTATTTGAGGCGGCGACGGGAAGCAAGGGCAGAGTCCCACCTTGTGCACATTCATAGTCTAGTGTGTTTAATTTTCATTACTTTTTTTAATTAAAAAACGTTGCTAGAGGGAAAGCAGCTCAACCCGTGATTCACGGGCTCTGCAGGGGCCGGTGGGATATTAAAAACCACTAGGAGGGCCAAGGGGCTATTAAGACCCCCATTTCCATTTCCCCACCACCATGAAGCGCAACCAAAGGTCAGGGTGCAGCTGTTTTTACTTCCACCATAGCTGCACACCTACTTTTTGTATGATTTCCCCTCCCTACTTTTCTACAAAACGTTTAAATAAAATAAAACAAACCCCAAAGTATTACAATTTCTTTCCTCCAAGAACCAACCAGGTGTGAGAAGAGGAGGTTTTTATTCTTGTCCACATTTATTCATAATAACAAACACCACCAGAAATATAAAAATATAAGTTTCTACGTTCGTTGATTAACGGTTACACAAAGAACCAAAGAAAGAGAAGTATAAACATACACAATTAGTGTGAGCATTTTGGTAAAAAACAACCACCACCAACACCACCTTGGTCACATTTAAGAAAGGGAGGAAACATCAGCCTAGACGGATTGACATGTGTCTCCTCTCAGGCCCCTCTCCCTGCAGGGCTTTGCCTGCACCCTCATGAGCCCCACAACTGCCCATGGGGCTGGGGGGAAGAATAGCGCTGTTTGAAAATAAACTCTGTGACTAAATGAATCTCTTTGCAATGGTGCGCTGAAGGGAGGAGTTTCAGATGCAGTCCGAATAGGCGTCCATTAAAATAAAAAGAGCGGCTTGTGGCCAACATTAGTCCTATTCAGAGTAGACCCACTGGAATGAATGAACTTCAGCCTATTAATCTGAATCGGTCAGATCTGAGCAAATGGCCAAGGAAAAAAGAAACCCTGCCATTTGTCTTTTACACAAATCAATGGAGAGGTTTGCAGATCCCAGGAGCAGGCTGGCCAAATGATGGTTAGCTTGTTTAGTAGTAAGAAGGTGGGACACAGGCCTCTACCCCACCCCTCTAAGTGGGCTGTTTGCGGGGCAGGGGGGCATGTCCAGCCTAGGGTGCCGAAAGGATGGATGCTGGGGTGAACTTGGCTTGGCCCTTCCGTACCTCCTGGTGCAGCTGCTCCTTCAAGGTGGAGATCTGTGGGAGAGGCAGGAAGCAGGGGTCATTTGGGTCCTCCTGTGGTCATAGCCCCCCCCCACCCCCCCAGACTGCCACGGAGGCGGGGAAAGAAGCCCACCTGCTCCTCAAGGCCCTTGACCCGCTGCCGGTGGGCCCTCTCCCGGGCATCCAAGGTGTGTTCTGCCTGGAGCTGAGAGCTGCGCAGCCGTTCGGCCTCCAACTGCAGGTCCTGCCGGTGTCGGGTTGAGGAGTCCACCCTGGTCTGGGCCTGCTCCAACTCTGCCACCTGTGCCTGGGCAAGGAGAGAGTGGAAGGAAACCTCGCCAGGGGGCCCAGTGCCTTCTCGAGCCTCATGGTTGCTGTGGCACCCAGCCGCCTCCCCAGCAAATATCTCAGAATTCAATAGTTGCAACCACCTCTGCTTTCAACTTGATAGCCGAGTTTCTAGTCTTTAAGACTGGAGATAAGCCTCAGAAGCATGTGCAGCGCCTACTGATCTCCTGCCAGCCTAGGCAAAAGCCCATTGGGGGTGGGTGGTCAGTGTTGGGCAGAGCTCCTTTTGCCCCTCCGTGCCTGAACCATAGAAGCGAGGCAAAAATGGGCTATGCTGAATCTTTAGCTCCTTGTGGGGTTGGCAACACTCACATTTCATTAACAGGGCCAAAGGCAGAACCAGCAGGAGGAGACCAGCAGGCATTTCTCTCTTCCCCCTCCAAACTCCTTGTGGAGAGAGACAGGGCTCCTTGTCTCCTCCTAGCCAAGGCAGCTGGATAGCTCAGCTGGTTAGAGCGTGGTGCTGATAACACAAATGTTGCAGGTTCGATCCCCGCAAGGGGCAGCTGCGTATTCTTGCATTGCAGGGGGTTGCACTAGATCATGGGTGTCCAAACTAAGGCCCAGGGGCTGGATCCGGCCCAAGCACCTTCTAAATCCAGGCCACGGACGGTCTGGGAATCAGCGTGTTTTTACATTAGCAGAATGTGTACTTTTATTTAAAACACATCTCTGGGTTATTTGTGGGGCCTGCCTGGTGTTTTTACATGAATAGAACGTGTGCTTTTATTTAAAATGCATCTCTGGGTTATTTGTGGGGCATAAGAATTCATTTCCCCCCCCCAAAAAAAATATAGTCCGGCCCCCCACAAGGTCTGAGGGACAGTGGACCGGCCCCCTGCTGACCCCTGCACTAGATCCCTTTCCAACTCTAGGATTCTGTGATTCTATGGCTGAGGTCCAGCATGGGCCGGGGGAGGGGGGGTTGGAGTAGGCAGGGCTGCTCCCCTGAGAGGCACTTGGGATGGACACATGACTCCACGCTAGGGTCCTCCGGGTGATGCCAAGCTTCTCCTCCAGGGAGAAGGCAGCCCAATCAAAGGAGAGAAAGCAGTTGAGCACACCAATCAGAACAGAAGAAATTCGAGTTGGGAAATTCGAGCATCGCCTAAAAGCGGGGGGCAGAGCCTGGCCAGGAGTCAGATTTCCCAAAGATGAAACCCCACAGACCACTTGGGAAGGGGCCTCCTCCTGAGTAGGTGTGCCTAGGACCTCTGCAGCAGAGGGAGAAAGGAGATGTGACCAAGCTCCTACAAGGCAACCACAGACAGAGGGGCTGGGTACAACATTTACCATCTTGAGAATGACTTCTTTTAAACGGAAAGAGTTGCCAATGAAGTGTCTTAGTTCTTGGTTTGGTGGTCGCCTCTGCACATGCCCCCAGACAGACTGGAACATTTGAGTTAGCTGTGGGAGGGAGGAAAACCTTCATTGGGGTGGGGGGGGAAGAGTCGTTACCTCAAGGAGCCGGATCTGCTGCTGAGCCTCTGTCAGCTCCTGCTCCAAACTGGCGAGGGACCTATCCAGGCGGCCCTTTTCGGCAGAGAGGCGCACAGAGTCCTCGTGGGTCTTCAGCTTCTCCCGCTCCACCTGGGGGGGGGTGTCAAAGCAGAGGTGTCAGGAAGCTGAGCACCCGCCCCCTACCCCCCGCTGCCTCTTGCGGATGTGTTTCTTCACAGAAAGGCCCTCTGTGCATGCTCAAGCTGTTCTTTCAGAAGGAAGGCAAGCTCCGACAGACCACCTGCCCATCGCGCCGGCCCCTGCCCTCCCTTCTGCTCGGACCCCGAGGGGCTCGCCTTGTCAAGGGTCTTCCTAAGGGCGTTCCTGTCCTTCTCCAGGCGCAGGGACGAGCGCTCTGCCTCCCGCTTCTCGTTCTCCAGCTGCGCCAAGGCACGCTGCAGGCTGCTGACGCGCTCCTGGAAGAGGCGCCTGTCGCCCTGCACCTTCTGCAGGCTCCGCAGGCCGATGGCCTCGCTTTCCTGGCTCTGGCGCAGCAGCTGCAATGGAAGGGAGGAGAGAAAGGCAATGTGGAGCTCTGCAGGTCGCCCTGGCAGGACCATTCAGCTTCCTCCGCCCCTGCCCACCTGCACGGTGCCTCTGGGGCAACAGGTGGGAGGCTCGGGGGTGGGGAGGCCCGGCTCTGGGCACAGGAACCCACCCTCAACCCCCAAAACTTCCATTAAAAAAACTCCCGACGAAAACATCTCAGGCTCGAGTCTGCCAAACGCTGCTGGGACCTCAGAAGGAAGTTCTGCAGCTACCGTATTTTTCGCTCCATAAGACGCACCAGACCATAAGACACACCTACTTTTTAGAAAAGGAAAGGGGGAAAGTCCCGTTTCTGGCAGGATCAGCTCATAGTTTTGCAGCTTCTTTTGCAAAGGGGGAAAGCCCCTTCTTTTGAGAACCAGCTCAAAGTTCTTGAGCTTACTTTGCAAAGGGAAAAAAATCCTGTTTTTACGGGGTTCAACTCACAGTTCTGCAGCTTCTTTAGGAAAGGAAAGGGAGTCATTTCTACAGTTTTCAGACAGATAATCTAATGTCACTGGGGAAACAAACAGCCTCCGTCTGCAGAACATTCAGCAATGGAGGCCTGGGCAAGGGGCCGGGGCCGGAAAGGGAGCCAGTGATCGACCACACATTCGCTCCATAAGACGCACAGACATTTCCCCTTACTTTTTAGGAGGAAAAACGTGCGTCTTATGGAGCGAAAAATACGGTACTTCCCAAGCAATAAAACCGCTCTGCATTGCATTATGCATGCGCTGGCGGAATTTGCGCAGCAGGTCGCAGAATTCCATTTCCCTGGAGTATTTTTGCTGGGGGAACCTGCTGCCGCTGCCCCCTAAGGGGTCTCTCCTCCAACCCCCCCAACCCCATGCTCTGTCCAGGGGTGGGGAGGGCCAGGGACTCACTTCTTCCTGCTGCTTGACCAGCCCCTCCAGCTCTTCCTTCTGCAGCTCCAACTCCCCCTGCTGCCCCTTCATCGCCTGGAGCTGCTCGGAGAGGATCCCGTTCTGCTTCTTGGCTTCCGAGACGGCCTGGCGGGCCGCATCCAGCCGCTCCTGAAAAAAGCAACAACGTGGACGTGGGTTCTTGCTGTGAAGCCATCCCCCTTCCCCCATTCTGCTGCCTCACCTGCCCTTCTTGGGGGCGGGGGGACTTACCAGTGGAGCCAACCCAGGGCGAGGAGGCAGCAAATTGCAGCCCAAGGGCCTGCCTGGCACTCTGCTGATCAGCCCCCTTACCTGCAAGACCCTCCGGTCATGCTCACTGGCCGCCAGGGCCTTCTGCAGCTGCAGCACTTTCTCCTGGGCTGAGCTGGCATTGTTTTGGCTCTCGGAGAGGGAGGCACTGAGCCCCTGCACCTTCTCCTTCAGGGAGCTCTCAGCTTCCGTAGCCTTCGCCAGAGAGAGACTGAGGCGGTCTAAGGACAGCTGCAGTGCACTGGCCTTCTGCTCTGCCTCAGACACCTGGGGGGTGGGAGACAACACAGATTAGGCTGCCCGGTTCAGACCCACCAAGTGTCCCTATTTTCCAGGGACAGTCCCAGATTTACAGAAGCCGTCCCGGTTTCCGATTTGATCCCAGAATGTCCCGCTTTCCCTTAGGACGTCCCTATTTTCATCAGAGAAATGTAGGAGGAAAAGGAGTTATGCAACACACACACACCCAAGACAAGGAGAAAATTAACTATACAACCTTTAGAAGACACCTGAAGGCAGCCCTGTATAGGGAAGTGGTTGGTTTTTTTACGTTTAATGTTTTATTATGTTTTTATATACAGTGGTACCTCGGGTTAAGAACTTAATTCGTTCCGGAGGTCCGTTCTTAACCTGAAACTGTTCTTAACCTGAAGCACCACTTTAGCTAATGGGGCCTCCCACTGCCCTGTGCCATTTCTGTTCTCGTCCTGAAGCAACGTTCTTAACCTGAGGTACTGTAGCAGAGTCTGGAACCTGAAGCGTCTGTAACCTGAAGCGTCTGTAACCTGAGGTACCACTGTATATTGGAAGCTGCCCAGAGAGGCTGGGACAACCTAGTCAGATAGGTGGGCTAGAAGAAAGAGAAGGAAGAGGAGGTATTTATACCCTGCCCATCTCGCTGGCTTCCCCATCCACTCTGGGCAGCTCCCAACAGAATATTAAAAACACAATAAAACATCAAACATTACGAACTTCCCTAAACAGGGCTGCCTTCTAAAAGTCAAATAGTTGTTTATTTCCTTGACATCTGGTGGGAGGGTGCTCCACAGGGCGGGCGCCACCACCGAGAAGGCCCTCTGCCTGGTTCCCTGTAACTTCGCTTCTCACAGGGAGGGAGGAAACCACCAGAAGGCCCTCGGAGCTGGACTTCAGTGTCCGGGCAGAACAATGGGGGTGGAGACGCTCCTTAGGTATGGTGGGCAGAGGCCGTTTGGGGCTTTATTGAATAGGACGTCCCTATTCTCATTGGAGAAACGTTGGAGGGTATAGAAGCGGTGTCCCAGCGGCTCTTGAGAGGTGGCAGCCAAATAAATCCTCTTCCCCACTTGCCGGTTGCATGTCCTGTCCACAAACTGTGGACAAGCAGAGCCAGCTGCCACCTCCTGTGATTGCAAGAAGCCTTCCAGGCTCTGACCATGGAGGTCCTGGGTTCATCCCCAGAAGCAGCTGCAAGAGGGAGCCTGCCCACCCAGCCACCCTCCTCTCAGAGGCCCCAGAGAGCAGCTGCTGCCAGTCAGTGCAGGCTAGGCTGATCAGGACGGCTTGAGGGGAGTCACCTGTCTCTGTAGGATGTCGATTCTGTCATGCAGCCCCTGGATCTCCGCCTCGCGGTCGCTCAGCACCAGCTTGGACCTCTGCAGCTCACCCTCCAGTGACCGCCTCAGGAGCTCCAACTTGGTGCTGCGGCTCTCGGAGGCATCCAGGATGTCTTTGAGGCGACGCTTCTCCAGCTCCAGCTTGGCCTCGCTGGCCTTCATCTTGCCGATCTTCTCCTGAGGGAAGAAGAGAGGAGGGAGAGGGCGGCCTTTACCAGTTTCCTCAGGCCTTTTCTGAGGAAACTGGCCGGGTTGAAGAAGCCCCGGCAGAGGGAACAGAGAGCTTAGAGCAGGGGTAGGCAACCGAAGACCCATGGGCCGGATGCGGCCCAATCGCCTTCTCAATCTGGCCTGCGGACGGTCCAGGAATCATCGTGTTTTTACATGAGTAGAATGTGTACTTTTATTTAAAATGCATCTCTGGGTTATTATGAGGGCATAGGAATTCGTTCTTCTTCTTTTTCCCCAAAATATAGTCCGGCCCACCACATGGTCTGAGGGATGGTGGGCCGGCACACAGCTGAAAAAGGTTGGTGACCCCTGGCTTAGAGGGAATGAAAACCTGATGAGAGGCAGAACTGGACAGCAGGTCAAACAGCATTTGGGGGGGCACAGAGGGGTCCAACAGCTGCACTTTGCCAGGGTCTTCTTGCTCCTCTCAGCCAATGGCTTCCAGGGGTCTCTCTGGCAACTCTGAAGGACTCCAGAGGAATCGCAATGCTAATTTGGGGTTCTGGGCTTCATCTGCATTAATTGCCTTAGAATTTGCCTCCTTTTTCCCATTGGGAAGGATATGCTTCCTTTAACTTTTCCTCTGCATAAATTATTTCTCTTTTTATGGTTGTGGTGGTGGTGGGGTGTCAGTGGTTTCAAGGAGGTGCCTGAGACTTCTGGCAATTCCCTCAGTCCTGAGGGAAAACTCTTTCCCCCTAAAGTTGCCTCTTTTCCTCCAAGAATTTGGTCACCTCACATCTGTCCGGGGAGTAAATGATCTGGAATAGGACTCCAACCCCCTTTCACACACACAAAAAGGTAAAGGTAAAGGACCCCATACAGTTAAGTCCAGTCGTGAACAACTCTGGGGTTGCGGCGCTCATCTCGCTTTAATGGCCGGGGGAGCCGGCATTTGTCCGCAGACAGCTTCCGGGTCATATGGCCAGCATGACTAAGCCGCTTCTAGCGAAACCAGAGCAGCGCACAGAAACGCCGTTTACCTACCTGCAGGAGCAGCACCTATTTATCTACCTATTTATCCCATCCCAGGGATTCAAACCGCTGACCTTCTGATCAAGAAGCCCTAGGCTTAGTGATTTAGACCACAGCGCCACCTGTGTCTCTTGTTTCACACACACACAGAACAACATGGTTAAAAACCTCCAGGGTTAACCATGCCAAGCGGGGGCGGGGGGGAGGCAGCCTTGAAAACAACCATTTTTTTCTCATCTGGCCATATTGGCGATTAATTCTCTCCACCAGCACTCAAGAGATCTCACTGCTCACCTCCAGCCAAGTTACCTCACCCACACAAGTGCTACCCTTTCCATAGAGAAGCCAGGACCAGCCCCAGGCATGGAAAAGCACTCTGAACATGCTCAGTGGCACTTTAAAAACAAAGCAAAACCCAAAACCTTCTTGTTTTATCAACACTTTTCAGAGCAGTTCAAGTATCACGAGGGAACATTTCACAAGAATTTGACCAGCTCAGCAATATTCGCCAAGAAAGAATGTCTCTTCTGAGCCAAGATTTAAGCAAACGTTTTCTAGCATTTATTAGGCATTGGTCACACACTTTAGTGCCCCCCATGCCTCCTGCTCCTCTCTCTTTCTCTCTCCCCACCCTCTCGTGGACCCCCATCACATGGGGACCCCCTTCTTCCAACTTTTAATCCAAGAAAAGGGAACAACAGCCTCTTTCTCTACAAGAAACGGTGGCAAGCTTGGGGAGAGCACAACTGGTGGCCCAGACCTGAGCTGGACCTGCTGCTGCTGCTGCTCGCCCCCCTCTCCCTCATCAGCTCAGCATATTCCTTGGCCTCTGCCAGGCCCCTTGGCAGCCGCCCAACTTTGTTCCTTGATCGTAGCAAAATATACACCAGGAGGCTTAGTTTGGTCAGAATTGAGAATACACTTTCAGAGTTAACGCTAAATACATTACTTCTGGTCAATGAACCACCATAGGTGCTAGACGGCCGTGAAAATTTGCGTCCAGGGCTTTTTAGACTCATCTACTCAGATATTAGGGGACGCGGGTGACGCTGTGGGTTAAAGCACAGAACCTAGGACTTGCCGATCAGAAGGTCGGTGGTTCGAATCCCCGCGACGGGGTGAGCTCCTGTCAAAGTGCAAGTAGATGAAAAGGTACCGCTCCAGCAGGAAGGTAAACAGTGTTTCTATGTGCTGCTCTGGTTCGCCAGAAGTGGCTTTGTCATGCTGGCCACATGACCCGGAAGCTGTACGCCGGCTCCCTCGGCCAATAAAGCGAGATGAGCGCCGCAACCCCAGAGTCAGCCACAACTGGACCTTTACCTTTACCCAGATATTATCTGAAACCAAAGCGGCACGTTGGTTGCCAGATGTGGATTTTCCCCACCCCGGCTCTCCTACCCCACCAGAGGAGTAACCCACACAGATCAGCTGACAGCTAGGCCTTGTGTGTGTAAAATAACCCCTCCTGGCCCATCCAGTGATGGACCTGGTGACTGGGGAGGGAGCTTCAAGTCCATTGTCCCCCCCCCCCCCAAGTTTTGCTGCCAGGTCCTGGAAGGAGTGAGGGGGGCAGGGAGCGGAGGTGGAGCTCCTTGCTCGCAGACCGGCCTCCTCCTGGGCACCTTCCTCGCCCTGTGGTCCCGCTTCCCTGCCTAGTGTGGCCTCACCTGGGTGGCCCTGCGCTCGCTGTCGGCCGCCTGCAGGCTCCGCTCCAGTGCGGCCAACCTGTCTGCCAGGGCCTTGCGCTCCCTCTCGTTCCGGCGCAGGGTCTCCTCCTGCTGCATCAGGGCCGTCTGGGCACCGCTCAGCTTCCCGTCTGCACTGCGCCTCCCTGCAGAGAAGGAAAGAGAGCAGAGCGCTCAGTGGGCAGAGGCAGGGCAAAGGGAGGGCAAGGCAGGGCTTGTGGCCCTTGAAATCTCCCCTAGAAACCTCCATCCTGGTGGAAAGCAAGGACACATCACGGCATGGAGCTCACAGTGACTCAGCGGAGTCAGCAAGTGCCCCCCCCCCCCATCTCTCAGCATGAAATGATGTATAATGATATATAATGGGTTTCTGGGAAATGATATATAATGAACTGAAAAAGATGTTTAAATATACATTTGTAAAGAAACCAGAAGCCTTTTTGCTAGGAATAACAGGAAGAGAGATTAATAGAAGGGACTATAAACTTTTTCAATATGCAGTAACAGCGGCAAGAATACTAATGGCCCAAAAAGGATCTGATTTCTTTCCGCAGGGCCTGTAAGACAGAGTTGTTCCGCCTGGCCTTTGGCTTGGAGCCAATTTGATTCCCTCCCTCTCTCTCTCTTTTTTTTCCTTTTTTTTCCTTCTCCTCCTGCGATGAGGCTACATTTTAATATTTTAATGTTCCATTATTTTAATGTTGTATTTTATTTTTGTTTTTAAGTTGTAATCATTCATCTTGTTTTTATTATTGCTTGTAAGCCGCTCTGAGCCCGGCCTTGGCTGGGGAGGGCGGGGTATAAATAAAAAATTATTATTATTATTATTATTATTATTAAAAATGGAAACAAGAGGATCTACCGACACTTGAAGAGTGGAGAATGAAACTTATGGATTACGCAGAATTGGACAAAATGACTGGGAAAATTAGATAACAAAAAGAGCACAAATTCATCGAGGACTGGGGAAAGTTTACGGATTATCTGGAAAACAGATGTGATGTACAGACAACGTTAGTCGGTTTCAAAGAGGCTTTGTGATTGCTTAAGATGTATTGTAAAAAAAAAAACAGAAGCGATAAGTTACTATTGACTGGCAATACAAGTCATGAAAAATGCGTAAATGAATAGAAAATATGGATGATTGGTGGAGGAGCTGGTGGAAGTACAAAAAAACTGGAAATTTGAAAAAAAAAATCTCTCAGCATGAAATGGCGCCACCCACCCCAGTCCCTTAAGGCTGATGAGTAGAAAGAGACCTCTCCTTTGCCCCACCCCCCCTCACATGGGCTCCATCCTGCCACATTCTGCTAGGTCCTTAAGCCCAGGCCAAGCAGATTCATGACCCAGCTCCTCTTAGACAGAAACTGCCATTTATTTTAGGGTGGGGCACCCCACACTTCACTTCCCCATGGGAAATGCAGTTTAACAGCTTAGCAGATGTTTTCTTAAACCCTCCCCCCCCCCTTTCGCTCTTCATACAAAACTCAGGAGGGGGTCTTATTCAAGGAAACCTTTGAAAAAACCAGCGCAGAAACAAGGCTGGTGGTGACTAGCGCTGGGTGATATATCAATATATCGTCCAAAAGCGATTTGAAATCCGTATTGTGTTATCGGTTTCATAGCTTCTGACCTGGCAATATATCACGAATCATGGTGTTTGTGTGTGCTGTGCAAAATTCACAATGTGGCGAAAACCATGAAGCCAGCTAATTCATCCTTATTTCAGACATTGCGACATATCAGCATATTGCAATGTTTAGCTGGTGATATGAAGTTGAATACCAACTTCATTCTTATTTCAGACACTACGATATATCAGTATATTGCAACGTTCAGCTCGTGATCTATCGCAATGTTGGAAACCAGATACAGTGGTGCCCCGCAAGACAAACGCCTCGCAAGACGGAAAACCCGCTAGACGAAAGGGTTTTCCGTTTTGGAGGCGGTTCGCAAAACGAATTTCCCTATGGGGTTGCTTCGCAAGATGAAAAAATCTTGCGAGTCCCCGTGGGTTTTTTCCACTTCCCCCCCCCTTTTCCTAAGCCGCTAAACAGCTGATCCGCTGATAAGCCGCTTAACAGCTGATCGCTAGAAGCCGCTAGACCGCTGTAGCGCTAATCCGCTAAGCTGTCAATGGGCTTGCTTCGCAAGATGAAAAAACCGCTAGACGAAGAGAATCGCGGAACGGATTCTTTTCGTCTTGCGAGGCACCACTATATTGTCCAGCCCTAAGGGTGACACAGCAGAGTAGACAAGAGACCTCAGACCCCCTCCAACCCACCTTCATCGCATTCGGCCACCTGCTTCTGCAGCTGTTGCACACGAGTCACAGAGACGTCCCGCTCGGCCTCCATCTCTGCCAGCTGGCCGTTCAAGGTGCCCAGCTGGGAACGGGCTTCATCCTGGACCCCAAGGAGGACAGACGGGAAGGGGGAGAGGAAGGAAGGAAGAATGACAAGGCGACTGGCTGTCAGGATCCGAGCGTGGAGGGGGCCCACGAAGGCTCAGAACCTCATGGGAAAGCAGAGATCCACCCGACCGTGCGCCAGCCATACCCGCTCTCGCTGTGTCTCCCTCAGTTCTTGCAGGAAGTCCCGGAGTGCGGAGCGCACCACCTCTGGGTCGATGTCAGCTACCAGCTGCTCGCTCCGGCTGGGGGAGCCAGCGAGCTCTGGGGAGAGGGGGCGGGAGGCCAAGCTGCCTGCCTGCAGTGTGGGGCTCCCTGGTCCATCTGTGGTGACATCCCCTAGATAGAGAAAGCAAGAAGGAAGTGGCTGCCAGTGTTAAAAAGCCGCCAAGATCTCAGCAAAAGGCCAGTGGACTGTGGCTGTCTCTGCCCCTCAGAGGGCGGCACTTACCCTTTGGGGGGGAGAAGAGCCTCTTGGGGGAGCTGCCACGGGCCCTGAAGGCAGGGCTGGGGGCGCGGCCCCCGTGGCCGATGCCCATGGTGCGCCGGAGGGCCGAGTGGAGGCGGCCCAGCTTGAACTCCACGTCGCGCTTCAGGCCCTCCACGCGGGCGAGCTCCGCTTCCAGGCCGTGGACCCGTCCTTCGGAGGCGCTCAGCCGCAGGCTCAGCTCAGCCCCCTCGGCCTGCGCCTTCTCTAGCTTGACCTCCAGGTTGTGGCCGTTGTCCATCAGCTTCTTCTCGTTGCCGCGCGCCTCCTCCAGGCTCCCCAGAAGGCCTCTCTCCCGCAAGCGGAACTCGCCCTCCAAGTCCACCATCTTTCTCTGCAGGTTGAGGAGCTGGCGAGGAGGGAAGAAGAGGCACAGGGTGGGCAAGCATAGAAACTGCTCCAGACTCTGTGTTCCCCATCAGAGGCCCTTCTCCGTGTGCCTCCTCCAGGTGAGGCCCGGAAGGTGGCAACGCGAGGCGGGGCCTTTTCTGCAGTGGCTCCCCATTCGTGGAGTGCTCTCCCCAGGGAGGCTCTCCCAGCGCCTTCATTGCATATATTCAGGCGTCTGGAGAAACCAGGCCTTTGGCGGATTAATATCCCACAGCCTTTTAAATATGTCTGTGGGAAGGTTGGGTTACTGTTTCGTTGCCTTGGTTTAATTATTTACTGGTGTATTTTATTCCGTGAACTGCCTTGAGATCTTTGGATGAGGGGTGCGGTATATAAATTTAATAAATAAAATAAGTCTGTTGGGGGCGACATACAAGAAGTGGGCAGAGTCAGAGGCAAAGAAGTGCTGCCAACTAAACTGCCCCGGCTTCAGTTTTCACCAGAGGAACCTTAGAGTAAAACTGTCGGTCTTGTGCAGGTCTACTCAGAAGTAAGCTCTGCTGGGCTTACTCCTAAATAAGCGCACAAGCAACTAAGGGGGAGGGGTGCAGGCCATCCCCCCTTAGTCAGTGGTAGGGCTCACAGAATGAGCCAATAATTTTATAAGTTGTGTGTCCTTGTTAATCAATTTGATCCTTTTACATGGTTGGGTCTGTTTTGTGGTCTTCTATGTCATTATTTTTTTACCGATTATAGTTTAGTAATTATTTACTGTAATCATTAAGTGCAAGCTGCTTAATTATTACTTGCTGATATTTAATTTTACTGTTTACTATGCTATTCTAAGTGATCATTGTTTCATACGAGTTGCTTTTTTAAAGTTATGGTTTTATTGTGACTTTTTTTTGTATTGGATCAGATAGTTATTAGGTGTGTGATCTGTGCTATTCTGTTATTTCTTTGGCTCGAAATCCGCCTTGTGTTTGGTAATACAGTGGTACCTCGCAAGACGAATGCCTCGCAAGACGAAAAACGCGCAAGACGAAAGGGTTTTTCGTTTTTTGAGTTGCTTCGCAAGACGATTTTCCCTATGGGCAAACGTCTTGCGAGTTTGCTTCCTTTTTCTTAAAGCTGTTAATACCCAGGGAATCCGCGCTACGCAAGACGAAAGAATCGCAATACGAAACAACTCGCGGAACGAATTAATTTCGTCTTGCGAAGCACCACTGTACAGAAAGGCAGGATACAAATTTAAAAAAAGAAATGGAATGAAGTGTACATGACAGATCAGAAACGGAGCTTTCTGCCAAGGGCACCCTGAAGGCTGGGCTCAGGTCAATCGCACTCTGCCGCGGGAATTCGCCATATATCAAGGTCCCAGGAAGCAGCGCCCACCCCAGAAGAGCTTGAGGGGATTTCCTGTCTGCCCGGGACAATGCCATGAAAGGTTTGCAGGCCAGGCCCTCACCTCCTTCCGGGTCGACTCCCGTGTGGCTTCGCTCTCCACGATCTTCTGCTTGAGGCTGAAAGACTCCCTCCTGCTCTCCTCGTCCCGCTGCTCATCCAGGGCTACCCGGGCCTGGAGCTCAGCCACCTCTTGACTTTTCTTGGTGTTTTCGCTGTCAAGTATCTTGACCTGTGCAAAGGGCGGCAAAGGGAGGGATCCTGGTTCTTGCAAGCTGAGAGAGAGTGAAGGGGGTGGACCCAGAGATGGACGGGCCCTTGTCTTTTCAGAGGGGCAGAAGGAGGTTCGAGAGGGAGGATGTGGCAATGCAGCAGGCTGCTGCAATTCGCGGCTCATTTCAGCCTGTGGAAAACAGGTCCTGCAGGCTCCTGAACAGTTTCCAAAGCCTGCCAAACCTATCGGAACAAGCTTCCGAAACATCTTCCACAGCACTCTTGGAAGCTAGCTGACTCCAACCAGAAAAACAGAGAGAAGGCGGGTGGACGGAGGGAGGGAGGGAGGGAGAGAGATGCAGGGGGGAAAAGGCATCGGCTAAGGCTGGGCAAAATCTGGTTTTCAACATTGTGGTCTATCACCAGCTAAACATAGTGATATACCGATATATCACAATGCCTGAAATAACGATGGAGCTATGTGGAGGCAACCCTGCAAAGGACCCCTGATGTTGGGAAAGATGGAGGGCACAAGGAGAAGGGGACGACAGAGGAAGAGATGGTTGGATAGTGTTCTCGAAGCTACCAGCATGAGTTTGACCAGACTGCGGGAGGCAGTGGAAGACAGGAGTGCCTGGCGTGCTCTGGTCCAGGGGGTCACAAAGAGTCAGACATGACTAAACAACTAAACAAACAACAACATGTAGAGACATTGGCTTCACGGTTTTCCCCACATCGTAATTTTCTGCTCTTGTGAGAGAGCTGAGGCAGCAGTGTCAAAGGGTCTGCAGGAATCGAGAAAAGCATTGACAGTTTTCCCCACATTGCGGTTTTCACATAGGACACACATGCGCATCATGATTTGCAATATATTACAAGGCCAGAAATTAGGAAACTGATACCATGATATGGACTTCAAACTGGTTTCAAACAATATATCGCCCAGTCCTAGCAGTGGCATGAAAACGTGAGAAAGAGAATTGGGGAAGAGAAGAGAGAAAGCGTCAAGGAGGAGGGAGCAAGAAATAGGGGGGTGATGGAGCCCTACAGTGAATGACCAGGAACCCCCACATTCAGGCACTTTGAACATCTAATAAGATGGCAAATTCTTTTATTCTAACTACCCATGTACTATCAAACTTCCAATCCGACCAGAAAACCAAAAAAAAATTGATTCTGCGAGACATGCTCATTATAGACTATGCACTAGGGATCCCATTTAACACCAGAACAGAAACGAAAACCATCAGGTGAGCCCATTGATCAACTTCAAACTTCTGAGCAGCAGGAAGAAGGAGGCAGCCCAAGGATGGCATGCCTCTGATCTAGGGTAAGCCGACATAGCAGGCCAGCACTTCCAAACTGTCAACAGCAGGTCCAGAGTCATTATTTTCGAACTTCCCTGCTTTTCTACTAAGGAGACCATTATTTAAAAAGAACTTTCCATACTTGACAGTCTGGAATGGAAAGGCCAAAATGCACCTATTATGCAGGATTTGTGTCTGGCAACCTTAAATCACAGTCGTGCCTTTAAAACCTATACAGAAAAACTTCAAAATGCTGGAATGCACTATAGACGGGGCTACCCATTCAACCCGACAGTGCCGCTGGAAGGGGTACAACCCAAAGCATCAACCCACAAGGAGGCAAGACAACGCCTGAGCATGCTAAAGCTGTCTATACTGAACAACCTCAAAGCCAGCACCCATGATTCAGACTCATCAACAATGAGATTTGCTCTACGTTGGCAGGAGCTGCAAGATTGCCCCAAAGCATCTCAAAAGTGCTGCTTTCAGTGCACTGAAACCCACCATGTCCTGGGAATTGGAAGAGGGTGTGTATGGGCAATCTATCCAGAAGATATTTGTATTTTGAGGAGATAGTGCTCTAACATGGTTATCATTCCTGCTCCTGTTTGCTTCCTCCTCTCTAAGCTCTTTGATGGGTGAAGAACAGCCTTTAATTTCCTAGTCCCAATGTGTTGGAAGGACATGGGTGGTGCTGTGCTCTAAACCACTGAGTCTAGGGCTTGCCGATCGGAAGGTCAGCAGTTCGAATCCCCGCGACGGGGTGAGCTCCCATTGCTTGGTCCCTGCTCCTGCCAACCTAGCAGTTCGAAAGCATGTCAAAGTGGAAGTAGATAAATAGGTACCGCTCTGGCGGGAAGGGTAAACAGCATTTCCATGCGCTGCTCTGGTTTCGCCAGAAGCAGCTTCATCATGCTGGCCACATGACCTGGAAAAACTGTCTGTGGACAAACGCTTCCTTGGCCAGTAAAGCGAGATGAGCACCACAACCCCAGAGTCGTTTGCGACTGGACTTAACTGTCAGGGGTCCTTTACCTTTACCTTTTTAATCTGTTGGAAGGAAGTGATGTTGCTGGGTACCTTCTTTTGCTGCTGGACATTGTTTGAAGAAAGTGAGTCATTGGAAGAGGTGGCTAATGAATAATCTGTACTTAGCTGGGAGCACATAGGTACTCAGGCAAACCACACCTATAAATCAGATGGTGTTGGGCCGAGTTCTGAGAAGCTCGTGCACAGACTGATCGATCGCAGGGCCGTGCAAACTAAGGCTACCTGGGGGAGTCGCTTCTCCGCTTCTTGAGGGCTTTCAAGTAGCATATCGAAGTGCTTGCTTGGTAATGTATATAATGTTCGCTGTTTAGAATAAAATCTTTAACCTTCTCGCTCACCTGTGTTTGTATTGCCTCTGAATCTCATTTTAAAAGAGCAGCCTTGCATTTGGCAAGACATCAATTGGCCAGAGCAGTAGTCCACAGAATCCCTAGTCTCGCCTTTGCATAACTAACTGTGCACCTGCTGTCTCTTTCCACCCAGTGGAAAGGGAGGCTGAGTCATGGCTCCCACTTCCCTGGCAGCCCCTCCCCTCTCCCGTGCCAGGCCTTACCTGCCGCCGCAGCTCCTGCAGTTCCCGGCGGGCCTCCAGACGCGAACGCTCCACGTCCTGGAGGCTGCTGCGGAGGTCGGCTGCCTCCTTGCCCACAGCTGCCCGGGCCTCCTCCAAGATGGCGACTTTCTGCTCCTTCTCCTCGTTGGCCCGCTTCAAACTGGAGGCAAGCAGAGAGGAGGGGTGTTTGGACGCCAGCGACATGGTCCTTCCGGCCCTCAGGGTGAGAGGCTCAGGAATCAACCACCAAGATGGAGCCAAGCTGCGAAGCTACCACATGTTTCCTCCATCCACTCTGTGGAACTGACTTTGCCATTACAGTGTTGCCCCGCAAGACGAATGCCTCGCAAGACGGAAAACCCGCTAGACGAAAGGGTTTTCCGTTTTCAAGGTGCTTCACAAAACGAATTTCCTATGGGCTTGCTTTGCAAGACGAAAATGCCTTGCGAGTTCCTGCAGAGTTTCCCCCCCCTTTTTCCCAAGCCGCTAAGCCGCTAAACAGCTGATCCGCTAAGCCGCTTAACAGCTGATCCGCTAAGCCGCTTAACAGCTGATCCGCTAAGCCGCTTATCAGCTGATCCGCTAAGCCCGCTAAGCCGCTAATAGCGCTAATCTGCTAAGCCGCTAATGGGCTTGCTTTGCAAGACGAAAAAACCACAAGACGAAAAGACTCGCGGAACGGATTCTTTTCGTCTTGCGAGGCACCACTGTATGCCACTTTTACAGACAAAGAACTGAGGCCGAGAGACACCACGTGGGGTGGAGGAAGAGATTAAATCTGTGGCAGAGGTGGGATTTAGGCAGTCAAACCCTGCCCCCCTCCATTCTCCCCTTCCCTGGAGCAGAAGGCAGCAGGATCCTCTCTCTCCCCACCTGACGCGCTCACTCTCGGCCCTCTTCACAGCAACACGAAGCTCTCCATTGGACCTCTGCAGGGCCTCCTTCTCCTTGGCCTCATCGCTCAGGCTCCTCCGCAGGTCCACGGCCTCCTTGCGCTGAGCCTCCAGGGCCTCGTGGGCCTCCCGCGACTTGCGGTGTGCCTCCAGCAGCTCCCGGCGGGTCTGGTCCCTCGCGTCCTCCACCATCTGCACCTGCATCTTCAGCTCCTCCACCTGGCCAGGAAGAGGATGGAGCAAAGAGCCAGAGTTAGGCTCCTGCCTGGAATTCTGAGGCTGCCTGAAGCGCAAGGGCAGGAGTGCAGGGAGCTGCCTTGTGCAGGGTTAGGCCCTCAGCCTGTCCACCTCTGCAGCAGCAGGTGCTCTCCTGGGTTCAGGCAGGGGCTTGAACCCGGGGCTTTTACGTGCAGTGCAAAGCAGCTGCTCCACTGAAGGGGTAACAGAAGAATGGTAGGATAACCAGCCTCACATAACCAACATGTTTAAGTCTAATTAATGTATGAAGGGGTTAATGCCATAGAGTAAGCTGTCCTGCCAGGCTTAGCAATGTCCATTGCCCTTACCTTAGGAGGAAATAGGTAATTTGGTCTTCCCCAGACTCCTCAGCAGCTCAGGTGGTGGTGTTATTGTCACTGAATCTCAATGAAGGCCTCCCTCCCTCCCATCGGCCCCTCACCTCACGGAGGGCCGACTCTCGCTGCTTCATCAGATCCCTGGCCTGTTCGTGGAGGACCTTCACCTCCCGTTCGTGGCCCATAATGGCTTCCTCAAACTGGGCACGCAGGCCCCGCAGCTCCGAGTTCAAGGCGTTGATGGTGCTCTGCAACAAGACGAAGAAATGGAGCTCTCTGGCCTAGAAGAAGCGTCCCACCCCTCAGCAGCCAGGCACCATTTTGTCTGGATAATGGAGATAGATAAAATTTTCCAGAGGGAGAAAATAATACAGAAAAGGCTGTGGAGGAAGAGGCCGGAACAAAGCCCCACAGAGCCAAGGAGTTTGGCTTCTGCTTTTTGGCTTATCCTTGCATAACGCTCCATATCCTACCAGCCAGGGTGGGCTTGTATACAATGCTATTTTTCTAGAAAAGGAGGTGCCGGAACTCACCATGAACTTGTTCTCTTATAATGGCAATGGCACCCAACTAAGTTCTGGCTTTAAAAAAGAAAAAGCCCTGCTTGTATACAACACAGGCTGAAGCACCAGGCAAAGGGTGCGACCTCCGGAGAAACTCAGATCATGCTTAAAACAACAAAGGAAAAGATGGAGCAGGTTTCTAGCCCTCAGTGTCGAAAGCAAATTGGAAACATCTGCTTCCACGTCCGCTGTCGAAAAGGGAGAGGCAGAATAAAGCTTCCAGCAACACAGGGGGCTTTCGAGCACTGCAGAACTCCTTGCTCCAGAAAAAAGTTGGGGGGGGGGGACGGGACGAGGGGTTCAGAAAAAAACAAAAGTACAATTCAAGCCTGCCCCATTCAGCTAAGCTGAGCCAGGTTGCAGGAGCTGGCCCTTCGTGGTGCAAACATTTGTTCTCCATCAGACAGCCCCCCCCCCGACCCCGACCCTGACACCGCCTACCCGCTCTTGCTCCTGCAGACTCTGAGCGTCTCGCTTGCGCCTCTCCGCCTCCAGGCTGACGCTGGCCAGACTCTGTTGCACCCCTGAAAGCTTCTCCAGGAGAATGGCCTTCTCCGACTCCTTGAGAGACAGCGCCTGGGGGCGAGGGGGCGAGGGAGTCAGCCTCTGGAGCAGCAGGGAGACACACTGGGGAGCCACATCTCCACTCTTGTAGCCCTCCTGCGCACTGAGGGAGGCTCAACGCCACAACTTCCACATTGGCGGAACAGCGAATCGTGGAAAAATGCGACGTCTGATGCCTTGGTGGTTTCTGGAGCTAAGTGGGCTGTTTCTCTTTCCCCACCCCAAATCCTTGGGCTATGGCCAGTGAGGAGAGGCACCAGGCAAGGTTCCCCTGTGGCAAGATTGGGTGTCCCGCTTTGGGGAATTTACAGTGTGTGGGGAGTCTTGCAGAGCTGGCGGTGGACTGGGGCCTTGCACCCAGTGGCATAGCATGGGTTGCCAGGGCCCGGGGCCATGCAGAGCGGGGTGGTGGGGTAAACAGATGGAGCGTGCATGCACATGCCTAAAAGAAGAATTGTTCCATTGCCTGGTGAGGTCGCTTCCTGTTTCGCACGGAGGAGCCATGTGATGGAAGCATACAACTTCAATACAGGAGCACTGGGTGTTGAAATTTTGCACCCCTAAGAATTTTGCACCCGGGGCAACTTCCCCCGTGGGGCCCCCATGCTACACCACTGCTTGCACCTCCTTCCTTCCTTCCTTCCTTCCTTCCTTCCTTCCTTCCTTCCTTCCTTCCTTCCTTCCTTCCTTCCTTCCTTCCCCGTCCCCCAGACTTTCACCTGCTGCTTCTCATTCTCGGCCAGAAGGAGTCCCTCGTCCCGCTCCTGCTGGAGGCTGGTGATCTCCTCGCTCAGCTCCTCCTTCTCCGCCTCATGGCGGGCCAGGATCTCCTCGCGCTCTTGGCTCAGCCGCTGCAGCATCTCCTCGCGCTCTGCTTCCAGCTCCAGGCGCAGCGCCTCCTGCCAAGCCGACAGGGTGAAGAAGCTCAGGAGTGGACCCTCCCATGCCCGTGTGGACAAGCCTCCTCCACAGCCAAGTTTCAATGGCTAAACGCCTCTCCCGGTATGCCCCACGGAGGACCTTAAGGTCCATAAATAGCAGCACCCTAGAGGTCCCGGGCCCTACGGAAGTTAGATTAGCTTCAACCAGAGCCAGGGCCTTTTCAACAGTGGCTCCGGCCTGGTGGAACGCTCTGTCTCATGAGACCAGGGCCCTGCAGGATCTGATTTTTTCTGCAGGGCCTGTAAGACAGAGTTGTCCCACCTGGCCTTTGGCTTAGAATCAATTTCATTCCCTCCCCCTCTTTCTTTTCTCCTTTCTCCTCCTGGGAAGAGGCTGCATTTTAATGTTGTATTTTAATCTTGTTTTTAAAGTTGTATTTTAATCAACTTGTTTTTATTATTGGTTGTTAGCCACCCTGAGCCCGGTCTTGGCTGGGGAGGGGAGGGTATAAATAATTTTTAATATTATTATTATTACTATAAAGAACCACTCCTTGTCAATCAACCGAAAGCTCTCATACCAGGCAAGTGAGTGCTTGGCCCAAGATTGATTCCAGGGAGATATCTGGGTTTTTGAATTTGCGATATATTTCCAGGTTTAAAAATTATGAAACCAGTATCACGATATGGACTTCAAAACAGTTTTGGACAATATATTGACATATTGCCCCACCCTACCCTGCAGTATTATCAATTATTATTATTATTATTTCTAGAATTTATATACCACCCTATACCCAGAGGTCGCAGGGCGGTTAATAAAAACAACATTCCAATAACAAAAAGAGCCACATTTTAAAAGGGTATAGGATGTTGATTTGGTCAGCCAAAGGCCTGGTTTAAAAGAAATGTTTTTGCCTGGTGCCTAAAGGTGTATAATGAAGGCACCAGGCAAACCTCCCCGAGGAGAGCATTCCACAGACAGGGAGCCACTGCAGAGAAGGCCCCGTTCTCGTGTTGCCACCCTCCGGAGACTTTTTGAGGAGGAGGCACACGAAGGAGGGACCAAAAGGTAGGAAATGAAAACCCATAAGGTTAATGAGATTTCATTTTAACAAAAAAATTTAAGAAACCTAAAAATTGAGGGAAGCAGGGAACATGTGACAGGCAAGCATGTTAACATGCTGGGGTGAAAGTCGAGCATAGTTGGTGGGTCACCCGATGAGGCAGGTGGGCAGGAGATTCAGGATATTTATTTATTATTTAATTTTATTTATACCCCGCCCTCCCCGGCCAAGACCGGGCTCAGGACGGCTAACATCAGATATGAAAACAATTGATTAAAATACAACTTAAAAACAAGATTAAAATACTACTTAAAATGCAGCCTCATTTCAGTGGAAGCCCAGATCAAAAACTGTTTGGGGGGAGAAAAGGAAAGAACTGTTCCAGGCAACATGGTGCCCCTGGCTTTTAAAAGCGGTCAGACAGATTCCTGGAGGGGAGGGATTGGGTCACCTGCCAACAACTGAGCAGCTGCACGTGCTTAACAGCTTAGGGACAGCGAGAGCCAGCAAAGAGCAAATGGCCTGCATGTCTAGGATCTGGCCGGCACCTTTGTATCCATTCGTGGGAGCCCCACAAACATCTGGGGCCTTCTGCAATCCAGGCTCCTCTCTGCAGTCCTGTCCCCTGAGGGCAGCATGTTCCCCAAGGACCAGAGTGGTCCTGGACCCAGCCCTCTGCACCTGACTGGGGGGGGGCGGCACGTACTTTCTCCCTCTGGAGACGGTCCACGTCCTCCTCGTGATCCGTCTGCGCACTCCTCAAGGCAGCCTGGGTTTCCTGCTCCGTCTGAATGAGCTTCTGCACCGCCAGGTCCTTGTCTCGCTCCAGTCGGCTTATCTCGGCCTCCATCTCCTTGCGGACGGCAGCCAGCTCCGCTGGGGAAGGACAGACGGACAGAGGTCAAGGATAATAATATTTATTTATTTATTTATTTATTTATTCATTCATACCCCGCCCATCTGGCTGGGTTTCCCCAGCCACTCTGGGCAGCTTCCAACAGAACACTAAAATACAATAACATATTAAACATTAAAAGCTTCCCTGAACAGGGCTGCCTTCAGATGTCTTCTAAAAGTTTGGTAGTTATTTTTCTCTTTGACATCTGGTATTAGGGTGTTCCATAAGGGCGGGTGCCACTACCGAGAAGGCCCTCTGCCTGGTTCCCTGTAACTTGGCTTCTCGTAGCGAGGGAACCGCCAGAAGGCCCTCAGCACTGGACCTCAGTGTCCGGGCAGAACGATGGAGGTGGAGACGCTCCTTCAGGTGTACTGGGCCGAGGCCGTTTAGGGCTTTAAAGGTCAGCACCAACACTTTGAATTGTGCTCGGAAACATACTGGGAGCCAGTGTAGGTCTTTCAAGACCGGTGTTATACGGTCTCAGTGGCCGCTCCCAGTCACCAGTCTAGCTGCCGCATTCTGGATTAGTTTCAGTTTCCGGGTCACCTTCAATGGTAGCCCCACATAGAGCGCATTGCAGTAATCCAAGAGAGATAACTAGAGCACGCACCACACTGGCGAGACAGTCTGTGGGCAGGTAGGGTCTCAGCCTACGTACCAGATGGAGCTGGTAGACAGCTGCCCTGGACACAGAATTGACCTGTGCCTCCATGGACAGCTGTGAGTCCAGAATGACTGCCAGGCTGCGTACCTGGTCCTTCAAGGGCACAGTTACCCCATTCAGGACCAAGGAGCCCTCCACACCTGCCCACCTCCTGTCCCCCAAAAACCTCGGATGGAGTGAGGAGGGGCGATTAGAAGAAGAAGAAGAAGAGTTTGGATTTGCTATCCCGCCTTTCACTCCCCTTCAGGAGTCTCAAAGCGGCTAACATTCTCCATTCCCTTCCTCCCCCACAACAAACACTCTGTGAGGTGAGTGGGGCTGAGAGACTTCAACAAAGTGTGACTGGCCCAAGGTCACCCAGCAGCTGCATGTGGAGGAGCGGAGACGCGGATCCGGTTCACCAGATTACGAGACTACCACTCTTAACCACTACACCACACTGGCTCTCAGAAGAGGGGCTTGATTGGGGGCAAGGACAGCCCAGCAGGCACCACTACATGCAAGGGGGCGTGGCTGGGCTTGAGGGTGGCGGCTTAGCAGCCAGGAGCCCCGCCTCTGTCGGGAGAAAGCCCCACCCCCTCTAAAGAAAGGGAAAGCAAGGAGGGTCCCAGGTGCATTCGAAGGAGGCAGGCGCACAGCTTAAAAGCAAGTACATCTGCCGGTGAAGTCGGGTAATAAAAACCTCCATCTACACTCCCACACCCAGTCACTGAAGGGAAAGAGACAGGGGGGTGGCACAAGAGGACCCAAAGGAAGACCTTCCTCCCAGGATACCTTGCAAGGCTTCCTTGGCATGGAGCAAGCCCTGCCTCTCGGCTTCCAGCTGCTCCTTTCGGGTCTCCAGCTGGGCGAGGTGCTGCTGGATCTCAAAGAGGGTCGTCTCCAAGGCATCTTTTTCAGACCTGGGCAGAAGGGGAACAGTAGGACTGTATTGTCATTCCCCCCATCTTTTGTTGTTTTCGTCTTTGCTCATCAGCCATCTTGCATCTACTCTGCCTGGTAGGCTCCGTATACCGTATTTTTCACTCTATAGGACGCACCGGACCATAGGAGGGGGAGAACAGGGGGGGGAATTTTTTTTTCTTGTTCTGCCCCTCTAAAACAAGGTGTGTTCAAGGTGCATTTAAGAGCAGGTCGGGGAACAGCGCAAAGGCTGCGCGCACCACCACCAGCCTCAAAGATCCCTGAAGCCTTTGGAGCGCAGCTGCCCTCCAAAGGCTTGAGGCTTCGGGGACATCCTTCGTAGCCTCCGCAGGGCAGCGGGGTGTAGGCACAGCCACCCCAAAGCTAGAACAGCCATCCCAAAGCTAGAAGGCACTTTGTGCAGCCATCCCAAAGCTAGAACAGCGAGACGGAGGGCTGCACAGCGCCCCGTCTCGCTGTTTTGGCTTCGGGGACAGCCTTTCAAGCCTCCGCAGGGCAGCGGGGTGAAGGCGGAGGCTTTGCACAGCCATTCCGAAGCTAGAACAGCTTCGGGCTGCAGGCTGCTATCCGCAAGCCTTGGGAGCCCGGCGGGAACTGCCCCAAGCCTGGAGAGCGAGAGGGGTCGGTGCGCACCGACCCCTCTCGCTCTCCAGGCTTCAGCGAAAGCCTGCATTCGCTCCATAGGACGCACACACATTTCCCCTTCATTTTTGGTGGGGAAAAAGTGCATCCAATAGAGCGAAAGATATGGTACCTCCTCTTTTGGGGCTTAGGCCAGAAATTCCAGCAGGTTCGGTGAGGAGACATGTATGTGCACATCAAGGTGGGGATGCAAAGCTTAGAAAAGGAATGCAGCTGAGCAGAAGATGCCTTTCTGCTGCGAGTTAACACTCCCAGGAGGCGTTCTTATTCACTGGGTGCACTGCCCATTTAATCCAGGCATTTTCCTTTGACCAGTGGGCTGAGCTCTCTCTGGGCTGCAGAGTGTCTGAGAATGTGAGAGAGTTGGTTTCATTTTGTTAGAGGCAGAACGCTGCAAGCACGCAGCTTGATTCTGTAGGTTTTCTTTTGTTTCTGTATGCTTCTAAATAAACAGTTGATAGAATAGAAGCACGGGTGTTGAGCTATTGAAGACACCACGTTGACTCAGACAAAGCCATTTTATGCTGCGTGTAAACTCTGCTAACGTCTGACAACTGAGAAGAGAGCACTGTGGGCGCCATAGAAGTGTCGGAGGGCTCGTAAATCAGACTAACTGCAGTGCCGATGCAGCAGACCCCGTGGGTCAAAGGATTTATGACCCACAAACTTCAACAACACGCTGCCCCTCCCTGCCAGCCCCATAACAAAGCCCCAGGCTAGGATGCAGGAGGGCTAGGTTTTAGATCTCCACCCTTCCACGGAGCTCACTGGGCAACCTTGAGCTGGTCGCTGCACTCTCAGCCTCATGGGGCTGTTGCAAAATGGAAATGGGACAGTGAACTGTGTTTGAGCTCCTTGGAGTAATGGAGGGACGCAAATGGGAGAAATAAATCAGAATAAATAATAATAGGTGCTAAAGTTGGGGGCACACACAAACATATGAATTGATTTTAGAATGTACCGTATTTTTCGCTCTATAAGACGCACCAGACCATAAGACGCACCTAGTTTTTGGAGGAGGAAAACAAGAGGAAAAAAATTCTGAATCTCAGAACCCAGAACAACAAGAGGGACCGCTGCGCAATGAAAGCAGCGATCCCTCTTGCTCTTCTGGCTTCTGGGATAGCTGCGCAGCCTGCATTCGCTCCATAAGACGCACACACATTTCCCCTTACTTTTTAGGAGGGAAAAAGTGAGTCTTATAGAGCGAAAAATACGGTATTTCAATTAACTGATTGTGATTTTATGTAAATTGTGTCATTTTTATTGTTGTTAGCCACTCTGAGCCCGGCTTTGGCTGGGGAGGGCGGGATATAAATAAATTATTATTATTATTATTATTATTATTATTATTATTATTATTATTATTATACATACCTGAGGCCAGAGATCTCCTCTGCCAGGCCCCGGTTCTCTCGCTCCGAGGCTGCCAGCTGCACCACCAGGCTGGCTTTTTCCTTCATCAGCGACTCCTTCTCCTTGGCTGCCCGCAGAGATGCTTCGCTGTGGCGTTCTAGCTCCCTTCGCACCTGCCCCAGCTCCTCACCGGTTGCACTCCTGTGGCGGGAAAGCTGAGAGGGAGGGAAATGATGTATAGATGGTATATAACACCAGTACAGATAGCAAAAATGTACAAAACTGGCTCAAATACTTTTTAGAAATGTGAAGAAAAAGAAGGGACCCTTTATCATATGTGGCGGGAGTGTAGAGAGGTTAAAAAATTTTGGGAAATGATATACAATGAATTGAAAAAAATGTTTAAAATGACGTTTGTAAAAAAAAACCCAGAAACATTTTTGTTAGGGATTGTAGGACAAGACCTGCCAAGGAAAACAAAGAATTTATTCATGTATGCTACAACAGCGGCAAGAGTCTTGATAGCACAAGGATGGAAGAATGAGGAAACCCCGACGAAAGAACAGTGGCAAGACAAATTGATGAATTATGCAGAACTGGCCAAATTGACTTACAAGTTGTGAGACAAGGACAACTGTGACTTCAAGGAGGAATGGGAACTTTTTACAAACTATCTAAAAAGGCAACAAAATGAACTCGACTCCTTGGCAGAATTTGAATAAACATACACAAATTTATTGGTTGATAACATGATGGATGTAAGGATATGTACCATTTTATAATATGCAGAGAAAATAAGTGAAGAGAAATCAGGGAGAGGAGCTGAGGGGAGTCCTTGGGGTGGGGAACAATGTATGTGATTATAGGGTTTGATAATTTGTTATGTGGAAATCGATCAATAACAAATATTTAATTTAAAAAAAAGAAAGAGAGGGAGAAAAGGAAGGAGGGAGAGGGGCAGCTTAGACACCACTTAGATGCCCCCTTGGCTGTTATGGTCCCTCTCTGTTCCCCCAGTCCCTCCACCCAGCAGGGCTATAGCAAGAGCCTGGTGTTTACGATGCCAACCTCAGCCCTGTAACAAAAACCATTCAGCCTCTGCCAGCTCAGCAGATCCCAGATTTGGGTGCGAATATCAGAAAACATTAGCTTTGCAAGCTCTGTGTTATGAAGACCTGAGCAACACAGCTTCTGCAAAGGTCTGCTCCTGAGATCTCAGTTGTGAGCTCTCTTGCAGCTGAACATTACATTCTTGTGAGCCGGACGAAGAAGAAGAAGAAGAAGAAGAAGAAGAAGAAGAAGAAGAAGAAGAAGAAGAAGAAGAAGAAGAAGAAGAAGAAGTTTGGATTTGATATCCCGCTTTATCACTACCTGAAGAAGTCACAAAGTGGCTAACATTCTCCTTTCCCTTCCTCCCCCACAACAAACACTCTGTGAGGTGAGTGAGGCTGAGAGACTTCAGAGAAGTGTGACTGGCCCAAGGTCACACAGCAGCTACATGTGGAAGAGCGGGGAATCGAACCCGGTTCACCAGATTACGAGACTACTGCTCTTGACTGTTATAAGAATTTTAAGGTCTCAAATATAGAATAAATATTCACAAATGCACACATATCTAAATATATGAACCACGTGTCTGAAATAGTATGGGAGAGCAATCCTGGAGCCATTTTGACTCTCCCAGTGACCTCAAATATTCCTCTGCAGGAAGGGAGGCAAATGAGGAAAGCCTTCCCATCGTCTTTTTGCTTACAAATCCTATCTTGAGGGCGTCGTTGTGTATGAATAGGGTGAGCCTGTGACCTGGATTCAGGAACTAAAGTATTAACCATCACAGAAGAATGGCCAGGATTCCCATGTAATGCATTCAGCAACCATTATCAGGTATCCTGGCAGACAGGATTTCTGCTGTAGACCGCCTCCTTCTGTGATGTATGTATGATGTTTGTGGGGGTGGTCTTGGGCTACAGGGTGGGCAATTTCAAAAGTCTATATATGGGCTTGCACACCATTGCTCAGGGTTCCTCCTCCCTCCTGCGTGTGGTGAGTGGGGACCCTGTTGCAACAGTTCCTTGAATAAAGATCAGGCTTATTAGCTGCTTTGCTTCTCAATATTCTCTGGCTGGCCTCTGTTATTTCATCCTACCAATAGGCATTCCACTTAAGGATTCTATACAGGCTCTTGGATAAGGGAAAGGGAGCCGTTTTTTTCTCATAACAGGACAAAGGCCCCTGCATCCCTGCCTGCCAGTGCTGCCCCTCACCTGTCCCAGCTGCTCCTGGAGCTGCCCCCTCTCCTTCTGCAGCACAAGCACCTCCTGCTCCAGCGTCGCCCGGCTCTGCTCCACAGCCTGCAGGGAGTGGCCCAATCCGTGGCGCTCTGTGTCCAGGTCCAGCTTCTCCTGCTCCAGCCGCACTAACTCGTCCCGGATCGTGGCTTTCTCCTGCTCCACTTCCTGCTTCTTCCCCAAGAGAGAAGCCTTCTCTTCTTCTAGCTGAGCCCAGAAGGGTGGGGAGGGAGAAAGCAGGAGGCTGGCAGTGAGGGTTACTCAGCACACAGGATGCTGAGCGGGGAGAAAGCTGTTCTGCTTTCTCCCCACCCCCACCCCCAAACCACACATGTATATACACAATAGGGCACCTCTCACAGAAAGTTGTTTTGCCATCGTTGGCATGACTGTATACTTTGGAAAAGCCAAACACACACACACACACACACACACGTTTATAATAGATTTAATTCACACAGAAATGGAAAATGGATGTGTAGTAACGAAGTTTTGAAATGGAAAACAGCTAAATGTGCATTGCTGAAGGGTTGCTAACATTGGGGTTTTTTCCAGTGTTGTTTTCTAAAGGACTCTGAGCTCCTTAATGGGGTAATGAGTAACTGCTGATTGTTTTGGAGAGTGAAACTTTAATCATGTGATAAAGGTATTGAGTTGCAAATTCGCCATCTTGAAAGGGTGGCGGCTGTTAAGTTTTTCTAAACTATGCATGCCAATGACTCTCCAAGAGATGCATTAGCCTAAGGCTGGCATAGGCAAACCGGGCCCTCCAGACGTTTTGAGACTACAATTCCCTGATCACTGGTCCTGTTAGCTAGGGATCATGGGAGTTGTAGTCCCAAAACATCTGGAGGGCCGAGTTTGCCTATGCCTGGCCTAAGGCCAACTGAGGCTGGGATGGGGGAAGAGACACAATTTGGATTTTATTTCTAAGAAGACAATGAACCTGTGCTGGATAGAACAAGTTAATGTACAGTAATGGATTTTTTTGGATGTATCAATAATGCTTATGTTCTGTTTTTAAAAGACTTCGGCAAGCAAAAGTTTGAATAATATTTTTATGCGCCTGGACAATGATTCCTTCCAAAAGGAGTCAGGTCTTGCGCTTCCAGTCACTTCAAACTGTGAAATATTAACACCTGCAACATCTGCTATCCCAAATAATTATGGGCAAAGCGGTGCTGGACCTCATGCCCAAGCCGGAAGGAGGTACACCATATTTTTCACACCATAAGACGCACCTAGTTTTAAGGAAAACAAGAAGAAGAAAAATTCTGCACAGAGCATGTAAGCGGCTCTCGTTTCTCTTGCTTTAAAGTAAGCAAAGCGAGAGCCGTTTATGTGGCTTCTGTCCTGCTCTGCACAGCTCTCACTTTGATTGCTCATCCCTCCTCCTGCCTCACTGTAAAGCGAGGCAACGCTGGAGCAAGAAGAGGAAGAGGAGACACTGGGACAGATGCCTTACTGGCTTTACAGCAAAAGCCAGCAGGGCAAGAGCCGCTAACATGCTCTCTGCGGCTCTTGCTTTGAAGCAAGAAAAGTGAGAACTGCACAGAGCGTGTCTCTTGCTCTGCTTGCTTTACTGCAAGCGACGGACGGGAGCCATGGCTCCGGCTGCAGAGGCATCCCTCAGCTCGCAACTGCAGCGGCAGCCAAGGGATCCCTCTGCCATCCAGTGCATTTGCTCCATAAGATGCACAGACATTGCCCCTTACTTTTTAGGAGGAAAAAAGTGTGTCTTATGGAGCGAAAACTATTGTACTTCCTGTGCAGGAATTGTTTTTCCTGCCTCTGCTCTGTCATGGACAAAGACCTCCGGACATTCTCCCACTCCTTGACAAACCCTACGCTCTGCCACCTCCTTCTGGCACAAATCCTTCAGATGTGGATGTTCTGAGTTTGCAGACAATACAAGACACACTTCCCTCTTTGCAGCCCCGCTCCCTCGTACCTGGATGATTATCCGGTTGAGCTCCATCTTATCCTGTGCCAGCCCCTCGTTGAGGGCACTCATCTTGGAGAGCGAGTCGCGCAAGGAGGACTCCTCCGACTTCAGGCGGCTCAAGCCCAGCTCTAGCTCAGCCCGGCTCGCCTCGGCCTGGGACAGGAAAGGAAAGGAGGTGCAGAAGAGCCTGTGACCCCACAAAGGCCTGGTGGCTCAGCTTCCATATGAACCTCCCCGGACCCTGAGATCATCTTTTGAGACTCTCCTTCGTGTGCCTCCTCCTCAAGAGGTATGGAGGGTGGCAACACGAGAACAGGGCCTTCTCTGCAGTGGCTCCCCGTCTGTGGAATGCTCTCCCCAGGGAAGTTTGCCTGGCGCTTTCATTACACACCTTTAGGTGTTGCTTTTTAACCAGGCCTTTGGTTGATCTGATTGACACCCTATGCACTTTTAAAATGTGGTTCTTTTTTTGGGGGGGGAGGGTGTTATTGGGTTATTGTTCTTATTTTGATTTTATATATTGTGATCTTTTCTGTGAACCGCCCTGAGACCTCCAGGTATAGGGCGGTATATAAATTCAATAAATAATAATATATTTTTTAAACAAAACACCTGCTTGCTGGGACTGGAGCAAAGCAGACTGCCAAGACAAGGCTGCAGGGCTGCCTGTGGCCTGATCCTGCAGGACCCACCTCATGGTCTCAAGCAAGCAGGATGGGGTGCATGCTCAGGATCCCCAAACACAGGCATAAAATGAGGGCAGCCTTAGCCTCATTGCACTTCTTGTTTTGGAGGTACTGAAAGGCACCTGGGTGGGCTGCCATGTTTGTTTGTTTGTTTGTTTGTTTATGTATGTATGTATGTAGTTAGTTAGTTAGTTAGTTAGTTAGTTAGTTAGTTTACAGCCCTTTATACCTGCAGGTCTCAGGGCAGTTACAACATAAAATCAGAATATACAGACACAGAATACATAATAAAAAGAAAAGCAAAAACATCCCCATAACACCCCCCCATGGCCTTCCCCTAACATATTTTACTATTTTTTATTTTGACAAACTAATAATCCTAAATAAATAAGAATAAAAAGTGCACGCACACCCCGAGACCATTCCGTTATAACTATCCAGCCTCCCATAATTTCAATGCCTCTTGCGATGGTTTGACCCCTTTCTGTTTTAACAGTATAAATTCTACAAACACTTTCCATATCTCCTTGAAATCATTTCTCCTGTATATTCCCCATCTTAAAGGTAAAGAGACCCCTGACCATTAGGTCCAGTCGTGACCGACTCTGGGGTTGTGGTGCTCATGTCGCTTTACTGGCCGAGGGAGCTGGCGTACAGCTTCCGGGTCATGTGGCCAGCATGACTAAGCCGCTTCTGGTGAACCAGAGCAGCGCACGGAAACTACCTTCCCGACGGAGTGGTACCTATTTATCTACTTGCACTTTGCCGTGCTTTTGAACTGCTAGGTTGGCAGGAGCTGGGACTGAGCAACGGGAGCTCACCCCGTCGCGGGGATTCGAACCGCCAACCTTCTGATCGGCAAGTCCTAGGCTCTGTGGTTTAACCCACAGTGCCACCCACGTCCCCATCTTACCTTAATGTTAATTCATCATTAGTAGCTATATCCCACACCTCTTTATACCATCCTTCCATCTTATATTCTACTTGCCCCTTCCGTTTCCTAGCTATCATAATTCGTGCAGCTGTCAATAAATTTGTGAGCGAGTCCCTCCCAGCCAGCGAACCTTCCACCCCAGGCATCCCCTACCTTTGGCTCTCCAGATGTTCTGGACTACAATTCCCATCATCCCTGACCACTGGTCCTGTTAGCTAGGGATCATGGGAGTTGTAGGCCAAAACATCTGGAGGGCCGCAGGTTGGCGATGCCTGTTCCACCTCATCGTAAATTGATAATAATGCATTTCAGAAGGGTGTGCAAATCTCTCCCTCCCCAGCAGCTGCCTCCTTGCCTTGGACAGGGCTTCATCGCCCTCGGCCTTCTCATGCTGAGAGACCTCCTTCTCCAGAAGGGCTTTGCTCAGGGCTTCCTTCACCAGCACAAGCTCCTTCTTCAGGCCGGACTTCTTTGCTTCCAGCTGCTCCAGCTGCTTGCGACTGGGAGACAGAAGAGGGGAGAAATTGAAATTGAAATACTTTATTGACACTTGTACAACTTGTGTACAGTGAGATTGCATGAGCACCCCCCACTCAGCTCTCTTAGTCTTAATTCCCCTCGTTTACTGACGCACACCCACCAAACCTGAAAGTCAGTTGCCCTGTTGTTATCTTTTCATTCAGCAGCCCAACAGCCCACGGATAGAAGCTGTTCTTTACCCTGTTGGTGCGACTAATTGTGCTTCTACATCTTCTGCCTGAGGGCAGGAGATCAAGAAAGTGCCAGCCACTGTGTGAATCATCCTTGAGAATTTTTCTCACTTTCCTGAGGCAACGTTCTTCCACTATTTCATCCAGCGGATTCATGGGACAGCCCATAATATCTTGTGCTGTATTCACCACCCTCTGTAGGTACTTGCTATCAGATGATGTCAAACCAGCGTACCACACCGTGATGCAGTATGAAAGGACACTTTCTATTGTTGACTGGTAGAAGGAGATCATCAAATGTTGATTGACATCGTTCTTCCGCAATACTCTGAGGAGATGGAGTCTCTGTTGGGCTTTCTTAACCACCTGGGTTGTATTGATTTTGCAAGTAAGGTTTTCATTGAGATAAACTCCTAGGAATTTAAAGGAAGAGACTCTCTCCACACAGCCTTCCCCGATTTACAGCGGGGCTAGTTCTCCTCTCTTCCTCCAAAAGTCCACACCATCTCCTTTGCCTTGCTGATATTAAGGTGCAAGTTGTTCCCTAGGCACCATGTAGATATTTTCTGTACCTCCCCTCTATACACCGATTCATCTCCACCTGTTATTAAACCCATTATGGTGGTGTCATCTGCAAATTTAATAATTGCAGTAGACAGGTCAGATGATACACAATCGTATGTACACAATGAATACAGGTAGGGACTTATCACACATCTTTGTGGTGTGCCAGCGCTGATTTTTAAGAAATCACTAGACAAGATGCCAACTGTTCACCCCCATGGCATTCTACCTCGGGTTGAACAAAGGTGGCATATTCACAGAGAGACCCTGATGTCAAGTCAGGTTCCCAGGGCGTTTAAAAAAAGGACCGGTGAAGACAGCTCTATGGTGGAGATTTGGCAAGGACAATGCCTCCATGAAACATGTCTGTAGAGTGTTCTCTGCTTGCTAAGTTGTGGGAGAAAGTGATGGGCTGTGTAACTACGACTGCACAGATAAAGCTAAAACTTTCAGCAGAGAATATTCTTTTGAACTATATGCCTATTGCATGGAAGTTAACAATGGGACAAGGCACCCTAATGGTGGCCAAGAGACTGAGACTGATGAGTTGGAAGAGTAAAGATATGGCCCCCTTCAGTCAATGGACTGGCAACACGACAACACTCGCAACTTATGAACGGACTGCTTATTAGATGTAGGCTTTGGATAAATACGACGACATTTGGAATGGGTTTCTACAGAATGTAGCAGGCTATTCATATCTATATATGTATTAGGATAATAACCTGTATGGGCAATCTATCCGGAAGATATTTGTATTTTGAGGAGTTAGTGATCTGACATGGTTATCCTTCCTGCCCTCTGTTCCTTCCTTTTCCCTATCTTTTGTGAAGCTCTTTGATGGCTGAGAGCAGCCTTTAATGTCCTAATCTGTTGGAAGGAAGCGACAGTGATGAGTGCCTTCTTTGATGTTGGACATTGTTTCAAGAAAGTGAGGCACTGGGCAGCTAATGAATGTATGTAAGCAGTTGGGCAAACCACACAGGTGAATCGGATGGTTGTGGGCAGAGTTTGAGAGAGAATCTCGTGCACGGACTGATGGCCATGGGGCCGTGCAAACTGAGGGCTTCCGAGTGGGAGATTGAGGTGCTTGTTTGGTATGTATATATTGCTTGCTGTTTAGAATAAAACATTTAATCTTCTCACTCACTTGTGTTTTGTATTACTTCTGAATCTCATATGTAGACATAACCTCATATCTCTTTACATAAGAATGTACGGGAGTATATTACATTGCATTTTTGCATACTGTTTCTTTCTGCAAATTTCTGTTCTTTTTATTTTCTCGATTTTTCTTTTCTCTGCATCACATTGTTTCTTTATCACTGCAATTCTTTCAATAAAAAATATTAATGGCAAAGAAAATCATGATTCCTGGGCAGACAACATTCAACGCTTTTGCAGAGTCCAATGCTTTTGACTTGGTGTTTTAAAGGACACTCCATACCTTCCCAGCATGCCTCTGTGTCACTGCAAGATGTCCCCCAACTAGCGCCAGAGAACTGGGCCTGAGACCACACCAGCTTCAGTCCCTCTTGAAGAAAGGGGACACCCTACCCCAAGAAAAAAATCTCACCAATCTCCCACTTTACCTCCGCTCAATTTCCTTCCAAGCCCTTTCCTGGTCCTTTAAGATGTCCTCTTTCTCCTCTTCCAGGCCATCACGCTGTCGCTGAAGGTCACTGTTGGCCAGCTGCAGTTTCTCCTTTTCCTGATGGAGGACCTCCAGCTTCTGCTGCAACAGCTGCAGGTTCTTTTCCAGGTTCGTCTTCTCGCTGGAGAGGAGAAAGGAGGGGGACACTACAGCAGGGCGAGGACAATAAGGGAGCAGAGGACAGCGCCCATTCCATCAACTTCCCACAACAGCCGTTGAGGCTGTTCCATCCCAGTGCATTCACAACCATGACCATCTCTCTCTCTTGAGAAGAGAGGGAGTCACATGGGCAAGTGGACAGCCAACACTTAAGGACAATAAGTTTAAAATAATCAAAAAGAAAAAGAAAAGAAGGTAATATAAGATTAGCCTAAATTTACTACCCATTGTGTGTTTTGGTTGTTCTGCATAATCTGTCGACTTCAGGAAACTGGAAACCAGAGTCCCAACAATCATAGTATCCTTCTCTGCTGAACTGTGTTTATTGGTGCTTAGGTCATTTTAGACATCAGGGAAGTTTTTAATGTGTGACATCTTAGTGTGTTTTTGGTCTTTTGTTGGAAGCCGCCCAGAGTGGCTGGGGAAACTCAGCCAGATGGGCGAGGTATAAATAATAAATTATTGTTGTTGTTGTTGTTGTTGTTGTAAGGAAAGGGATGTGAATTAGAAATAACTGGGAAAACAATGCAGCAACAAGAGGCGGAGTACAAGAAGCCAATTTTGGGGGGCAGAGACTCTCCTTCAGGTATACAGGGCCGAGGCCGAGAGAGGGAACCCCCGCTCCCACACCACAGTGCTGAATTACTCCTCCGGACTGGAAAGAAGGCAGCCCAGAGCGCTGACTCACACAGAGAAACCCAAGCCTCCTCTGGATACAGGTTGTTCTGCTGCCCCTCCGTGCAGGGGGGTGAGGTTCAGTCCTTAAATGCCAACACACACACAAGCCCTTTCAGCAGAGGCTTCTGGGAAGGAGACACAGCCAGGGCAGGCACTCAGACAGAGAGGCAGTAGGGAAATTTCACAAAGGCATTCCTTGCCTTCCTGGTGCTCCTTGCTTCCTTCAAGAGGGCAATTCGAGGTGCCTCACCTGCCCAGCAGTTCGGCGGAAGACCGAAAGCGGTTGGCATCGTGAGCCGCGTCCTCCTTGGCTTGCGACAGCCTGTCCAGGTCCCCCTTCAGCTGCAGGATCTTGTGCTCCAGGGAACGGCGCTCGTTGTCGCTCTCTGCCAACTGCCTCTTCAGGGATGACACAAGGTCCTGCGCAGCCTCGTATTTCCCCCGGAGGTCCTGGGCGTAAAAAGTAAAAGCAAGCAGCAACGTCAGGCTCAGGAACAGACCGGCAGGTAGCAAAGCCCACGCCCAGATGAGGAAAAGGAGAACTCTGATCGCTGGGGTTGATACCACTGTATTTCTCTCCCAGAGAGCAGCTCACAGCACAGCAGAGAACCACCACCATATATGAAGCAGTTAATAATAATAATAATAATAATAATAATAATAATAATAATAATATAATTTATTATTTATTATTTGTACCCCGCCCATCTGGCTGGGTTTCCCCAGCCACTCTGGGCAGCTTCCAACAAAAGACCAAAAATATACTAAGATGTCACACATTAAAAACTTCTCTGATGTCTAAAATGATCTAAGCACCAATAAACACAGTTCAGCAGAGAAGGATACTATGATTGTTGGGACTCTGGTTTCCAGTTTCCTCAAGTTGACAGATTGTGCAGAACAACCAAAACACAGAATGGGTAGTAAATTTAGGCTAGCAAGGCGGGCTTACTTGTCAGCCTTGCATTCTGGTTGCACATGTTTTGTGTACATGTTTACTTTCTCTATCTATTGTTGTCTTCTACAATTCTATGGCAGCCTCCTGAGAATCTCGCTTTCTGACTGTCTTTCCTAAAAGTAAAAAGGTAAAGGGCCCCTGGACGGTTAAGTCCAGTCAAAGGCGACTATGGGGTTGTGGTGCTCATCTCACTTTCAGGCTGAAAGAGCCAGTGTTTGTCCACAGACAGCTTCTGGCACAACGGAACACCGTAACGGAAACCAGGGCGCACGGAAAAGCCGTTTACCTTCCTGCCAGAGCAGTACCTATTTATCTACTTGCACTGGTGTCCTTTCAAACTGTTAGGTTGGCAGGAGCTGGGACAGAGCAATGGGAGCTCACCCCATCACGGGGATTTGAACCGTTGACCTTCTGAGTGGCAAGCCCAAGAGGCTCAGTGGTTTAGACCACAGTGCCACCCGTGTCCCCTGTGTCTTTCCTAAAACCAAGTTATTAGCCCCACCACATCATGGCAAGTGATGAGGCTGCCAACTAAGCCTGCAAAACCAGAGCTGAGAGGCTGGATGCCATTTGGAAAACAGTTGTCCCTGATCTGGGTGACAAGAATCAGAATAAGTTACGTAAAACGAGACCAACTGAGGATATTTGCATGTTCTAGACAGGGCAGAAGCCCAGTTTGTATTCCTGCTCTCACACAGGGAGAGTGAGCGATGCCTTTTTGGGGGTGGCCTCTTCCCTTGCAGTTTAGGAACTCCTCTCTCTCCTTCCCGCCCCCAATCTTGAGTGTCAGTCAGTCAAGTTTAATGCTTATAGCCAAAGGCTGC
Organism: Podarcis melisellensis; assembly: GCF_964234715.1. Lineage (NCBI taxonomy): Eukaryota > Metazoa > Chordata > Lepidosauria > Squamata > Lacertidae > Podarcis > Podarcis melisellensis. The sequence goes on from NC_138540.1 coordinate 11,164,592, forward strand.
TGCAATGTATACAATGTCATTCAATAAAATATATACTAGTTTGACACAAAAACTTAAAACATTTACATTGTCAAAACCTGACCTAATCTGCACAAAACTATAGAAACTCTTTAATCTATAAACTGAAACATTTGGCAATAAAATTTATAAGCTAAAATCACCGTGGGGCCACTCATATATTAACAGCAATATTATATAATACAATAGACAATTATGTACAACGTTTAGTGAGAAAGATACAGCTTGGTGTAGATGGGGGTCAAATAAATTCATCTCCTTTGCAGTTGATAGCTATCTCGGCTATATAATTTTTTCTAATTTTCCTGGCGGCAGTTGCAAAAAGTGCTACATAACAGGTCACATACATATCAATGTCTGCAAGGAGATATAGAATCGTGGCCCAATCTTGAGTGAGACAAACACTGTTTAGGGGAGCTTTTCAATATTCAGTGTTTTATTATGTTTTTATATATGTTGCAAGCGGCCCAGAGAGGCTGTGGCAAAATTATTATTATTATCCTCTCCCGCGCTCCCTTCTATGAAGCGGGCCTGCTCAGGATTTTGGCAAGGGCCTTCTTCCCCCAGGTGCACCACCTGCCTCCCTGGCCTTTGGGGTGATTGGGGCTGTGGGGTGGGAATCGGACGCCCCCCTCCTCCCTTACCTGAAGCTGCAGCTGACGCTTCTGCAGGGCCGACTGCACCACCACCAGCGTGGAGTCAGGGAAGATGGGGGACAGGCTGCGGCGGTGGGGGGAGGAACGGCGCAGCGGGGAGGGCGTCCGGAAGCTGGAGGACAAGCCCCGCAGGCTGAGCCCGGTGGCATCGCTGTCTGAGGTTTCCGTGGCCGGGAGGTGGACGGCACTGTCCGCGTCGGAGATCACGGCCTACGGGGAGAACAAAAATAAAAACTCACAGTGGGACCAGGCAGAAGTGCCCCTCGCCTGCATACCTGTATACCTGTATACCTGCAGGAGCATTTCCACCCCCATCATCCAGCCCAGACACTGAGATCCAGCACCGAGGGCCTTCTGGCAGTTCCCTCGCTGTGAGAAGTGGGGTTACAGGGAACCAGGCAGAGGGCCTTCTCGGTAGTGGTGCTTGCCCTGTGGAACGCCCTCCCACCAGACGCCAAGGCAATAATCAACTATTTTACTTTTAAAAGACACCTGAAGGCAGCCCTCTTTAGGGTTAGGGTTGGTTTTTAATGTCTGACGCTGTATTGTTTTTGATATTTGGTTGGAAGCTGCCCAGAGTGGCTGGGGAGACCCAGTCAGATGGGTGGGGTATAAATACAGTCATACTTCGGGTTGAAATAGCTTCAGGATAAGTATTTTCCAGTTGCATGCTGCGGCGACCCAGAAGTAGCAGAGCACGTTACTTCCGGGTTTCGCCGCTCATGCATGCGCAGACGGTCAAAATGACGTCATGCGCAGAAGTGGCGACCCGCAGACCCGTGGGCGGGGGTTGCATTCGCTTCTGGATGCGAATGCGGCTGCAGAACGCTCACATCCAGACGTGCCACTGTAATAAATTATTATTATTATTATTATTATTATTGTTGTTGTTGTTGTTGTTGTTATTATTATTATTATTATTATTATTATTATTATATCTCAGCTTCAAAAGAGATGAGTCAGATGCCACGAAAGGGACAGTGGGGGTCCTCTGCTCTGTACCTGAGCGAGGTCACGCAGGGTCTGCTGCAGCAACTCAGATTCTGTCCGCAGGGCTTCCACCTCCTCGGCCTCCGCCGCAGCCTGTTCCTGGGCATGGGAGGCTTCCTGGAACCAGACATGGGGCAGGACGGTCAGCAAAGCAAGAGGGGCTCTCTGCCAGTTTCCGGCTGCTGGACATTTGGAGGGAGGCAGCTTGGAGGGAACTCAAAGGAACAGAGGATCCACGAAGAAATAAAGAAAATACTAAGAATATCATATAGTAAAAGGCCAGAGGCATTCCTTTTAGGAATTTTAAACGATGATGTTCCAAAAGACAAATTTTTCTTATAAGTGATGCCTGCAGCATGAATCCTGGTGGCTAAGTATTGGAAAGGGAATCGGTTACCCACTAGGGGAGAGTGGTTATGTAAGCTTTCAGAATATTTAGAATTAGCCAAATTGACAGACTAAAACCAAAAAGTGAAGTAAAAAAAAGATTGGGAGTGCCTAAATGAATACCTTAAAAGTCAAGGTTCGAGGGTAGAAATCTGGCTGAGTCTGGAATAACCTTGTGAAGTGAAAGGATAAGAAAGGGAGATTTATATCTAGATGTTAGGATAGAGATGATAAGGGAAACAGGAAGACACAATGAGAGATAAAGGAGGTGCTGTGGGATTTGTAGAAGTCAATGTTTGCTTTTCTTCTTAGTGTTTATATTATTAACTTGTAAGATATGGATTTGCTTTTTTGTTATTTTTTGAATGTTGGTTTTTATGTTTTGTGTATTGTTATTTTTCAATATTTTTCGTGTTGTTGTGTGGAAAATACTAATAAAATTTATATTATATTTTTTTAAAAAAAAATTAAACAAAACCAAAGAAAACAAAGGAACAAAGGAGCCTGCCTGACACTCGAAGCCCACCTGCCTCAGTGTCGTCTATACTGGCTAAACAGCAGCTCCTCAGAGTTTCAGTCCTTCCCAGCCATACCTGGTTCTACTTACCAGGGATGAATCCTTAACCTGCTGGGTGCCATAGCTGTCAACTTTCCTCTTTTCTTGCGAGGAATCCTATTTGGAATAACGGAATTTCCCTTTAAAAAAGGGAAACGTTGACAGCTATGCTGGGTGCCCCAAAGATGGAACAAACTTGTTTTCAGCTGCTACAGAGAGGGGAGCACCCAAAACTACCAAATTCAAAATACGAGAAAGGAAATTCCGAATCAACGTGAGGAAGAACGTTCCGAGGGTCAGAGCAGTCCGGCCGTGGAACAGGTGGTGGACTCTCCTTCATGGGAAGTTTTTTAGCAGAGGTTGGCTGGGTTGATGTCTGTCAGAGAGCCTTCGGCTGTGATTCCTGCATTGGACTGGATGACCCTTGGGGTTCCCTCTGCAGTTCTACAACTCTATGATTCACCCAGGCAGGGTCGGACAGGCTTTAAGCATTAATAAATCTCCTCCCTCTGGTTCCACCCCCCAGTTTTTCATCCATGGCAAAGCTCAAATGAAGTGGGACTCGAGTGAGAAGCATGGGAAGAAGATTAGACCATAATGTACACAGGCACCAAAAGGGGACGAGGAAATTTACCGTTGTTCTCAAAGGAGGCAGAGCAGAGAGGGGTTGGGAAAAGGGAATAAAAGTTTAGGAAAACTCTCTCTCTCTCTCTCTTCCCTTTTTAAACATCTCAATATAGAAGAAGACACCTTCACCCCGGTATGGCTCCCCTTTATCACATACACAGCCCAACAAGACAACGACAAAAATCCACCAACGACATGCAAACCAATATGGCTAACCTGATCCAAAACACCCAGCCACCCCACTCACACATGAAAACGAAGACCACCACAGCCAGCCACAAATGAACAACCACATCCTAGGCCAACCCCAACCTCTCTCACCACCAAAGGAACACAAGCAAACAGCAGAGAACCTGCACAAGGAAACCCTACATATACAGTGGTACCTCGGGTTAAGTACTTAATTCGTTCCGGAGGTCCGTTCTTAACCTGAAACTGTTCTTAACCTGAAGCACCACTTTAGCTAATGGGGCCTGCCGCAATTTTTGTTCTCATCCTGAAGCAAAGTTCTTAACCCGAGGTACTATTTCTGGGTTAGCGGAGTCTGTAACCTGAAGCGTCTGTAACCCGAGGTACCACTGTAGTAAGTAAAATAGAAACATCACCACCCCCCACTCCCATCTCCACCCCCTCTTTCCCCCTTATTTTCCCAATGTCTCAACAAATGAAACTGATTTGTAAAAAAGTTACATGGAAAAAATATATATACAAGAGAGAGACATTGCACACACTTTTGTAAATCAAGGAATGGATGGATGAATGAATGAATGAATGAATGAATGAATGAATAAATAAATGGAATATTGGAGCACAGAAAGCAGGAGGAGGAACACAAAGGGGGGATGAAAGCAACAGAGTCCCAGGCTCAAATGGGAGAGGAAGGGGAGGGGGGGGACACATGCCAGCCGGGGGGGGGCAGAACCAGGGGGGGGCTGCGGCACCAGGAGTGGGGAGACCCCTTAGGGCCACACGGCCCCCGACAGAGCCGATGCCTGGCGAGCTGCATCTTCTTGAGGGCCACCCAATGCCCTCCATCATCCTCCTCCCCCAAAACCCAGCTGCCTCCTCTCACCAAACTCTCCAGCTTCTGGGTCAGCGCCTCAATTGCCTTGGTCTTCTCCGCGTTCTGCCCTTTCAGGCGCTCCAGGCTGGACGTGACTTCGTTGATCCTGGAGGGCAAGGGAAGAGAAGGCTTCAGTGGTCAGTTCTGGGCCAGTGGGGGCACTCGGGGGTCCTTTCTGGCCTTGCGGGGCATGGGAGAGCTTCGGAAGTAGTCCTCTTGCAGGCAAAGCAGATGGACCCTGCGCCTGAGCCAAGCTCCTCAGCAGAAACCCCACATGCAAAGAGTGAGGAACATTTCAGGGGGGGGGGCATAGCTCAGTGGCTGAAAGACATCTGAAGACAGCCCTGTATCAAAAAGGTTTTATTTTATTGTGTTTTTATGTCTTGGAAGCTACCCAGAGTGGCTGGGAAAGCCCAGCCAGATGGGCGGGGTATAAATAATATTTGTTTGTTTGTTTGTTTGTTTCCTCCCAGCCACTCTGGTGGCTCCCAACAGAAATAATAATAATAATAATAATAATAATAATAATAATAATAATAATAATGCAACAAAACATCAGACATTAAAAACTTGCCTAAACAGGGCTGCCTTCAGATGTCTTCTAAAAGTCAGATATAGTAGTACCTCTGGTTACAAACTTAATTCGTTCCAGAGGTCCGTTCTTAACCTGAAACTGTTCTTAACCTGAGGTACCACTTTAGCTAACGGGGCCTCCTGCTGCCGCCACGCAATTTCTGTTCTCATCCTGGGGCAAAGTTCTTAACCTGAGGTACTACTTCTGGGTTAGCAGAGCCTATAACCCGAAGTGTTTGTAACCTGAGGTGCTTGTAGCCTGAGGTACCACTGTAGTTGTTTATTTCCTTGACATCTGATGGGAGGGCGTTCCACAGGGCGGGTGCCACCACTGAGAAGACCCTCTGCCTGGTTCCTCCTACCCTGACCACAGGCCATGCTGGAGGCCAGAGCAGGCTCCCCTGCCAGGTGCTAAACCTGCCTCCCCCAACCTTTCCCCCCTCCCTGGTACCTGTTGCCCAGCTCGGCCTTCTCCATGTCGCAGCGGACCTGCAGCTGGATCATGTCGCGGACCTTGTCCTTCAGCTGCTCCTCCAGCTGCGCCATCAGCAGCGCCTGCTTCTCCAGGGTGGCGCCGGTGCTGCTCTCCGACAGGCGCAGGTTGCTGCTCAGGTTCAGGCAGGCAGCGTGGACCGTGCGGCTGGAGCGGGAGAGTTCGTGGCCCAGCTCAGAGAGGTCCCTGCCAAGATAGGGAGCAAGAGGAGGAGTTGCTCAGGGGAGAGAAATGCAAGTAACAATATACCCATATTTTTCGCTCTATAAGACGCACTTTTCCCTTTCTAAAAAGGGGAAATGTGTGTGCGTCTCATGGAGCAAATGCAGGCGGGAGGCTCTGCTCACCGCTACCCTTAAAGAGCCGCTGGAGCATGTGTGTGGCTCTTCGGGGCTTTTTCCCGAGGAGGACAAGGGCAGCCCTTTTTCAACAGGAGAATAATTTTCCACGGGGAAAACCCTCAAGAGCCGCACACACACTCTGCGCGCTCTTTAAAGGGAGCATGGCTCTTGGGGGGAGCCTCACCTGGGCAGGGGAATGATGGCTCCCCTTGCCCGGGAGAGGTTGCACGCAGCTATCCCATAACCTTCTGGGATTCTGAATATTTTTTTTCTTGTTTTCTTCTTCCAAAAACTAGGTGTGTCTTATGGTCTGGTGCGTCTTACAGAGCAAAAAATACAGTGGTACTTCTGGATGTGAACGGGATCCGTTCCGGAGCGTCTGCGCATGCACGAGCGACGAAACCCAGAAGTCATGTGTTCCGTTACTTCCGGGTCACCGCAGAGCGTAACCTGAAAGCGCTCAACCTGAAGCGACTTTAACCCGAGGTATGACTGTACCGACATCGCAAAGGAGCAGAAAATACTTTTTATGTCTGGGACAACAGCCGCTCAGATGCTACTAGCCCAGATATAGAAAGAAGACAAAGGAGAGAGAAATGGCAAGCTAAGCTGATGGACTACATTGAAATGGCAAAGCTGATTGGAAAACTCACAAACCAAGAGGACAATTTTTTTAAAAAAAGAATAGGAAAATGTTTATAATTTATCTAGGAGACCCCTGCAAGCAAATAGAAACATTAGCAGGATTTGAAACCTACTTGTAATGTAACAAATACTATTAAAATACTGATTAAAAATATAGAATATGGAATAGTATGCAGCTGTAAATGTTGACACTAGGACCCATGGAGGGAATGGGGTGGAAGTCTTGAGATTCAGAGTAATCTCTATAGTATATGGATATGCATTTGGAATGTTATAAATTCGTATTTGTAAAATCAAAGGAAAATGATTTCAAAAAGAGAGAGCAATGCAGGCAACAACATACACCTCCTCCTCACGAGCCACTGTGCAGGCAGCACCACCAAAAGTGCACTTAAAACTGTGCTCCGAGCTTCTTAAGATTCACAGTTACCATTTAGTTCAGGTTTCTAGACCTCATGTGGTATGCTGATCTAGCATGATTTTCAAATGGCTGGGGAAAATGCTCAGTCACTTCCTGCCCCTACAAAATGACGAGCAGACAAGGGAATAAACATTCCACACACACACACACACAAAAGCACTGAGAGGGACATCTGCTCGATTTAATCAATTAGTATATTTTTGTGCAAATTATTATTTTATTATTATTTATTGAATTCATATACCACCCTGTACCTGGAGGTCTCAGGGCGGTTCACAGAACAAAATCAAAATATAAAACCACAAAATATATACAGTCATACCTTGGATCTCGGACGCCTTGGCTCCCGAACGTTTTGGCTCCCAAGTGTCGCAAACTCGGAAATGATTGTTCCAGTTTGCAAACTGTTTTTGGAAGCTGAACACCCAACGGGGCTTCCGATTGGCTGCAGGAGCTTCCTTCAGCCAATCAGAAGACACACTTTGGTTTTTGAATGTTTTGGAAGTCGAATGGCCTTCTGGAATGGATTCCGTTTGACTCCCATGGTATGACTGTAATCAAAATGAAAACAACAAAACTATAACACCCCCCCCCCAAAAAAAACCCCACTACATTTTAAATGGGCAGAATCAAGCAGATTTGTATAACTTTTCATTTATACACCGATCTGTCCAGTTTTCTCAGTGGCTGTTTTTGGAAATGTCCCCTAATACAGGCTCCAAGCACAGTCAGGGCTGGATTTTGGTTTGATGAGGCCCTAAGCTACTGAAGGTAATGGGGCCCCTTATATGTCCAGATGTCCTTTGTCAACCACAAATTGTCATTTTTGTGTGTGTTGGATATACGCTATATGGTAATTTACGGACCTAATAGATATCTAGCCATTTGCACATGTTGCCATGCAACCAGTACATGCAGAATGTAGGCACCCTATGTACAGAAATGAGCAAACCAGTGATATTTTAGGGCAGGGAGAAGCAACCTAAGGCCCGGGGGCTGGATGTGGCCCAATCGCCTTCTCAATCTGGCCCGCGGACAGTCCAGGAATCAGAATGTGTCCTTTTATTTAAAATGCATCTCTGGGTTATTTGTACGGCCTGCCTGGTGTTTTGACATGAGTAGAATGCGTGGTTTTATTTAAAATGCATCTCTGGGTTATTTGTGGGGCATAGGAATTCATTCATTATTATTTTTTCAAAATATAGTCCGGCCCCCCACATGGTCTGAGGGACAGTGGACCGGTCCACGGATAAAAAAAGTTGCTGACCCCTGTTTTAGGGAACAGGATAGCAGGTGGGGCCCATTACTTACATCATAGGAGCCTACACAACACAAAACACTGTTGCTGTATGTAGGTTTTATTTTATTTGTTTTTTATCTTATATTTTGCAAATGTCCATCCATGTTTTTTCCCTTTAAATTTGTTGGGGGGGGGCGAGAGTGTGGGGCCCTAAGCTATGGCTTGTTTAGCTTATACGTAAATCCGGCACTGGGCGCAGTAACAACAGCAACTTGAGCCTGGGCAGTGTGGACAGGCCCAGGTTTGGGGCTGTGGCCAAGGTTGCTGTTCTGAGGGCTGACCTTTCCATCGTGGTCTTCATCTCCCCAAAGTGCCTCCTGAACCCCACCACTTGCCGCCAGAGGGTGAGCAGGCGGCTGTGCTCGTTGCGGAAGTACGTGTTGAAGGTCTGAAAGGGAGAAGGAGAAGCCGCAGGCTGAGGACAGTGCCGGCAACGAGAAAGCGCTTCTGCAGTGCCAGCCCACAAAATGTCAGCAGTCAGGGGGGCAGGCAGCCGTCTTCTCAGGGAGGCAGGTCCCGCAAGCTCCCCCCTCATTTCATTTTTTTTTAATTATTTTTTGTTTTTTACCAGCCACCAAAACACAAACAGTGAAACCCCCCAGGCGGCTGATACATTGGGTATACAATATTCAATAATATATATATCCAATAATGTTCAATAATAACATATTCAAATTAACAAATTAACTCTATGTACACTTCTATATACCTTAACACTCCTCCTTCCACAAAGTTTATTTAACTTTTAGCATTTCAAAGGTAAAAGGGACCCCTGACTATTAGGTCCAGTTGTGGCCGACTCTGGGGTTGCGGCGCTCATCTCGCTTTATTGGCTGAGGGAGCCGGCATACAGTTTCCGGGTCATGTGGCCAGCATGACTAAGCAAACCAGAGCAGCACAGAGAAACGCCGTTTAGCTTCCCGCCGGAGCGGTACCTATTTATCTACTTGCACTTTGACATGCTTTCGAACTGCTAGGTTGGCAGGAGCAGGGACCGAGCAAGGGGAGCTCACCCCGTCACGGGGATTCGAACCGCCGACCTTCTGATCAGCAAGTCCTAGGGTCTGTGGTTTAACCCACAGCGCCACCCACGTCCCTTTAACATTTTAATTGTCCCAAATTGTTCAAACCTACTCAAATAATTCAATATCTTCTCAAACCAATCCTCCTCTTTCTCACTGACCTTAAACCCTTTCATTCTATGTATCTTCACAGTTAGATATTCTAAAATTATAATATTATTCAGTTTTTTCCTCCATTGGTTCACCCCTAGCTCTTCTGCATTTTTCCAATTACTCGCTATAACCTGTCTGGCTGCAATTACCATCAGTTTTACCCATTTGCATTCCTCTTTTCCCCCTCATTTTAAAACCTGCCGAACCCTTTTCACCAGAAGCAATGAAGTCACCGAGGACAGGCTCTGTGCTCTGGCGTCTCTCTGCCTCTTCTCGGACTGCTTTGTATCCCTCCCCAAACTTGCCCCCTGCCTCAAGCCCCCCACGCCACCCCAGGTTCTCCCATGCCCCAGACCTCCTCCTCTCGCCTCCAGTCCACTTCCCGCTGCTCCAGCTCATCCCGGGCTTTGGTCCAGTCAGCCGTCAGCTTACGGATGTCCTCACTGAGGGCCTGGTTGGCCGTGTTCGCCTGGTCCAGCTGCTCCCTCAGCATGGCATTGACCTGGGCAAGGCTGGTGCTCCTGCAGATGACAAGGGGCAGCAGGTAAGGAGGCAGGTCTATTTGGTACGTGTATGTGTATATATATAAATATATATATGCTTTCGTAGATTTTCACGGGTACAGGAATGCAGGTTTTGGTGTCCTCGGGTGTCTTCCCGTGTAAAAGTTGGGGTGTCTAGGCGACGTTTCGACGAGGTCTCACTCGTCATCTTCAGGCTGGTGCTTTCGGCTTCTTGTTACTGGAACAGAGCAGGATCTCAGTGTTTGAGTTCCTATAAATACTGTTGAGGGGGTGTGGTGTATAGCCTCCAATGTTCTGGGCAGAGAGGAAGTTCCCAGGCTAGTGTGCCTTTTCTTCTTTTGTTCCTTAATTACTTGAGGGATATCTTGAGTGATTTCTTGAGTGATATCCTGAGTACCACTTAGGTGGGTCATTAGGTGTGGATTAGTTGCTAAAGTCTTTGTGTCTTGACCTCTTGAACTTTGTGAAGAGTTTTTCTGAGAAGATGGCTGTACTGCACTTAGTTGTGCTCTGGCTTGGCTTCGTGTATAGGGGCGAGCTGTGGTTTTGTGGCCTGTGTCAGCCAGATCTGTGTAGGGATTGCAGGGGGGTGCAGCATCCGGAGGTGCCACCATGGTTTGGCTACTGGATGGTGTCTGTAATTTATCTGTGGAGAGGGTCTGGGTTTGGGTCTGGTGTGGTTGATTGGTGATGGCGTTCTGTGTGCCTCTGGATCTGGTGTCAGTTTTTGTGGGGAGGGCTAATTTCCAGATGTCTGGCAAGCGGGATGTGTCGTCACGCTTGTTCATGTTGTGAGGGTGTTTCTCTATCTCGATGGCTTCCATGATTATTCTCTTGTGGTGATGTTCCATGTTAAAGAGCAATTTGGAATCTGCAAAATTAATTTCGTGTCCTGTTTCTTTCATGTGTTGGAAAAGAGAGGAAGTTTTTTCTTCTTTTTTGACGGCATTCTTGTGTTCTGCGATACGTGCATTTATTCGTCTGTTTGTTTGTCCAATGTACGTGGCTGGGCAGACTTTGCAGGGTATTTCATAGACCCCTTGGTTTTCCAACTGGATTTTATCCTTGGGGTTTCTGAGGATATTGGCTATTTTTTGGTTGGTGCAAAAGGCTGTTTTGATATTGTGTTTATGGAGGATTTTGCTAATTTTATCTGTAGTGCCCTTGGTATAAGGAAGGAGGGCCATGCCATTGTTTTCTTCTGTGTCTTGGTTTTTGGGGGGTGTTTCTTTTTGGATTAGCTTCGTAACCCTGTTTTGCTGGTATCCATTGGCAATTAACACATTTGAGAGATTCTGTAACTCAGTTGTCAAGTGGTCTTTGTCAGCCAGGCGTTTGGTTCTGGAGATGAGAGTCTTGGCTACGGAGTTTATTTGTGCAGGGTGGTGGTGTGATTGTGCATGTAAGTAGCGGTTGGTGTGTGTTTTTTTCCGGTAGATAGTGTGTCCTAGGGAGCCATCAGGTTTTTTGTAGATTAGGACGTCAAGGAAGGGAAGTTGGTTGTTGGCTTCTATTTCCATAGTGAATTGTATTTTGGGGTGTAGGCTGTTGAGATGTGTGAGGAAGCTATCCAGTTTTTCCTTCCCGTGTGGCCAAATTACAAAGGTGTCGTCAACATATCTGAGCCAAAGTTTGGGTTTGTGTTCTGACTTGTCTAAAGCATTGGTTTCAAAGTGTTCCATGTACAGGTTTGCGATGACCGGTGAGAGGGGTGATCCCATAGGTGCTCCTTCTATCTGTTTGTATCTTTGTCCATTGTGGATGAAGTACGTGTTGGTTAGGCAGTGGTTGGTCAGGTCCAAGATGTATTCGGGGGGATTGTATTTGTTTTGAATGGCTGTCAAGGCTTCATTAATGGGCACTTGTGTGAAGAGAGATACAACATCGAAGCTCACAAGTAGGTCATTAGGATGTAGGTTTTGCTTCTTTATTGTTTCTATGAACTGGAAGGAGTTTGGAACGTGTGAAGAGATGGATTCTGCATAGGGCTGAAGTTGCTTGGCGAGAAATTTAGCGAGATTTTGTAGAGGTGAGCCTATGGAGCTGACTATTGGTCTGAGTGGTGTTCCTTCTTTGTGTATCTTGGGGAGGCCGTAGAGTTTGGGGCATCTGGATGATTTTTCTCTGGGGATGATTCTTAGCTGGATTTCTTCACTGATAGGAGAGGCTTTTATTTTGGATTTGGTGGTTTTTTCCAGATAGGTGGTGGGATCTGTTTTTATAGGTTGGTAGGTAGGATCTTGGAGTAGATTTGATAGTTTTGCTTGGTAGTCCGATGTGTTCATCACAACAGTGGCATTACCTTTGTCTGCTGGGAGAATGATTATGTTGTTGTCTTTCCTCAGGTTGGTGAGTGCTTTCTGTTCTTCTTTGTGTAAATTGCTTCTGGGTGGTTTGCTGGAGCAGAGGATGTTGGTGACTTCAAGTCTGATTTTATTGGCTTCATCTGGGTTGATTTTGGTTAGGCTAGCTTCGACTCCGCATATGATGTTTTCCGTGGGGATGCGTCTCGGGGCGACTGCAAAGTTGAAACCTTTGGAGAGTACTTTGGTTTCAGTTGTGGTGAGGATCCTGTCTGATATGTTATGTACTGTTTGTTTCATGGGTTGTTGTGGAGGGTGGCTGGGCTTCTGGCGTTTCTCTAGTTTGTGGAGTTTGTTGGTGAACTTTGGCTCAGATATGTTGACGACACCTTTGTAATTTGGCCACACGGGAAGGAAAAACTGGATAGCTTCCTCACACATCTCAACAGCCTACACCCCAAAATACAATTCACTATGGAAATAGAAGCCAACAACCAACTTCCCTTCCTTGACGTCCTAATCTACAAAAAACCTGATGGCTCCCTAGGACACACTATCTACCGGAAAAAAACACACACCAACCGCTACTTACATGCACAATCACACCACCACCCTGCACAAATAAACTCCGTAGCCAAGACTCTCATCTCCAGAACCAAACGCCTGGCTGACAAAGACCACTTGACAACTGAGTTACAGAATCTCTCAAATGTGTTAATTGCCAATGGATACCAGCAAAACAGGGTTACGAAGCTAATCCAAAAAGAAACACCCCCCAAAAACCAAGACACAGAAGAAAACAATGGCATGGCCCTCCTTCCTTATATCAAGGGCACTACAGATAAAATTAGCAAAATCCTCCATAAACACAATATCAAAACAGCCTTTTGCACCAACCAAAAAATAGCCAATATCCTCAGAAACCCCAAGGATAAAATCCAGTTGGAAAACCAAGGGGTCTATGAAATACCCTGCAAAGTCTGCCCAGCCACGTACATTGGACAAACAAACAGACGAATAAATGCACGTATCGCAGAACACAAGAATGCCGTCAAAAAAGAAGAAAAAACTTCCTCTCTTTTCCAACACATGAAAGAAACAGGACACGAAATTAATTTTGCAGATTCCAAATTGCTCTTTAACATGGAACATCACCACAAGAGAATAATCATGGAAGCCATCGAGATAGAGAAACACCCTCACAACATGAACAAGCGTGACGACACATCCCGCTTGCCAGACATCTGGAAATTAGCCCTCCCCACAAAAACTGACACCAGATCCAGAGGCACACAGAACGCCATCACCAATCAACCACACCAGACCCAAACCCAGACCCTCTCCACAGATAAATTACAGACACCATCCAGTAGCCAAACCATGGTGGCACCTCCGGATGCTGCACCCCCCTGCAATCCCTACACAGATCTGGCTGACACAGGCCACAAAACCACAGCTCGCCCCTATACACGAAGCCAAGCCAGAGCACAACTAAGTGCAGTACAGCCATCTTCTCAGAAAAACTCTTCACAAAGTTCAAGAGGTCAAGACACAAAGACTTTAGCAACTAATCCACACCTAATGACCCACCTAAGTGGTACTCAGGATATCACTCAAGAAATCACTCAAGATATCCCTCAAGTAATTAAGGAACAAAAGAAGAAAAGGCACACTAGCCTGGGAACTTCCTCTCTGCCCAGAACATTGGAGGCTATACACCACACCCCCTCAACAGTATTTATAGGAACTCAAACACTGAGATCCTGCTCTGTTCCAGTAACAAGAAGCCGAAAGCACCAGCCTGAAGATGACGAGTGAGACCTCGTCGAAACGTCGCCTAGACACCCCAACTTTTACACGGGAAGACACCCGAGGACACCAAAACCTGCAAATATATATATATATATACACCAAAGAATTGATGCTTTTGAATTATGGTGCTGGAGTCCCATGGACTGCAAGAAGATCAAACCTCTCCATTCTGAAGGAAATCAGCCCTGAGTGCTCACTGGAAGGACGGATCGTGAAGCTGAGGCTCCAATACTTTGGCCACCTCATGAGAAGAGAAGACTCCCTGGAAAAGACCCTGATGTTGGGAAAGATGGAGGGCACCAGGAGAAGGGGACGACAGAGGACGAGATGGTGGGACAGTGTTCTTGAAGCTACCAGCATGAGTTTGACCAGACTGCGGGAGGCAGTAGAAGACAGGAGTGGCTGGCGTGCTCTGGTCCAGGGGGTCACGAAGAGTCAGACACGACTAAACAACTATCTATCTATCTATCTATCTATCTATCTATCTATCTATCTATATGCCTCCCTGCAGATGCATAGGAAAAGGGTGAGAAATCTATTTTTATTCATGGACACGACTATAGTGGCAAGAATGTTACTTGCCCAAAACTTGAAAAATGCAGAAGTCCCAGCAAAGGAAGAATGGATACAAAAACTTCTGTAATATGCAGAAATGGCAAAACTTACTGGAAGAGTAAGAAATCAAGAAAGCAAACTTTTTATAAAAGAATGGAAATGGTCTATTGAATTACAGGCCGATCTCATTATTAAATAATGATTACAAAATGTTTGCAAACATTTTGGCAAATAGGATGAAAAGAATTTTAAAGGAAATGATACAGAAGGATCAAGTAGGTTTCCTTCCTGGTAGACAGATGAAAGAAAACATAAGAAATATAATTGATATAATGGAATATCTGGCTAACAGGAAGGATAAACAAGCAATGTTAATTTTTGTGGATGCGGAGAAAGCCTTTGATAATATTTCTTGGGAATTTATGTTAAAAAACTGAGAAGCGATGGATATGGGCCAATCTTTTCTAAATGGTATAAAAGCAATACATTCAGAACAAAGAGAAAAATTAATTGTCAATAATATAATAACGGAAAATATTGCAATAGCCAAGGGTACAAGACAAGGGTGTCCTCTATCACCGTTGCTATTCATATCAGTCGTGGAAGTCTTATTAAGTTCAATAAGAAACAATGAACAGATAAAAGGGGTATCGGTTGGCCGTAATCAATATAAAGTAAAGGTGTATGCTGATGACTTGGTTATAATGATAGAAGATCCTATACAGAGTACTAAAGAAGTATTAAAAGAAATGGAAGAATTTGGACAGGTGGCAGGGTTTAAACTGAATAAGAAAAAAACCAAAATAATCGTGAGAAACATAGACCAAGAAATTAGTGAAAGAATACAGCAACAGACAGAGATTGAGGTGGTAAAGAAAGTGAAATATTTAGGGATTGTATTGACTTCCAGGAATATTGATTTGTTTCAAAATAACTATGTACCAGTATGGAATAACGTTAAACGAGATTTAGAGGTGTGGGGCAGAATGAAATTATCATTTTGGGGAAGAATTGCAACGATTAAGATGAGTGTGTTACCAAAAATGTTGTTTCTGTTCCAAGCAATTCCAATAATTAAAGGAGTAGCAATATTTAAAGAATGGCAAAAAGTAATTTCAAGATACATCTGGCAGGGCAAAAAGCCGAGAATAAAATTTAAGTTGTTAACAGATTTAAAAGAGAGGGGAGGCTTTGCCCTGCCAGACTTGAGGTTATACTATGAAGCATCATGTATATGTTGGTTGAAAGAATGGATAAAATTAGAAAACACAGATTTGTTAGATTTGGAAGGATATGATAATAGATTCGGTTGGCACGCGTATTTATGGTACGAAAAGAAACAAGTGCATCTGATTGATCTCTGATTGAGGTATGGGGTAGGTATAAAAACCTACTGGAACCAAAAATCCCACATTGGGTACCACCATTAGAGGTGATGAGTGTTAAAAAGATCAATATGACTAGGAGGTGGATAACATATGGGAGTTTAATCGAGAAAGAAGGAAGTAAGTGGAAAATGAAACCATATGAAGAAGTGAAAGAACATGTAAATGATTGGCTGCATTACTTTCAGATTAATGAAATGTTTAGAAAAGAGGTTGCAGAAAGAGGCTATTTTGATAAAGAATCCAGGTTTCAACGAGAAGTATTGAATAATGAAATTAAAAATTTATCTATGATGTATAAGTTACTATTAGAATGGCAACTGAAGGATGAAGAGGTTAAATCAGTTATGATTCAATGGGCCAAAGATTTTGGACATAACATTCAATTTGATGATTGGATAAAATTATGGAAGGAAGAAGAAGAAGAAGAGTTTGGATTTGATATCCCGCCTTTCACTCCCTTTAAGGAGTCTCAAAGCGGCTAACATTCTCCTTTCCCTTCCTCCCCCACAACAAACACTCTGTGAGGTGAGTGGGGCTGAGAGACTTCAGAGAAGTGCGACTGGCCCAAGGTCACCCAGCAGCTGCATGTGGAGGAGCGGAGACTCGAACCCGGTTCCCCAGATTACGAGACTACCGCTCTTAACCACTACACCACACTGGCGGGGATGAGGAAGGGATGAGATTTACAGCATGCACCCCAATTAAAGAAAATGTTATGAAAATGATATATCGATGGTATATAGCACCAGTCAAATTAAGTAAGATGTATAAAGTGAGTAATAAATGTTGGAAATGTAAGGAGAAAGAAGGGACATTTTATCATATGTGGTGGGAATGTAAAAAAATGAAGTGCTTCTGGGAAATGATATATAATGAGATAAAGAAAATATTGAAATATACATTTGTTAAAAAACCAGAAGCATTCCTATTAGGAATTTTAGGTGGTGAGATAAAAAGGAAGGATCAGGAAGTATTTTTGTATGCAGTAACAGCAGCTAGAACTCTTGTGGCCCAGAAATGGAAACAAGAAGAAATGCCCACAATTGAAGAATGGAGAACGAAATTAATGGATTATGCAGAACTGGACAGATTAACAGGGAGGATTCGCAACCGACGGGACCAAAGATTCACTGAGGACTGGAATAAATTTACGGAATATATTAAAAATATTTGTGATAATGATATAACGTTTGTAAGTTTCCAAGAAGCTCTGTAAGAGGGTTTGGTAGAAATATTGTTTAAATAACATGGTAAGATAAGATATACATAGTGCAATATAAATGAAGAAATGTGAAGATATGTAATAATTACGGAAAATTTCTGACTTGCTGAGGGAAGTCTAAAAGAAAAAAGACGTGTGATGGATTCCGAATGTTTAATTGTGTTATAAATTTGTTTTTATTGGAAAATTAATTTTAAAAAATTACAATAAATAAATAAATAAATAAATAAATAAATAAATAAATAAAATAAAATAAAATTGTTAGTAGGATTGGAATATCACTCATAGTCTAATGGTGAATTTTGGACACGATGGAGAGGTAAAAGATTTGGATGATCATAAAAGATGTAGGAGGAAAGGATTAACAATAGGACCCACAAAGGGGAGGAGGGAAGTCCAAGAGATTCCTTGGAATCTTGTTTTTATGTTGTTAGTTGGACTGCAAAATTTTAATTTGAACAACCAAAGAAATTTTTAAAAGGAAAGAAATATAGGTCCATAAAGGAACGCAAATGGCTCGCTGAATCTTTCTGTTTGTTTGCTTAAATTAGGCCGATTGCCGGGGGGGGGGGGTTCCTGAGTAATTTATTTATTTTTCTGAAAATTTATTCTTTACATGTCACCCATCCGACTGAGTTGCCCTAGCCACTCTGGGAGGCTCCCAACGAAAAACAACAACAACAGTAAAAGCGCAACACAACGTCACACACTAAAAACGTCCCCAAATAAGTTTGGGAACCACTTGCTTAGGGGATGGACAAAAGGAGTTGGGGTTTAGTGATTTGGGTGAGCTGTGCCCTGTAACCCCCCGCCCCCGCCCTGCCTTGCTCCCCCTCCTGCACTGGCCTTTGTTGCTCTTCTTCCAGCCGGATGAGAGCACTTTCCAGGTCACTGCTGTGCTCCTCCTCCTGCCGCAAGCGTGATTCTGTGATGTCCAGACGGCTCTGCGGGAGAAGGGAGCAGAAATAAGCTGCCACTGCGGCTTTGACATACATGCAGGCGGTGGCGTAGCGTGGGGGGTGCAGGGGGGCCCGGCCGCACCGGGCGCAACATCTGGGGGTTAGGGTTAGGGGGCGCAAATCCACGGGTTAGGGGGTGCAAATTACTTGCCTTGCCTCGGGTGCTGACAACCCACGCTACGCCACTGCATGCAGGGGCACAAAAAAGCTTAGCTCCGGAAGCTGGAGCAGCGGGACTCTGTGCCAGAGCATGTCCAGAAAGGACCAGTGTTCATTTGGACATGCACAAAAGCACGACTTAATCCAGGCTTCCTCCCCCCCTCCCCAGAAGATTCTACACCGAATCCCAGTCCTCAAATATGTGCAGGGATCCTGAGCATGTGAAGAGGGCCACCCATTCACGGAAAGAGCACCCTAATGGCAACAGGGGAAAACCACACACCTCTGGGAAGCAAAAACTGCCGACAAGTCAAGGCCTGGAGGGAGAGAGGGAGCAGAAAGCACGACCCTGACACCCCCGCCCCCATGCGAAAGAGGCACTCACCACTAGGCGCTGCTGCTCCAGCTCCGTCGATTTCTCAAGCAGTTGCTCTTCCTGCTCCCCACACTTCTTTTTGTACTGGACAACCTGGAGAGGTGGGAGGTATATGGACTTCAAACCAGTTCTGGACAATATATATCGCCCAGCCCCAATCGCGATATCGGTTTCCTAATTTTTGAGCCGGCAATGTGAATCATGAGGGGTGCATGTGTGTGTGTGTTTGCTCTGCAAAAAGCACAACGCAGGGAAAACCATGGAGCCGGCCGACGCCTCTACAGAGCTCCTTATTTGCAAAACCGTAATACAGTGGTACCTTGGTTGTCAAACCTAATGCAATTTGGGAGCCTGGAACCGTTTGAAAACCAAGGCGCAGCTTCTGATCGGCTATAGGAGCTTCAATCAGAAGCTGCAGAAGCTGCGTCGGACGTTCGGCTTCCAAAAAACGTTCGCAAACCGGAACACACACACTTCCGGGTTTGTGGCGTTCGGGAGCTGATTTGTTTGGGAGCCCAGCCATTCGACGACCAAGGTACCACTGTATATCGGTATATTGCGAGGTTTAGCTGCTGACATATCATGATGCTGAAAACTGGGTTTCGCTCCGTTCTACTCGTTGACCTGGCCGGCAGGTGCCGCCATGGGGCAGGGGAAGAATTGGGGGCATAGCTGTCAATTTACAGATTTGAAAATAAGGGACCAGCAGCTAAAATAAGGGGTTTTGGCTTAGTTTATACAGAAATCTGGCACTGATGGAGCCATGCTGCTTTGGCTGCCACTGACTGTGTTTTGCAGAGAGTTGGACTAGATGATCCTAAGGGTCTACAACTCCGACCAAAGAAGAGGGTCGGAAGTAATAGTGCCACTGTATTCTGCTCTGGTCAGACCTCACCTGGAGTACTGTGTCCAGTTCTGGGCACCACAGTTCAAGAAGGACACTGACAAACTGGAACGTGTCCAGAGGAGGGCAACCAAAATGGTCAAAGGCCTGGAAACGATGCCTTATGAGGAACGGCTAAGGGAGCTGGGCATGTTTAGCCTGGAGAAGAGGAGGTTAAGGGGTGATATGATAGCCATGTTCAAATATATAAAAGGATGCCACATAGAGGAGGGAGAAAGGTTGTTTTCTGCTGCTCCAGAGAAGCGGACATGGAGCAATGGATCCAAACTACAAGAAAGAAGATTCCACCTAAACATTAGGAAGAACTTCCCGACAGTAAGATCTGTTCGACAGTGGAATTTGCTGCCAAGGAGTGTGGTGGAGTCTCCTTCTTTGGAGGTCTTTAAGCAGAGGCTTGACAACCATAAGTCAGGAGTACTCTGATGGTGTTTCCTGCTTGGCAGGGGGTTGGACTCGATGGCCCTTGTGGTCTCTTCCAACTCTATGACTCTATGATTCTATGAAAACTGATGAATGACATTGAGATGGCAAAGCTTACAGGCAGAATTAGAAACTAGGAAGAGGACCTCTTTAATAAAGAATGGGGAAAGTTTATAATTTGTTTGAAAAGCTATTGCAAAGAGTTACACACATTGGTAGGATTGACAGAAAACTTGTAGTAAAAATTTGAACTATGGATGGACAAATGATTTATAAAAATAGAGTTATGAAAGGGATGCAGAGGGGGAAATCACTACATTAAGACGCTGCAGTGGTTGGAGGGTATGCCAAGCAGCATGTCAGGGCTGCTGCTGTCATCCTGGCGCGAGGAGTTCCATCGGCCCTTCCCCGCCCAAGAGAGAAGTAGGGAGGGAGGGAGACTCTTGCCCACGCCGCCCGCGAGCCTGGCATGAGGCGTTGCGGTACCGCAACGGCCACTGAAGTGCCACCCTTCTGCATCCCTCCTCATCCCCTCCTCTTCCTCCTCCCTCAGGCCGCCTCCTCAGCCGCTGCTGCCTCCAGCTTCCCCTGGCAGCATGGTGGAAGTCTCGCAAGAGAGGGGCTGCCTGCCTGCCCACCGCCACCCGTCTCCTCAC
This sequence comes from Podarcis melisellensis, assembly GCF_964234715.1. Lineage (NCBI taxonomy): Eukaryota > Metazoa > Chordata > Lepidosauria > Squamata > Lacertidae > Podarcis > Podarcis melisellensis. The sequence goes on from NC_138540.1 coordinate 11,185,115, forward strand.
AACGCGCCCCTCGAGGCAGAGGACCCTGAGCCGCTGCTTCCCTCCCGAGCCCGGCCAGCATGAAACCCGGGAAATTTAAGGGACATCATCAATCCGGGACAGCAGCGGGAAACGGCGCTGGAATAAGGGAGTTTCCCGCCAAATAAGGGGCGGTTGACAGCTATGGTTGGGAGTGCCGCTGGCGGTGCGGCCTGGTGCATGGAGGGACTTATGGGGGTCTTACCTTGGCTTGCAGCTTCTGCACCAGCTGGGCCTGCCGCTGCTGCCCCTCCTGGTAGGCCTGGAGCTTCCGCTTGTAGCCTGCCTGCTCTTCCTCCAGCCGCCGGCGCAGCTCCACGTTTTGCTGAGCCAAGCTCTTGTTCTCCAATGCCTCCCTTTCCCGCTCACCCGACTCCAGGCGCAGCGCTTGCTCCAGCTGAGGAGTCCCAGGAAAGAAAGGGGAGGAGGATCAGGGCCCCTTGTGCCTAAGCCCCAATTCTCAGGAAGAGCAAGAGAGCCTTCCTCTAAGCTTGTGCCCATTGCCTATCGCTGTTGCATGGAACTTCCATGTCCCAAGGCAGTCTACCCTTTGGGCACCAGTTGCCGGAGGGCCTTGGGGAGCCCGCAGCCTGTCAAAGGAGCCAGTTCTGGGTTGATGGACTGCAGAGGACTGCCGCAAGGCTAAGAAGAAATAACAGCCAGACTGAACCACACACACCGATTTGGCAGGGAAGCCAACTAATCCCTTTTTTTAATCAATCTTCCCAAGCCTGGGACAATTTAAACACAGAGCATCTGCAGGAGATTGCCCTTTGCTCCCACTTTCAAAGCATTTGTCAAAAGGGTTGTGCATGGTTTTGTTTTTGTTTTTAACAGAAAAATGGCTTGGGGGGGGGGGGGAAATTGGGCGCAAGATGTAAAATGCAGGAGCGAAGTTTGCCCTCTTCCCAGGCAACGGCTGCCATGGCAACCTGCAGCCCATTTAAATTATCCTGCTAGTCGCCATGGTCACCGGAGCATGTGAGCCCAGCTCCCAATACAGTCTTGTAAGGAGAGGGGCCCCCAAACCAAGAGCCCCCCCCCCAGCCAGAGCAGAAATTCTTAGGAGAATTGTTTCTTTTCCTGCCCTTGCCTACAACCAAGAGGTAGGCAGACCCAGCTCTGCTTTGAAGAAAACATCCCTCCGGTTTAGAGCTCTAGAAGGTTTCAGGAGCAAAAAAACCCCAATGGAATCCCCAATCTCAGCCTCAGTTCCCCACCCCAAGCTGCAAAAGAGGGAAGACAACACTGTCTTTCTGTACAAAGCTGTGGCAACGATTCTGGCAGCCCCTTGAAATTTGATTTATTTCTTTTTTTACAAAAAGCCCTGGGGTGCCATTGGCAGCCCCTTGTAAAATTGCTGATTTATTCCGGTGCCATCTCAGGAGAGGCATTGCTACCAGCCCAGCCCCTCCCTCCCTCACATTTGTAAGATGGGGCCTGGTAGCAATTTAAATACAAAGAAAGCTTTTTATTGGGGGGGGAGACAAAATGCTTCATCCTGTTGTGAAATTACAGAGAATTACCGTATTTTTCACTCTATAAGAAGCACCAGACCACAAGACACACCTAGTTTTTGGAGGAGGAAAGCAAGAAAAGAAATATTCTGAATCCCGGAAGCCAGAACAGCAAGACGGATCGCTGCGCAGTGAAAGCAGCAATCCCTCCTGCTGTTCTGGCTTCTGGGATAGCTGCACAGCCTGCATTCGCTCCATAGGACGCACACACATTTCCCCTTACTTTTTAGGAGGGAAAAAGTGAGTCTTATAGAGCAAAAAATACGGTAAACTAGCTAGCTAACTAACCTACCAAGATTTCTTTGATCCAATGGACAGCCCCGCTTTGAACACTACGGAGCACGAGATCACTGTCAATACGTTGTTGTTGTTTTTTGCGTGCCTCCTTCCTTCCAAAGTGTTTCACGCCTGGTTCTTAAATCCACTAATTCAGGTCAAGCGTGAGTGGCAGGGCACATTCAAACACCCGCGTGTCCCCTTTGCAAACTGCACAGCCAAGAGGCAGGTCTCAACCAGCCCGGGTGCTATTTAGCTGGACCTGTCCAGGCAGGCCAAAGCTTTTGGACATGGAGGAAGAATAAAATATGCCCCATTCCCTCCCCCCAATACTCTGGAAAGCAGTCAGGAAATGTTTTCCATGGAGACCCTTAGTCAGATCTGAGTACAGGAGACAAGACTGGGGTGGGGGGAGCAGGGCATGCTGGGAAACTGGCCAAGGAAATAATGGGACCCATTCTCGTTTGCCAGGTTTTGGAAGGGGGAGATTGGATCCTGGCAGGGCCCTCTGGTGCCTCTCTTTCTCCAGCTCCTCAAATCTCCCTTGCCAAAGCTCAGTCCCATGGTGGGTCGACAGAGAACCCCTTTCTCTGCGCCAGAACATCTCTAAACAGCTCAAGCCATCCTCACCCCAACAGAGTCTGCGTCTTCCTACTTGCATTCAGTGTTCGAAATTAGCCAGGCGCCAGGAGCATTTTGCCCCTGGCTGTTGGTCACTTGTGACCAAGTGAAGATGGCACCTGACAACTCCACCATCTGGACTGCTTTCACACACTAATACCACATCCTGTGGAATTCTATGAGTTATATTTGATTTGCACAATTGGGATTATTATTATTGTTATTATTATTATTATTATTATTATTATTATTATTATTATTATTAATATCCCGCCCTCCCCAGCCGAAGCCAGGCTCAGAGCGGCTAACAACAATAAAGTAACACAGCATTATTTTGGCTTTACATGCTATCCCTAGAACAGAACTTGCACAAAAGATGAGAGTCGACTGGACCATAAAACCTATTCACTAGCACTGGTAAAGTGCTGGTAAAGATTTCATAGACCCATTTGCCTGAAAAGGCCTACTGGGAAGGGTACAGAAGACACTGCCTGCCTCCTGCACCTACCCGCTCACTGATGGCATTGTACTTGATGGCCAGTTCATCCCGCTCAGCCCGGCTCTGGGCCAGCAAATCTTCCACCCGGGACAGCTCCTGCTGCAAGATGCGGTTCTCCTCCTGGAGGGAAAGCAAGGACGACATCTCGGCGTGGGAGGCCACTGTGGGAAGAGAGGAGCACAGAGGTAGAGAGACAGACACACACGCATCAAATGCATTTCCGCAGTTGGACAAGACGCCCTGGGCTCCCTTTGGAACGAAGGGCAGAAGTTTAAGAAATACATTGGTACCTCGGTTAAGAACTTAATTCTTTCCGGAGGTCCGTTCTGAACCTGAAACTGTTCTTAACCTGAAGCACCACTTTAGCTAATTGGGCCTCCCGCTGCTGCCACGCAGCCGGAGCCCGATTTCTGTAACCCGAGGTACCACTGTAAACAGAGCAAAGGGAACTTGGGATCCACTGCCAGAACATCTGGCATACAGGTGTGCTAAATAACGGACTGTTGCGATGCCACAGAACAGGGGTGTCCAACAGGTCAACCGGGATTGACTGGTCGATCCCCGGGAGCTTTTGGTAGATCACGGTAGATCGGTGGCTCCTCCATCTGGCGCCTCCCCACTCTCTAGATCGCTAGAACGGAAGTCAGAGTTTGCGCAGCAAGGCTGACTGTCTCCTTAGGGATTGCTGAGCGCCTCTTTCCATTCATTAGATCTGAACACCCCCCCCAAAAAAACGGGATCTTCCTTCCTAAACGAAGCTTGACAACTTTGACCTGAACCTCCTCCCAAAACGAGATGTTCCTGCCCTAAAAAAAGATCGACAAGTTTGAATACCCCAAAAAGGGGTAGATCACTGCCAGATTTTAATCATGTGAGTAGATCTTGGAAGTTGGACGTTCCTGCCACAGAAAATTCGCAAACATTTTCTTGCTGCTGGATGGAAAGGCATCGGCAACAGGTTGTTGCTAATGGGGCAACTTCTGCCAGGGAAGAGGCAGTGCTCACCTCGTCCCAGAAGGGGTCCTACAGTTTTCGCCTTTTATTTCAGCCCCCAGAGACTCCCCTTTATTGGGATGAGCGACCATGGAAGAAATGGAGGGGTTGCTCCCCTTTGCAACCACACTGTAAAGTTCATTCTTCTTGAACTGCGGGCCCCAGCGTCAGCGGGCCCCGCTCAACGCACAACTGATTTATAGGATTTGCGTCCACGATCTGTGGCAAAATGCCGTGGGCTTTGCTTTGGACCTCCATGTGAAGTAGCAGTCTATCTGTGAAATACCCAAATGCGCCAGCAAGAGAAAGCTGTTGCCTTCCCTGTCTTGCGGGAGCATTTGTCTGTGAGCACCATAAAACTGGGTCGGATCCAGCAGCAGCAGCATCCAGACTCCTTCTGATGTCTTATGTGAGTTCCGCAACGGTGTATCACCCATTGAGAGTTGCTCACACAGCGACCACAAGAGTTCTGGTAGCACAAGGATGGAAGACTGAAGAAACCCCAACTAAAAAATCGTGGCAAGAAAAATTGACGGACTATGCAGAACTGGCAAAATTGAAATATAAGCTACGGGACAACTGTGACTTTAAGGATGAATGGGAACCCTTTACAAAGTATCTGAAGACACAACAAAGTGAACTGGACTCCTTATTCAATCCAGGTTTTGAATAAACATTCACAAACTTTTTATTGATAATAACCAGCTAAATAGTTTGAGGATATATACAACTTTGTAACAGCAGTCTCGGAGAAACCAAAGACTGGAACTGAGGGAAGTCGGGGGGTGGGGGTGGGGGTGGGTGGGTTTTGTGTGGGAGCGGGGGGAGGGAAGAAAAATGGGAGAAAAAACAAGGATGATATGTTTTTGGATAATACGTCTTATTTTAATTTTGACTAAAAAAATTTTTTTTAAAAAAGAGAGTCACTCACACAGAGTCTTTCCCTCCCTCTCACATACAGAGAGAACTTCCTATTTGCTGCCTTCCCAGGTATTGTTTGGAAACAGAGCGTGTCGCAGCAGCACGAAGCCCCTGGGCCCAGCCAGCAGCACTGTGGCCGGCTTGGCACAGCCTGGCCTCCTTGTCCCGTCCAGAAGGGGTGACAGGCAGGTGGGCTGGGCAGGGGTGTTCTGAAGCTCAGCAGAGGATGAAGTGTCACATTAAACAGCAAAAAAACCTTGTTTTGATGAATTGGAAAAGATTCCATTAAGCACATGGATTGACAATATGGACAGACTAGCTGCATAGAAACAAATTGCATATCAACGCAAATTAAGAATGGATAACTATGAAGAAATCTGGAAGGAATACTTAAGTGATAAGGCGGACAGTGGTGGGAAATAGGGGGAGGAGAGGTGGGGAAATATTGTTAAAAAGGTGTAGTTATAGGTACCGTATTTTTCGCTCCATAGGACGCACTTTTTTCCTCCTATAAAGTAAGGGGAAATGCGAGTGTGTCTTATGGAGTGAATGGCGCTGCGCAGAGAGGGAGAACTGCACAGCGCCCCTTCAGCGGTTATCCCAGAAGCCAGAACAGCCACACTGTATCCCAGAAGCCAGATCCCTCTTGCTGTTCTAGCTTCTGGGATTCAAAATAATTTTTTTCTCGCTTTCCTCCCCCGCAAACTAGGTGCTTCTTATCATCTGGTGCGTCCTATAGAGCGAAAAATATGGTATATCAGTACTCAAATCTGAATTGTTAAATTGTGTTATTAGTGTCATTGTGGTTTTCGTTGTATAGTGGTACCTCGGGTTAAGTACTTAATTCGTTCCGGAGGTCCATTCTTAACCTGAAACTGTTCTTAACCTGAAGCGCCACTTTAGCTAATGGGGCCTCCTGCTGCCACCGCACGATTTCTGTTCTCATCCTGAAGCAAAGTTCTTAACCCAAGGTAATATTTCTGGGGTAGCGGAGCCTGTAACCTGAAGCGTATGTAACCTGAGGTACCACTGTATGTGTTTTTTGCTGTTTGTATTGAAAAAAATGATTAAATATTTTTTTTTAAAAAAAGGCAGAGGATGAAGTGTTGGATACAACAAGATGGAGTACCAGAATGTTAACAGTTGGCTCCATCCTTTCCTTTGCACCTGTCACCTCCCGTGAGTTGGAAGAGGAAAGGGTCCATCCTGCCAGGTACCCAGCCAGAGCAGAGATCAGCTGCCTCCTCCTTTCTGTCTTCCTTGCAGGGGAAACCAGGCCAGGCCAGGAGATGAAGAGCCTAGCGAGGAAGGAAGCCAAGAAGGCTCCCTTCCCAGCCCACAGTTCCCCAGTTCCAAGAAGAAGCCTCTTCTCCAAACATACCTTGGCAATCGCTTTGCGAGAGGTTCTTGGTGACGATTTCCCGGATCCTAGCTGGCAAGCGGGTGGGTGGAGAGTCTTCGCAGGAGCCCCTGACAGAGAGGCTCTTCCCTTCTGCAGAGATCAGGATGCTGTCTTCGACTTTCTGCCGGGTGAGAACAAGCCAGTCTCAGCAACCACGGACCGGCCCTGAAGAAGCCAAGACAGAGTCTCCTCTGGGCCAAGACAGCTTCTCAGCGAGCCCAAGATGGTGTTGTCCAACTGCAAGATGCAGAGGCAGCACGGAGCAGGAACAAGCCACACTGGCCAAAAAAGGTTGCCAGCCGCCCAGCAGGTAAAAAATTGGCCTCTGGTGCCAGGAGAACTGAGGGAGCCTCTTGCCTCTATTCCAGGCTCCCTGGCTTGGCTTTGGGCTCTTTGAGTCAAGCCTCTCCCTCAGTGGCCCCATCAATAAGATGGGAATAAGAGTGCCCTCTCTCTGGGACACACACATACACACACACGGAGACGTCAATATCATTGCCAAATTAAAAACCAGATTAACTTTCTCTATAGTTTTACAAGCCTATATAGCAGTCAGTGAACTATATTTCACTCTGTGGTTTGGGTGGAACTGAAATTTCCATGCAGGCCGACCCAAGTCCCTGGCCCAGTTCAGCAACTGGGACTGCACTGGGTGAGCCAAGCGAGGTAGCAGCCTGCAGGATGCAAGGGAAGATGAATAACCCCAGAAGGAATCCACAGGGGTGGGGGAAAATCTGCCTAAGACCAGAACATATTCAGCACTTAGGGGGCAGCTCTATCCTCATGCAGCCTGTTCCGGGAGTGGGGATCCCCAGTAAAAAAAACCAACCTTCTCCCAGAATCTCCAGCCCATGAAACTCAAGGAGGAGGGACTAAAATGAGTGGCCGTCTGGCCGCAAACGGGGCTCAGTACTTCATTGTGGCTTTGAGCTTGGGAAGGTGGAAAGAGAAGGGAAGTGGGCAACTCAAGTGGGCGATTTGGGGCAGGGGAGCATCTCTGTCCCTTGCTCAGGCCAGACCTTGAATCATTGCCCCCCCCCCACCATGCCTTGGGACCCTGTTCCTCCATGGCTTCAGTATAAAAGGATGTCCAGATTTAGTGCCCTAATACCCAGCAATCCAATAAAAGTTCCTCCTTGGCCCTTTGTTATCCCATAGAAGGTTTAAAGGTCACCTCCAAAACGGGACTCAGGACTTGGCTGACTTCTTTGTGAAGTGTGGGGGAGGGAGAGGCTTCCCCCCCCCCAACTTAGGCATTCAACATCAACTTCATTGGACTGGTCATGTTGTGCGGATGTCTGATTATCGTCTTCCAAAACAACTACTCTATTCAGAACTTAAAAATGGAAAGCGTAATGCTGGTGGTCAACAAAAGAGGTTTAAAGACTGTCTCAAGGCAAATCTAAAAAAATGTAGGATAGACACCGACAACTGGGGAACACTGGCCTGCGAGCGCTCCAGTTGGAGAACAGCCTTTACCAAAGGTGTCATGGGCTTGGAAGACACTCGAACTCAGGATGCAAGGGAGAAACGTGCTAGGAGGAAGGCATGCTTGGCAAATCCACACTGTGATCAACTCCAGTCCGAAACCTATGTCCCCACTGTGGAAGGACGTGTGGATCCAGAATTGGCCTTCACAGTCACTTACGGACTCATTGTTAAAACCGTGTTTATGGAAGACAATCTTACTCGGCTATGAGTGATCGAAGAAGAAGAAGAAGAAGAAGAAGAAGAAGAAGAAGAAGAAGAAGAAGAAGAAGAATATACTACTCCCCCTAGCTCTCAGACTCAAGACACATTCCCCAACCTGTTCACGGAAGAAGCAGCCAAGGATGGAGATGTGAAAAAAGGATCTTTTGGTCAACTGGCCCAGATGTTCTTCATCAAGCACTCCCCAAAACTGAGCAACCCCTCATGCACAAAAACCCCACAACAACTTTGCAAGGTAGCTAAGTATAGTTATACCTTTGGTTCAGAAGGGGAGCTGAGCCTGAGAGGTTGTGGCTGGAATGGGGAGTTTACTCAGTTTGATGGGACTTCATAATGCCTCCTTCTCGCTGGATCAAGCCCACAGAGTTATTCAACACCATAAGTAGGCAAACTAAGGCTCGGGGGCCAGATTCGGCCCAATTGCCTTCTAAATCCGGCCCACGGATGGTCCGGGAATCAGCGTGTTTTTACATGAGTAGAATGTGTGCTTTTATTTAAAATGCATCTCTGGGTTATTTGTGGGCCATAGGAATTTGTTCATTTCCCCCCTTTCAAAATATGGTCTGGCCCCCCACAAGGTCTGAGGGACAGTGGGCCAGCCCCCTGCTGAAAATGTTTGCTGACCCCTGTCATCAGAGTCATCAAAGTCCTAAGGAGTGCAGAAGACTTCACTCCAGAGTGAGGCTACATTTACTTTAGATGATGTTAAATCAGGGCAGGGGACTGGGATGTAACTTCAGATTGCAGCATGAATTTAGCTTTACACCTGTAAATCTCCTGTAACACTAAGGATCCAACAGCAGTTCCTGCACAAATAAGATTATTCTCTTTTCCAGTAAAATACTTGGGTTGATTTTAGCTTTCTAATGCAATCCCTCACGATTAAACCTTGCTTTCCTCAGCTTTTAGATCAGCTACCAAAACCTAGTTTGTTTGTTTGTTTTTAAGGATAACTAAAAGGGGGGGGGGAGATATTTGCCTTCTAGAGAGGAGACATTACAAACCTTTGCCTGGCCCAAAGGTACACATATTTCCCAGCATCCAACCCGCCCCGCAAGGCAAGACTAATTTGGAGAAATCCCCATAAAAGGCAGGGAAAGAGTAGAAGAAAGGGAATTCAGCAAGACGCCGGGCGAGGGCTCCTACTTTTAGGGGGCTGTTTCTGGCACCTAACTTCGGAGTCTGTATGGAGAAGATGCGCCCAGGTTCCCCCCAAAAGGAGATTATATTCGGAAAGAAAGAAAGAAAGAAAGAAAGAAAGAAAGAAAGAAAGAAAGAAAGAAAGAAAGAAAGAAAGAAAGAAAGAAAGAAAGAAAGAAAGAAAGAAAGAAAGAAAGGCGGGGTGCCGGAGGGGGTTGAAGGATGCTCCCGCTTCTTCCGCCGCCACGCAGCCCCCACCGACCTGAACCGCAGCCTCCAGCTTCAGCTCCGCAGCCTCCGCGTTGCTCATGGGGAGGGAGCCGCCGCCGCTCTACGGCCGGGCTCCGGGGGGCTCCTGACGGGCAGGGGGGGCCGCCTCCATGGCCCTTTGCACGGCAGAAGCGATGCAAAGGCTGCTTTGCGATACTGCTGCTAGAGGAGAGGGGCAGGACCCGGGGAGGAGCGCCAGCCCGAGCCGCCCCCCCCGCCTCTTTCCCGGGTCCCGCGGCTGCAGGGGGGAGCCGGGCTGGACCAATCGCCGCCTGGCAACAGAAGGGGGGGGGGCGGCGGCGGCTGCAGGCTGCCTCCCCCGCGGACTCAAGCCGTGGCGCTCCCGGGTCCTAGAGGCCGCCGCTTCTCCGGCTTGATGCAGTCACGACGGCCCCTTCCCCAAAGTTTGCAGCTCGGGCTGCAGGCGGATATTCGCACGGGGCAGACACCGGGCGGAGCCCCACCGAGTGAGCCGGCTCAACTTTCTCATCGGGGAATGCGCCCCGCAGCGCGCGCCACGGAGCAGAAACTCAACAGAGGGAACCTCGCGCGCGCCTGGCCGATGCTGCACCTGTTGGATTTCTGCCCCATCCAACCTGTCCAAGGGGAAGGAGCCCCATCAGCAGTTTTGAAGGCGCTGTGCAAGCGCGGTGGGGAGTTTTTAGGTCGATTCAAAGACGCGAATTCGTTTGCTCTCAACTTGCCCGGTGTGGGCAAAGGGGTAACTGCGAAAGCTCGGTCCGGACACTGTGCTTCTGGAGCCAGAAAGGGGGGGGGGGACGGAAGGCTGTTGTGCAGTGCCTCGGGGCATGTGTGGAGTGCAGGGCCTTCCCCACCCAGCAGAGCATCAGCCCTGGACCCTGACCTCCTAGTGCCCCAGGACAGGGCTGCCCCCCATCACCAAGCCAGTCCCTCACCTGGCACAGGTGGTTCTGCTGGGCGATCAGCTGCCTTCTCAAACCACAGCAGCGTTACTATAGCGCCAGGCAGCGGTGGAGGAGGAGGGCGGGTTTCTGATGGCCCAAGAACGCTGCTTCCTCCTCCTCCTCCTGTTCTTCCAGGCCAAGGCGCGTGCCAAGGGCTCCGGTTGCACCCGGGGAAAACCCAGGCAGCACCAGCATAAGCTGCTTAAGTCTCTGGGAATTACGGCCGCCCTGCGGGGCGGCTGAGCGCTGCCTTCTTCCCGAAAGGGAGGCTTTTCTCACATGTCTCAGTGACCCCCCAACCAGGACGCAGCCTCCCGCCAGGACTTTGCAAATACTGGAAGCGGCTCTATAAGCCAGGCCTGACATGTCAGGAAAAGAGAAAGGGTTATGGGGCCTTTGGGAGGCAGCCCCTCCCTGGGTCATCGATAGCTAGAAGCTTGTTTGAGGCCTGGAGCACTACCCAGCACCAGATATTTGCAACGTGGTGGGGGGAAATTCAAAGCCAAGCAGATTGTCCAGAGGCAGTTTCCCTGTCCCCGAGAAAGACAAGCAGGACTCAACATTTGGCTTGAGAGGGGAAAATCCCAGCTTGCATCCCCCAAAATAATACTGCTTTTCGGGGTTCTGGGGCTGTTTTTTTTTGGCTGGAAAAGGTTCTGTGCTCACAGTCACAAATGCCAGCCAAGGAACTTGGGGAGCAACAGAATTGTACCTCTGGGCATGAACAGAGTGCCAATCCTCAAAAAACAAACGTACACAATAGGAGTGGAAGTCCTAATCAGAGGAGCCCCGCTAAAACAGCCACATCTATTAAATTCAATGGGTCCAATATAGGGCACCACCCTTAGGTTTAGGAAGATGTCCTAAACCTACCCCTGTTGGGAACCTACCCTGAGCCACCCAACATGTGAATCTCACTGGGACACTGTATTTACTAAATCTTTTGGCATTTTCACTCCCCCACCTGCGTCCATTTCTGCTTCCTCAGCCCCTTTCCCAAAGACAAATAAAGGCTTTTTTACAGATAAATACATATACATTTTTAATAAGGAACCAGCTCAAAAATAACAAAAGGCAGCAAAAACTTCATGGAGTTTCATAGTAAGAAAATGTTCTGTAAAAGGCCTTCGTCTTAGAATAAATAGGATAGGAGTGAATACAAAGATCTATAATTCAAAAGAGAATTAAAACCCGGTTCCGTAAGATGGCCCAGAGGGCAGTTTTTGTCCTTCACAATGTCTGAGGCACCTGCGATAGGAGAAAAACCCCAGGGTCTCTCTGAAAGTAAAAGGGTAATTTGTTGTGTGTGTGCACATTAAAAGTCACACCAATATGGAATGTCAGAAGTTCCACTGCTCTTGCTGCTCAAAAGGCCAGTTTTAGCAGAGGAGGGAGAAGGAAAAAGAGAAGGCACTTCGCAAGGCAAAGCAGAGCCAGGGACCCCCACCCTCAAAGGACATTGACGTGGCATCATTGCTCGTGGCTTCTGCAGCAAGCTGATGACTCTTCTCTCACTCCCAGCATTGCTACCTCCACCACAGCCATCAGAGGCAGAGCAACATGACAGAATCGGGGCCCAGCATCCTTCCAGTGAGGAAGGCACCCTGGAAATTCCGAGAGGGAGATGTGCAACAGGTAAGCTCATTTCAAATTTGCAAGGTGGGCTGTGAAGGCAGGGCACTGCCAATCACCTCCTGCAAGGGAAGCCGCCTTTGCCCGCGTACAGAGTGTGTGTTTCCTGGGGCAGCTGCGCCGCAATATCCCTCCAAGCTAGAAAGCGGACGAGACGAGGCAAGCATATCAAAGAAACACCGTTGACACCACACAAGACAGGAAAAAAGGCAAGAGACAGGAAGGAGCCTCTTTCTTTCTGGACAGCTGTCTCCCTCTTCCCCACTCCAGGATTCCAGGTTCTTAAGCTGTGATCTGAACCCAGGAAAAACTCCCTCCCTCCCTCCCCTTTCAGGGACCCCAAGTGCTGAGGGGGTAGATGGAGGTGGAGGGAAGGAGAAGAGGATCTGCACAGCCCCAGCTGACCCCTACCTTCCCTATCCCATAAAATGCCCCAAGCAAACATCCAAACACATCCAGGACTGGGATCTCATGATGCACCACGAGGGCAAAGTAGCTTCCTCTTTGGTCCACAAGGGTCCTTCCGTGGCCTTCACCCCCGACCAGACAAGCACAAGATGCTCAGCTCAGAACTGGACCCAGCTGGTGGAGCTCTGCTGCGCCTGACCGGAGGCAGACCTAGAAGGAGAAAGAAGAGGCGCTCCCTTCAGCAAGGAGTGGATCTGCAGAGGCTGCACTGCACTGGGGACAGAGAGGGTCCCTTCCCACTGAACATCTGGACATAACCTCTGGCCACCACATAGTGGATGGCATGAGGGGGCAATGGAGTTTCACTGCTTCTCCAAGAATGCAGACCTACCCTTTGGATAAGAGGATCTCCCCACCACTGGGACTTGAACGTCATGAACCTGGCACCCCTCGGGTCCCATCAACAGATAATAATAATAATAATAATAATAATAATAATAATAATAATAATTTATACCCCGCCCATCTGGCTGGGTTTTCCCAGCCACTCTGGGCGGCTTCCAACAGAACACTAAAATACAATAACCTATAAAACATTAAAAGCTTTCCTAAACAGGGCTGCCTTCAGATGTCTTCTAAAAGTTTGGTAGTTATTTTTCTCTTTGACATCTGGTGGGAGGCTGTTCCACAGGGCGGGTGCCACTCCCGAGAAGGCCCTCTGCCTGGTTCCCTGTAACTTGGCTTCTCGTAGCGAGGGAACTGCCAGAAGGCCCTCAGCACTGGACCTCAGTGTCCAGGTGGAACGATGGAGGTGGAGACGCTCTTTCAGGTGCGTCAGATTAGGGAGTTTTCCGGATAAAACGTGGGGTGGGTGGAAGGGGACACATTTCAACTTCTGCAACCCACATGTGACTCTCACCCAGAAGCTTTGGTGAAGTCTCCCCAGATGTCTGCAGCTGCTTCTGCTGTTGAATTTGAAGCCTGTGGAGGCGGCCACGGGATGGAGACGTCTGCTGATAAACAGGATACAGGGAGGGAGAGACAGAGATAACCGTTCATCACTTGGGTTTATATTTCGCAGCCCCTTCCTGGCCAGTCCTTTAGGAGCCCCTGGGACCTGGTGGAGAGGAAGACCCCATAAAGGCAGGCAGCTGAGACAATGCTGGCGGGGCGTGGAGTTTAACCTGAGCAGCCTCCTCTGCTCTGAAGCTTGCCTGCCCCGAGAAAAACTTAAGAGTCCAGCGACGCAAGGCTGGGAAATCACCTGCCGATAACCACAAGCAAGCCAGGCTTGGGGAAACCTAGCTCTGAAGTAGGACGGCTGTGCACTGCCATAAGGGACTTTCTACTTTGCGAGTGAGATCAGCGGGAAACACAAACCTGCCTCTACAGCAGACGGAAGCTGCTCCCCGGTCAGGGAGGCCTTTCCTCCAGGAGGGGGTGGGATGAGGTTGGGGCCCCCAGGGCCTGTTGCTCGGGGCCTGCTGGCCGAGGAGGAGCCGTCCTTCTTCTTCACGTTCTGAAAGGAGATTGAACTGCATGGTCAGTCACTCAAAGGGGCGAAGGGCATTCCCCAGCCCACAGCTGCGTCTCTGCATGGGTAGCAATCCCAGCTGAAAGGAGGGGAAGGCCTCATCCATCTGCAAGCAACCTGCAGCTGCAGCCAGGCCTGGGCTGAGATGACTCTGAACAATTCCCTTTGTCTCATGTCCTCATGGACACACCTGAGCAAGACACAAGAGCAAAAAGACTCCCCCCCTCCACCTTTGACCTTGTATAGTGTTGTTCGTTTCTAAAAAGCCATTATCATGTGGTCAAGTGATATAGAGGCAGAAACAGGGCACAGGGGTATGATGCTGGGGTGTGTCTGTGTCCCAAAAGAAATCCCTTTGGGATGAGGGAGGGTATAATCTGCTGATGATCAGATTGAGGTAAAGGTAAAGGGACCCCTGACTGTTAGGTCCAGTCGTGACCGACTCTAGGGTTGCGGCGCTCATCTCGCTTAATTGGCCAAGGGAGCCGGCGTACAGCTTCCGGCTCATGTGGCCAGCATGACTAAGCCGCTTCTGGCGAACCAGAGCAGCGCATGGAAACGCCGTTTACCTTCCCGCTGGAGCAGTACCTATTTATCTACTTGCACTTTGACGTGCTTTCAAACTGCTAGGTTGGCAGGAGCAGGGACCGAGCAACAGGAGCTCACCCCGTCGCGGGGATTCGAACCGTCAACCTTCTGATCGGCAAGCCCTAGGCTCTGTGGTTTAACCCACAGCACCACCCGCGTCCCTCAAGGATTGGATTTGTTCCCACCATTTGAGGTCAGAAAGGAACTTTCTTCCAGGTCCTACAGGCTATCAACCCTGGATGGTGTCCCTTGGTAACCCATGGCTTGACTTGCTGATTTGAGCCACTTGTTAGCATTTGCTTTGCAATTCCTTTTCCGCAGCCCATCCCCCACCCCCTCTGCCACAGCCAGACAAGCCCAGAGAGGTCCCTCCTCCTCACCGCAATGTTGAGCTTGATTGTCTGCCCTTCCTTGAAGCCCAGGTCCAGTTTGGGGCCCTGGTCTGGATTCAGGGCCTGCTTGGCCAGCTCACTTTGCTGTTTGACCCACCTGTTGAGAGAATAAATTGGGGTGGAGGTGGGGTGTCACGATGCAGCAGAGCAAAAAGGATAAGGCGCTGGCAGGGGGCGGTGTAGGGAAAGTGGCTATGTTGCACTCAGCAGCCAAGCCCATGAAAGCAAGCACCTTCTCCTTCAGAAGAAATCTGTCGCAGCCACAAAGGCAGCACCCGATACCCTGTGTTTGATTTCAATTGGTGGGAGGGGAGTCTGCAGGGAGTCATTGCTGCTTTTCCCCTGCAACCCTCATCTATCTTGGATATCCACCCCCCCCCCCAGCCTGGGTAGATGGAGAGTTGCAGGGGGGAAACTCCTTCCAGCTGCTGCTCCTCTACAAGTTCCCCCCTGCTTCCATCCCCAGAATCAGCCCCCTCCCCGGTTCCCTTGGCTCGTCTGCTGAAATCCTCCAATTTGTCAGGGGTTGACCAGAATGCAGGCTCCTTCAGCAAAGCAGACACCAGGGCTACAGAGAGCGAAAGGGGACTGCAAGGCATGACAGAATCTGCCCCTGGCCTGCAATCGGCAGCTGCCCCAAACCCCTCTTTCTTTCTTTCTTTCTTTCTTTCTTTCTTTCTTTCTTTCTTTCTTTCTTTCTTTCTTTCTTTCTTTCCTTCCTTCCTTCCTTCCTTCCTTCCTTCCTTCCTTCCTTCCTTCCTTCACTTCTCACAGTGCTACTTTCCCAGGGGGAGGGGTTGAGGTTTTTCTTTTGCATCAGCAGAGCTAGGAAGGGGCATTCGAAGGAACCCCAGGAGGCAAAAGGTAGCTGGCTTGCACCAGCTCAGAAGAATTAGCTTGGCTTGCATGGAAAGGCGCCTTGCTCTTCCAAGGCTCCACCCGGTGTAGCAAAGACTCCACCCGCTCCCCCTGGGCTGGGGAAGGTCTGGACACCCAGGCACTCTGGAAAGCTGGAGGCAGATGCTCACTTGAAATGGTCCTGCAGAGCGACGTTGAAGTCGAAGGCATCACCTCGGTCAACAAAGCCAACTCCAATGAAGGCCCGACGCCCTGCAAGAGAAGCCATGCTCATTCTGTCGGCAGCAGAGCTTTCATTGTGGCACACCAAGGAAGTGCCAAAAGGCCCCGGCTGCCCACAGAGTGCAGAGGGAGCCAGGCAGTCCTGGGAGAAGAGGAAGGGCAGCACCTACAAGAGGGGCAGCTCAGTGGCACCAGGAGTGGCTGTGACAGCAAGCTGGGCAGAGGCAACAGGCCCACATGGGGCCTCACTGGCACCAAGGAATGAAGCCAACTTCCCAGGGACAAAACCACACCAAAGCAGAAGGGCCTCACACACACCATGGGAAGTGCAGGACAGTGCCCTCTCCTATCGTTGAACCTGACTAGCAGCCCAACGTTAGCCAACTCAAACAAGGCTAAAAACAGGAAGCAGGAAGAGATCTGAGGGCATAGTGGGGGGGGGGGGCGGTGACCAAAAAGCAGCAGCCCTGGGGGAGGGCCAGAAAAAGAGCATGCTGAGGAAATGGGTGCAGAAGATCCTCTTCCCAAAGGTCCCCCCAAGTCCTGGGAAATCCCAGCTTGCTGCAAGAAGGAAGCTTTGGGTTTTAAGGGAAAGAGGAAGGGGGGGCTTGCAGGGGCTGCCTTAGGATCATTCCAGGAGATGCACAAGTGGGGAACTGATTCCCGCTGCCCTGCGTGCCTAGGAGGACACGATCCGAACCTCCGCCTCCATACCGTTCCCGTCCTCAATGCGGATGACAAAGTATCGGCTGGAATCCGTCACACCTTCCACAGTAATGCTGGGGAACTGGTCCACAGGAGCCTGGGCAAAAAGTTCTCCTGGAAGGGGGCAAAGTGAGGATATGAAACCAGCTGTTCAGCTTCTCCCTCCCACCCGACCAAAGATACTTTGGGTGCCATGAGTACATCCCATAGTTAGCAGATTGTGTTACTTCTCTTCATACTTGTGCATTTTGGTTCGCTGAAAGTGACCCCCCCCCAACGCAATGGGTGTGTGGCATTGATGCAAATATTCTGAATCAGTTGTCATTCGTGTCCTTCAAAATTCTTTGAATTGGAAACTTAAGTTCACAAATAAGTTGGGTGGGGGGGAGGACTCTACAGTTTAAGATGTGCCCTTTCTGCCTTCCGGAAAATTGACTACTGGACTCCTGGGCACTGCAAGCAAGTCAGGGGAAGCTTGCTAGGCACCACCACCACCATGAATGTAGGGTTTGCCCAAGATTAGCACACTTCCACACCCTGCAATTGCTCCCCTTCGGGTGTGGCAGTGAGGGCTGGGATTCAGGGTAGCTTGACAGACCCATAAAAGAACCCAATTCTGGCATCCTATGGACAATCAACCTGGCTAAAAAGGATTGCCCTGAACCACAGTCACTGTGTCTCCTTTTGCCTGAGACTTAACTAAGACCTAAACCGAGTTCTGGGCTAGGAAAAGCTTCGCCCCTACAACAACCATGTTGCACGGAGACGATGGACGCCTCACTCCCCATTACCTGAGTTTTTGTCCTCCAACTTGATGTAGGCCACGTTCCCTTTGGCCGTTATGCGCATGCGCCCGCTCCACGCTGGCTGGTCCAGCTGCCACTCCGCAGCTCTAGCACCAGGGAGAGAAGACAGCGCCGCTGTTCAGGGCTAAAAGTCACCCAACAGAATCAAAAGCGTTGGAAGGGGCCCCCGGAACACCAGCTTCCCAACCCCTCCCCACTTTTTGCAGTGCAGAAAACTCGCAGCTGCAACACACACAAACACATCGTGCTTCAGAGCAAATTTCTCTTTCATGCCATGTTTGTTAAAGGAGTAAGCTAGGCGCTGTGGGTTAAACCACAGAGCCTAGGACTTGGCGATCAGAAGGCCGGCAGTTCGAATCCCTGCAACGGGGTAAGCTCCCGTTGCTCGGTCCTTGCTCCTGCCAACCTAGCAGTTCAAAAGCACGTCAAAGTGAAAGTAGATAAATAGGTATCACTCCAGCGGGAAGGTAAACGGCGTTTCCGTGCGCTGCTCCAGAAGCGGCTTAGTCATGCTGGCCACATGACCTGGAAGCTGTATGCCGGCTCCCTCGGCCAATAAAGCAAGATGAGTGCCGCCACCCCAGAGTCGGCCATGACTGGACCTAATGGTCAGGGGTCCCTTTACCTTTACTAAGCACCCTTATCCAAAAAAACAACAACAACACCCCTGCCATGTTCCTCCTTCGCTGCCACCCTTTCAAAACTCCCCTTTTAACATGGTGGTACCACTGTACGCCCCTTCAGACTCCCCAGCAGCCCAAACTGAGCCTTGAGCCCTAACCCGCAGGGACACCATTGGCTTGAAAGTGGGGGGAGGGGAGAGAGTCCGAGGCGGGGAAAGGAGGGCACTCTGCACATGCCCCGGGGCTCCCCGGCTCACCTGTAGCCCCGGTTAGAGGCGCGCGGCGGCACTCGGTAGACGTGGACCTCCGGCTTGACGCAGAGCACCGACTCGTACTCCTCGCCCTCCGCCATCTCGACCGCCTACTCCACGGAACCCGGAAACGCGGCGCCTCTCCGCCCACGGAGGCGCATGCGCGTACGCCCGCGTACCGGAAGCGTCCGTCACCCTTCTTTTGCGTCACTTCCTGCGGGGGGGCCTGTTCCGGCTCCAAGACTTCCTGCCTCTTGTGTCGAAGGCGAAGACGGCAGCGAAATAAAGCCTCGCCGGCCAAGGCAGCGGTGTCCCCTCAAAGGCCTTTCTGGCTCCGCGGCCCCTGCTTCGCCTCCGTTAGCTCGGGGAATGGCCCTCGCCTCCCGCCGTCAGGCTGAGGAGGGCGCATAGACTTGCGAAAAATTAGAGCGGTGCTCGCTTAGATTTCAATGGAAGCTTCCGGGTTCTTCGGGCCTTTTTAACGTTGTGGTTCCGAGGGGCTGCCCGATGGAAAGCAGGCAAAATCCACGGCACTGAAGCGCCGTCTCCCCGCCTTCGCAGAAGGCAACCGGTAACGTGGGACCCCAGCCTTCTTCCGCGCTAAGGACTCCGAATCCAGGAATTGGGGAGGGCCACTCTACACTTTCTTATATCTACGCGGGCGGGGTGGGAAATGTTTTGTTTCTCCATGGTGGAAGCATAGGGCTAGAAGGGACCCAAAAGGGAGAGAGAGAGAGAATGGTTTTCGCTGTATCCCGACGCGGCTGTTCCCCCTGGTGGCCGGGAAGGGCGTTGGCAGCCGCGTCTCCGCTGAGCCGACAGCGCTCAATGTGTCGAACTTTCGGGAGGCGGGCCGAGAACTATTTTAAAGGACCCGGTTCGAGCTATGGCCCCTTTTCCGGGGGAGGTGAGGGTCCAGGGGCTGGAGCCAGCATTGCACGGTGGGGCAAAAGAAAATCCAGTTCATCTATGCTAAAGGTGGGGACATAGCTGTCAGCGTTTCCCTTTTTTTAAGGGAAATTCCCTTATTCGGAATAGGATTCCTCGCGAGAAAAGGGAAAAGTGGACAGCTATGGGTGGGGAGCGGGGGCTTGACCCGGCTGCAACTGAGCAGGAACGAGGGATCGGCGGGCAGTGGGGTCGCACCCGATGCTGGAGCAGGGCGAGCGTCCCCCTAGCTCATTCTTATCAAATGACTTGAAAAATAAAAGTGTCAGAACTTTGAACACCCAGCGCAGAACGTCTTGCTTCCGCCTGCAAAATGACATTTTTGGATCTGGAAAAGGTTGGGAAAAGTCCTGCTCGAGAGATAGAGAGTAGCGATCCAGCAAGCGGAGTGGCCATTCAAAGGCGTCTGGAATAGGCAGGAAACCAGCAGTGCTTTTTCCACTGGGAGACTCCAGGATCTGGTATGCGGAAGATCCATTCCCCAGAAGTCCTAATGCAGGTTGCCTAGTGTAGGGGAATCCCCACCCCCACCTCTTGCCAACATAGCCCAGGTAGACTTCTGTCTCCTCCCCCGCCCCCCATACTGTTTTGCAACCAGAAGCAACCCCCCCCCCCCACGCTCTCCTGCAGGAGAGCATCTTCATCCATAAAAGCAGGCCCACGTCAAGGGGGCAGACAACCCCCCACCCCAAAACCCAATTTGATTCTAGGCTGCATTAACAGAGGTGTAACGTTCAGATCAAGGACCACATTCTGCCTTGGTTAGACCACACCTGGAGACCTGTGTCTAGCTCTGGCCACTGCGGTTTAGGAAGGCTATTGACTAACTGGAACATGTAAAGAAAGAGGGCAACCAAGATGGTCAAGGTTCTGGAAACCAAGCCTTACGAGGAATGGTTGAGAGAAATGGGTATGTTTAGCTGGGGAAAGAGGAGACTAAAAGGGAACATAGAAGAGGGAACAAGCTTGTTTTCTCCTGCTCCGGAGGCTAGAACCCAAACCAATGGCTTCAAAGTTACGAGAAAGGAGATTCTGCATAAATATCAGGAAGAAGTTTCCGAAACTAAGTGCTGTTTGACTGTGGAATGACCTCCCTTGGAAGGTGGTGGGAGTCTGCTTCATTGGAGGTTTTCAATCAGGGACTGGGTGGATGCTTTAGTTGAGATTCCTGCATTGCAAGGTGTCGGTTTAGGTGAGCCTTGGGGTCCCTTAAAACTCTACAATTTAATCATTCTATGCCTGGGAAATGCATGCAAGCGCACCAAGAGGAAACAAGAATAAATGAGGCCACATACTTAAAAGTTAACACATTTATTTAAAATACATTTATAAAATGTTTGTCTGCATATGTAGGATGGCTGTGGGCTCGTGAAGCCTCTTTGCTTGCCATGTGGGAACACATGCACACACCCTAAGAAGTGCCCCCCCTTTCTAACACACACACACACAAACACACACTCCCCCCACCCCCCGAAGAGGGCCTTCAACATATTCCAACACTGATTCCTGGACAAGACCGTAGCCCCATTGTCCATGCCAGAGAAGCCCCCCGATGGCAGACAGTGAAAAGGGTGCCACCTCCCTGCCTGCAGGATGGAAGCACACACCCCCCCCCCTTTGACCATGGTGCAGCTGGTGGCACAGCAGTAACCGCCTTTCTTCTTGGTGGGGTTTGGGCCCTCGTCCTAGGAGCAACTTGCAAGAAGTTAAGTACAGCTCCGGGGGAGATGGGGGAGACTTAATCCTAAGTGGAAGAAAGGAGGCAGCCGTAGAAGAGCAGTTGGGTGGAGCAGCAGCAGCAGCCAAAGAGGGCACTTCCCGCAAGGCAACCAATCCCAAAGCAGAGTTAAGGAAAGTCATGGTGATGCCAGGCAGTTATTGCTCACATATTTCTCCCTACTATTGGGCAGGAGGGATAACTTTTTCTCTCCCACCTCCCTTGCTACACCTGGAAAGAAAGCGTCAGGGCCATGTTACAAAAGCCATCCAAGGGTCACGTCCTGCAGAAATGTCAAGCTCTCCCAAAGCCCAGCGCTTCTGAGGAGGACGAGGAGGAGACTATCTTGCTGCCAGAGCTTGGGCAAAGCGACGCAGAGCAGCCCATGAGGCTGAAGGATGCCACTGGAGGAACCAAATGGAGGAAGGGAGCAAATTCAACACAGCAACGGTCCATCGTGTCTTTCACTTTTTATACACAGGTAGTTTTATTGTTATTATTACTCTTTTGACCAGTTATTTATTCTGCAGTATTTTTGTACATGTCTTGGGTTGATGTACAAACAAGACACCTTTCCCCCCACAACTCCCACCCCCTCCCAAAGTAGGCAAAAGATCCGCTTCCATTCCAGCACAAGAGGAGGCATCGCTGCAGTGCGCTGGGCACTTGGCCCAAAACCAGTCAAAGCAGCTCCCACCTACCCCACTATCCCACCCAGGACATCCTCCAAAACCAGACAGTAAAACCAAAAAAGAGAGAAAGAGAGAGAGAGAAAGGCAGACTCTGGAAACACAGTGAAGCAAGCAGGCCCACAGTCACTCAGAGAGGGGGGTGCTGGGGGAGCCCCTCCCCAATATGGCTACTAGAGAGGACGGGGGAGGCCCAACCGCTTCGGCCCTCAGGAGCACCTACAATGCAGCAGACCTGGGCCAGCATGCATGGAGCTACACGCCAGGGCCTCAGGTGGATTGGGCCCAACCAGGGGCTTCTTGTTGCTTGAGGAAAACCCAACTGATTCTGTCTGAGTTAGAAAAGCAACACAGAAGAAACTGCTTGCCATCCTGAGTCTTACTCGGCGGCGTCTGAAAACACATTTCTGCACCCAGCAAGACATGTAGCAGCTGAGCCCACTTTGCAAGGGAAGGCAATCCATTCCATTCCCTGCCCCGCATGGCAGCTATTGCTTGTGCCCAGCTCCTTTGCCCCCTGGTGGCAAACAGGACCGGAAGCACACCTGGAGCAACAAGGCCACGATCCTGGCCCACGGCTCACAGCTCGCCTGCCACGGCTTCCGACTCCGGCCAGCACAAGCATCGCTGGGCCACGGGGCTTCCCCCTATCCCTTTCCATGGCCTCAGCAGAGAACAGCAGCAGGGAAACTAAACTAGTCTAAGGCCGGGGAAGCTCATCGCCCCAGTGGCAAAAAGCACCTGCCCACCTTCCGCCTGGAAGCAGCACAAGCAGTTGAGGGAGGCACTGGCCCCGGCCCCTCCACCCTCCAGGCCAGGGGTGCAGGCCAAGACGAGTCACCCCAAGCCAGAGGCCTCGCCAAAGCCCACCACGCAGACGGCTGAGAGCCCTTTCCATCTGCTTCGCAGCAGCAGCGGATAGGGGGAGCCGGCCACGCGAAAACCTCTCCCCACTACTATCTGAAGCGCCTCAAAATCCATTTCGCTTCTCTTCGAATTCTGCCAACTCCCGCTTCTGAGATAAACAAGCCAAACCGCGAACACACCCGCCCCTTCGTCACTGGCGTCTTCTTCCCCTCCGGTTCCCAGAAAGTAAACCAATGCAGTTCTGTACACGCCTCCCGCCGAGCCTAGCTCCTCGCTCCTCAAGCAACCTGGACAGACATGCACATTCCCAGAAGCAGAATGCCGCCCGGCCCTTCTGCCATCCCGCCCGGAGACGCAAACGTTTATTATTACTATTATTGCTGGTGCTGGCTTTGGCAGGCATGGCTGTGTGGGCAAGCCCAGCAACCCGGAGGACCCTGCCCTGCCGTGCCCCCGCCCCCTCAGTATGCCAATCCCAGTGGGGGAAGCGGCAGGCGGGGGTCACAGTGCCAGGGGCAGAAGGGCACAGGAGGCAGAGCAAGGGGGGGGGAGGAGGAGGAGATCACAGTGCAAGTCACCCGGGTAGTTTCCCCCTGCTCAGGTTCGTGTGTCCACTGCCGCCACCGCGCAGCCCAGGGTGGGGGAGGTGCCCGCTCGAGTGCCGCCAAGTCGGCCGGACGGCCATTCCTATCTGCGCTGCTTGAAGCCCTGCGAGCCGTCGGGGCCCAGTGGCTGCCGGATCACATTGCTGGGCTGCCGGGCCTCCTCCGGCTGGGAGATTCTTGTGGGCCTGTCAAGAGAAAGAGCAGGGAGGCAGCTTTAAGAGGACGGCAATGTGGCGCAGCGCTCCAGAGACTCACACAGAGGGGACGCCCAGCATGGCCAAGCAAGGGGTCTGCAGGCAACATGAAAAAGGCGATTCCCCTGGGGGGGCCACGGGCTCAGGACAGTTCCCTTTCTGAGGGGGCTGGGTTCAGGGGACGCAACCTCCCACCTTCTGGCTAGAAAGGAGAGCAGGCACAATCTAGGCTCCTCATCTGTCCCCAGTAGGGCTGGCATGGGACTGCGGCTAGCCGCTCGGGTGCCTGGTGTGGGGGTGTGTCCTGCAGCTGGGGGCAGGGCGTGCCTCTCCACCGCTTCCCCCTCAGCTGCAGGGCACCTGAGGGAGAGGCAGCAGGCAGACGCAAGTCCCACACTGACATTTCAGGCCGCGCGGAACCTGAAGGTGCCTGAGCCACCACGTCACTCCTAAAGTTTCGTGAACACCCCCTTTTTAAAGAAAACTCATTGTGCCACCCTCCCAATCAGTGATGACACCTGGTGCGGGGCGCACCCCCTTCCTCCACCACTGCCTGCTGCATTTGGGGGGCAGAGGGGGCACCCCAAGAGCTTATTTCTCTCTCACAAGCAGCTGGAACAGGACAACAGCTGAGCCCCTGGTGGGTCCCCATTTCTGGCTAGCACATGACACATGCCTGCTTGCTGGGGCCGAAGAGCTCAGCTCAAGGCAAAAAAAGGGGGCCAGCCAATGTGCCCCCACCTCCTCCTGAGCCCCAGTCCCACCGGGGCCTTGCCCCAGAGGGGGAACTCCAGCTTGTCTGGGCCTCTTGCGGTAGGAGATCAGGGCCCCGCCATTGCCGCTGCAGCCCTGCACCTGTCGAGGATGGGCTTGTCCTGCTCCTCCTCTGGGCTGGCGCTGCCTAGGATCCGCTTCCGGGCTTCGGCGTATTCGGCCTCCCTCTGGGCCAACGTCTTCACCGGGAGGGCTGGCCGGCTGGCAGAGTTGGGGTTGCTGAGCACCCCGTTGCTTGTAGGCCTCTTTAAGATCCGGATCTGCGGAGGCGGCCCCGAGGGAAGGCTGTCGTCCTGGATCACGATGGGCACTTTAGGCGGGGACTTGGATTTCCTGCTGTTGAGAGGGAGAGAGCGGAGGGGGAAATAAGGGGTCCCGCTCTTTGCAGAGCGGCTGAGAACCCTCACCTGGCCGAAAACAGACACATGCAAAGCACAAGTTACAGAAAACACACCTCAGATGACGTTTATAGTCAAGGAACCGTCAGCATGCAATAAAACCCACCAGGCCTCCCCGCTCTGTGTTCCTCTACCACTCCCACTGCAGAAGGTTCAATTCCCCTTCCCGCAAACACCAACACTCCTGCAAGAAACAGTCAAGGAGCAGCAGCCCTGGACTCCAGCCCTCATCTCCTGGCAGCTGGATCAGCAGAGCCCAAGTGAGACTGGCTGGGAGAGCAGAACCAAGCAGCATTCAGCTGGGAGAGCTCACTCAGTAGAGCATGAGGCTCTTCGACTCAGTGTGGTGGGCTTGAGCCCCACAATGGGCAAAATGTGGGTTCCTGCATAGCAGGAGTTGGAATAGATAACCTCTGTGGTGCATTCCAATCCAATGATTCTATGTTTTCCCTGTTCAGCATTCTCAGACACACTCCGCACTTTCCCTCCCTCCAAAGCTACCTAGCGGCCAGAAGTGGCCTCTCCGGAATCAGCGGAAACTGAAGGCACTACCGACCTGCAAGCAGATGCTTTGGGCAGCTCTTATTCCTTAGACAACCCTCCTTTTGAAGGAAGTGAAACACAACCCCATCTCTCCACTGACCCCCACAAGGTCCCAGCCATAGCCAAGCCCAGAGGATGAAGCGTCCTCACCTTTCCTTCTGGGTGATCTTCAGCTTTTTTTCTAGCCGCCTGTCTATTTCCTGCAAGGCAACAAAACGGGGCGGGGTTCAAATCTCACGTAGGGCATTTCAGAGTCACAAGTGAAGGGGGGTCCCCATTGGCCTCCCCGAGCCAGGGTGAACCCTCTGTGGCTGCCCTGCTGCTCCCAGGGGAACTTGAAGATGCTCCTGTGGCATCGCAAAGATCAACTGGGTCCAGCCTCTTTGCATAATTAAAGCCTGGCAGTCACTTCCACAGGAGGGAGAGATAGTCACTAACTTGGATGGGTTTGGAAGAGGACCAGGCAAATTCATGGAGAAGAGAATGCTCTGGTGCTCGAATCCTGGTTGAGGGATTTTCCTAATGGGCACCTGCTTTGCCAATGTAAAAACAAGATGCTGGACTAAATGAGCAATTGGCCTGATCCACCTCTTCTTATGCTCTTATGTCAGGGAGGAGGATAGGATAGGAGGATAGGACCCGATGATTATCTGGAGGGCCACAGATGTTCCCTATCCAGGGGGGACGGGACAAAAAAAGGTACATGAGGATTGTGGAGGAAGGGCAGAGCCTCCCCTTTGCCAGGCTCTGTCCTGACATCAGATCTGCCTGTAACTATTCCTGCCAACCGCTCTTGGCGGGTGCTTGGCCACCGAGCTGTGCATAAAGTGGGTTAAAATTAGTGTCCGACTTTCAGCCTGGCCAAATGAAGCAGCTGACAGATAAGTCTATTTTTATGGGTGCAGCAAACACCCCAGGGTGCAAGTGTGGCACCCGGCAAATGCATCACCTGGGTGCCTGTACCTCCCAGGCAGACCCACAAGGAAACCGGTGGGTGGGGTGGGTGCTAGCTGTCAAAGCAGAGAGTGAGCACCTCCCAGGGGGAGGGGAGACTCCCCCAAGCAAACCTGGAGACCCACAAGGCCCCTTGCAACGACCCAACTGCAACAATCCTACTTGTAGGGGGTACCCCTTAAAAAGATACCCACCTCCTCCTACACCTGTCCTGGATTGCTTGGAGGAGGGGCAACCCCTCACCGTGCCATGTGCTAACTCTTAATGGTTCAAAAATTAACTCATCCACCAGACTTTGGACTAGGAGACAAGTTCTGTTAAACAGAGCTATTAAATTAGAGCCTCTCCATTGCGAAAGAGGCAGCCAGAGTGTGAACAGACACTGAGGCACGGGTGCAGATGGCCCCTGGCCTCTCTCCCCCCAAAAGGAAGCCACAAAGCCCACATTTGAACAACAGCGCTGCTCAGTCAGAACACGGGAGCAATGGGGGGATAACTTCCTGGTCCAGCCAAGTGCCTCTAGGCAGCCCACAAAAAGAGCACAAAACTATCACCCCACTGCCCAGAACAACCCCCTGATTCAGCGGCTGTCATTAATCGAGGAGTAAAAAAGGCCCCCCTGGCTTTCTCAGAAGCTTCTCACAAGCCTGTTTTTAAGCCTCTTCCAAACAACTACCAGGCAGTATGTGGGTGGGTGGGTGGGTGGGGGATAACCCACAACTCCCACTCCTCAGTTGCTCACTTGCTCTTCTCTTCCCTCCAAAAGCTCTTCTCTTCCCTCCACCTCTTCAGAAAGGCTGAGGAAGTGTGGGTGCTGCAGGGCCAGCTCTGGGGGGCCCTGGAAGAAAGTGGCTGCTGAACCGCACATAGCAACAGTTCTTCCTTCTGAGCCAAGGGGGGTTGCCAGGATGCTAGCCAGATGGCAGAGCAAGGGGTGCATTCTGTGGGAGCTTTCCAAATCTACCACCCTGAAAACTGTAAATTCAACAGACAGAAACCGCCCGCGTTTCCTCAACGGCTTCCCGCCCGCAATTTAAATATGCAAAACAGCACAGTGCCATCTCTCAGCAAGCCTGGCCCACAGCCCCATCAGCTGCTGCAAGGTGCTGGATACTATAAAAACAAGGGAAATGCCTGGAGGTTGGAGAGGCAGAGATGGAGGAAATTGACTCCCGAGGAAGACCAGGCAGCACCCCAAGACAAAGGGCAGCACGCAGGCCTTCAGGTCTCTGCCACCCAGAATGCAGGGTGCAAGACTGAACAATGATATGCCCTGGCACCCTCACACACACATATGGCCAGCCACCAAGGCCACACTCAAATCTGGAGTTCAATTGGAGGATGTGGGCAGGCTGCTTGGATGAGTGAAGCCAACCACTCGTCTCCTTGACTCTTGCCCATCTTAGCTCATGAAAGCAAGCCAGGCTGGGCTGGGCAATGAGCTCCATGGAGTGGTGAATGCTTCCCTCTGTGAAGGAGTCTTCCTGGACCCCCTTAGTGGTTATTAAACCACTTCTTAAAAAACCATCTTTGGACTCGGCCATTATTGCCAACTATCACCCCATTCCAAATTTTCCATTCCTGGGTAGTCACAGAACAGCTCCAGTGATGTGGGGATGAGTGTTTGGACCCTTGGGCACTCACTTGTAGGGTGTCTCAGGGCTCCATCCTCTCCCCCATGCTTTTTAGCATCTATATGAAGCTGCTGGGACATCTACAGTGGTGCCTCGCAAGAGGAAAAGAATCTGTTCCACGAGTCTCTTCGTCCTGCGAAGCAAGCCCACTAGCGGCTTAGCGCTATTAGCGGCTTAGCGGGCCAGCTGATAAGCAGGCGGCTTAGCGGATCAGCTGATAAGCGGCTTAGCGGATCAGCGGCTTAGTGGATCAGCTGATAAGCGGCTTAGCGGCTTGGGGAAAAGGGAGGGAGGGAAAAACCCCGCAGGAATTCGCAAGACATTTTCGTCTTGCGAAGCAACCCCATAGGAAATTCGTTTTGCGAAGCACCTCCAAAACGGAAAACCCTTTCGTCTAGCGGGTTTTCCGTCTTGCGAGGCATTCGTCTTGCGGGGCACCACTGTATATGGTTTGGGCAGGGTGTTCACCAGTATGTGGATGATACCCGGCTTCACCTCTCATTTAAATCGGAACCAGTGAAGGTGATGAATGTCCTGCGTGAGCATCTCAAGGCAGTTAACGGATTGCGGTTGAATCCTGACAAGTCAGAAGTACTGTTTCTAAGGGACAGGAAGCAGGCAGGTGTGAGGGCTCCCTGATCCTGAATGGGCTAACTGTGCCCTTAAAGGAGCAGGTGAAAGTTAATTCTGTGTCCAGGATGGCTACAAGTTCCATCTGGTATGCTAGCTGAGACTACCTGCCTGCCCGCTATCTTGTCAGAGTTCATGCTCTGATTATCTTTTGCTTGGATCAGTGCAGTGCACTACCTTTGAAGATGACTCAAAAACTACAACTAATCCAGAATGCGGCGTCTAGACTAGTGACCAGTAGCAGCAGCCGGGATCATATAACACCAGTCCTAAAGGATCTACCCTGGCTCCCAGCATGTTTCCAAGCACAATTCAAACTGTTGGTGCTGAAACTTTACAGTCCTAAATGGCCTTAGTCCTTTATCCACCCCCAACATTCAGCCTGCATATTGCGATCCAGCTCTGAGGCTCTTCTGGCAGTTCCCTCACTGCGAGAAGTGAAGTGGCCTTCTTGGTAGTGGCAACCGCCTGTGAAATGCCCTCCCCACCTGATGTCAAACATATAAACAACTACCGGTATATGACTTTTAGCAAACATCTGAAGGGAAGTTTTTAATATTTGATGTTTTCTTGTGTTTTTGTATTTTGCTGGAAACCGACCAGAGTGGCTGGGGCAACACAGTCCAATAGGCAGCATATAAATAATAACATTGCTATGATTATGATTATTATTATTATTCTAAAACTCTCTGCCTGGAAGGCGGAGGGCAAAACTGTGATAGACCTTTGCTGTAGCCTCTGACAAGGTACTCGGAGCTGCAAGAGGCAAAACCAAAACAGATCTCAGTTGTCACTACCTCTTGGGCAAATGAATGGTCCAATGCAGCACCAGTGGGAACCAAGATAAGAGTGACAACTGTGTTTAACCGGGGTCTACATTGCTGACCAATGGCTAGAACCTGGGTGAGCAGACCTGCTGTCTACTGGTTGGACACTTAAGAAATTCCTGGGATTCTTCCAGGAAAAGCTTTTCCAGGGAAGAGGGGCCTGCTCAG
Source organism: Podarcis melisellensis (assembly GCF_964234715.1). Lineage (NCBI taxonomy): Eukaryota > Metazoa > Chordata > Lepidosauria > Squamata > Lacertidae > Podarcis > Podarcis melisellensis. The sequence continues at coordinate 11,214,375 of NC_138540.1, forward strand.
AGTCTGCTGATAGGAAGCAAGTTGACTGACTCCAAGCTGCTCTGTGGTTAAGGGATCTGGAGCCTACAAGCTCCTGCTGTGCCCATTTCAACACATGCAATGCAGACAGCCTCTCAAATCCAGGCCATACAACCACCCTCCCTCTCTACACTCCTTGTCCCTATTACAGTGGTACCTTGGGTTAAGAACTTAATTCGTTCTGGAGGTCCGTTCTTAACCTGAAACTGTTCTTAACCTGAGGTAACCTGGGGCCTGCTGCTGCCGCCAGAGCACAATTTCTGTCCTCATGCTGAAGCAAAGTTCTTAACCCGAGGTACTATTTCTGGGTAAGAGGAGTCTGTAACTTGAAGCGTCTGTAACTCAAGGTACCACTGTATTGAGATCCCTGCCTTGGTGGTGTCCGAGGGCAGAGCTTCCTGGAAATATTCACCTACTAGTCCTAAGCCTTCACTTGCCTCCAAATGAGGCATCATGCAACCATCACTAGCAGCACAATCCTACTACACATTGTTTACTCTGAGATCAAGCCCACGGTGCTCAGCAAGGCTCGCTCCCAAGCTCTGGAGGCCAAGCACTGGCAACCTTCTCCTCCACAAACCTGGCTGCAAGGAAGCAGGGCACTCACCAGGGGCTGGGCCTTGGCTCCACGGGGGGAGCCCCCGCTTTGCATGTAGAAGATCCCCAAAGACGTGGAACTCCCCCTTGCAGCCCCAGGAGAGGAGTCAGCAAGCGAAAGAGCCTGGTCCGGCCCAAGGCGTCTCCCTCTGTTGTTCGAGGGGCGACGCGGGGCCACCTGCAGCCCCTTCCGAGGCTGGGGTCCCCCTCTTCCCTCGGCCCCAACGAGCAGGGCGAATGCGGGGAGATGCAGCTGAGCCTTTTCACCCTGAAGTGCCAACCACCCCTCTTTCGGGTGGGCCACGCAGGGGAGGGAGAGGCGTCCCAGCCCCAAATCGCGCCCCTCCTTGCAAAAGAGGAACGGGAGGGGGAAGGTCCCCACACACACACACACACGCGGAGATCGGAGCCCCGGGACACCTCCTCGGCAGCTCCCTTAGACCGCCCCTTCGGAGAGTTTGAGGGGGGTGCGGTGGGGGTCCGCGCAGGGAGCACGTGGTCCGAGGGAAATGGGGCGCGGCCCCTTTAAGAGGCCTAGCAGGCGCCGTGGAGCCCAAGGCGCCTCACCGCCAGCCATGAGAGGCCGAGCCCAGTCGCTCTTCCCGCGGCCCCCCTGCTGTTGGCGGCCTCCCCCGCCGCCCCCGGTCCGGGCTCGGGCTCACCCCGCTGTCGGCCGCTTCCTCCCAGCTCTCGGCGACCTCCTCATCTTCCATTGTAATTCCCCTCCGCCGCCAGCCCGCCCAACGCGCATGCGCGCGACGCTCCCCGCACTGGCGGCGGCGGCGCAGCTGCTCTCTCGGCTGCCAAAGCTCCGCTGTTCACTTCGGCACGCGCACGCGCACTCGCGGCTCTGCTTCTCTCGGCGCATGCGCGTTTCTGGCGGTTCCCGTTCCCTTTACCGAAGCAAAGGGTTTTTCCTGCGCGTGCGTGGGCAGCGCGGCTCTCCCCTATGGAATACCCACCTGCGAGATTCCCGGATGGATAAGGCACATGCGCATTCGCCCCAGCCCATGACAGGAGCATACAAATCTCAGGTTGTAGTCGCCGCGCATGCGTAACTTTCCGGCTCGCTGGTCTTTAGCGCATGCGCAAAAACAGATGTGTTATTCCCCGGGAATATAGTACCGTATGTACTGTATTGTATCACCTTGCCAACAAAGGTCCGTATAGTTAAAGCCATGGTTTTCCCAGTAGTGATGTATGGAAGTGAGAGCTGGACCATCAAGAAGGCTGATCGCCAAAGAATTGATGCTTTGGAATTATGGTGCTGGAGGAGACTCTTGAGAGTCCCATGGACTGCAAGAAGATCAAACCTCTCCATTCTGAAGGAAATCAGCCCTGAGTGCTCACTGGAAGGACAGATCCTGAAGCTGAGGCTCCAATATTTTGGCCACCTCATGAGAAGAGAAGACTTTCTGAAGAAGACCCTGATGTTGGGAAAGATGGAGGGCACAAGGAGAAGGGGACGACAGAGGAAGAGATGGTTGGAGACTGTTCTTGAAGCTACCAACATGAGTTTGACCAAACTGAGGGAAGACAGGAGTGTCTGGTGTGCTCTGGTCCATGGGGTCACAAAGAGTTGGACACGACTAAACAACAACAACATCTACTGTATTCCCCTTCTCCCAAGGCAGTGTCCACTCCCGAAAGAACCGTACAGAGCGCTCTACACACAGTAGCACAATAAGCACAAAACACAGTTAAATTATAATATCACAGTAATAAGGGAGACAATGGAGCATCCACCGCTGTAGGCTATGGAAAAAACGATTTTGTGGGAGATGAATGGCGCCTCCTCATCCAGGGACAGTCTGCCTCTTAACACCAGTAGCTGGCACAGGAACCAACAGAGAAAAGGGTTCTTTGGAAGCCCTTGCTTGGCGACAGGATAGTGGGTTGGAGGGATCTCCTGCCTGACCCAGGATTCTTCTTTCTAAGAGCATAAGGAGATCCCTGCAACTCGATCAGATCAAAGGAGGCCCACCTAGCTCAGCAGTATTTCTGCACAATGGACAGGACTCGTATTCAGAAGCAATACTGCCTCCGACACACCACCTGCTATGAATTTATCTAATCCTCTCTTAAAACCATTTGGGTTGGTGACCCCCATTGCCTCTTGCGGGAGTGAGTTCCCTGGTTTAACTGCGCCCCGGGTGAAGAAGCTCTTCCCTTCCTTTGGCTGTCCTGAGCGACATTCGGCTTCCTTGCGGGGACTAGTATCACGAGAGTGGAAGGACAACCCCTGAGGCTTTTATGCAATTTCCAAGAACACAGGAGCATTCCAGCAGCTAGATGAAATCCAGTCTCCTACCCCCCAGACAGTAGCCAACCAGGGACTCCTAGAGCAGGCATAGGCAAACTACAGTGGTACCTCGGGCCATTCTTATTAGGGATAATTAATAAGAAATTCATTAAAAAGATGTAAAATTATTTATGTATGCCACAACGGCAGTGAGAATTCTCCTGGCTCAAAGGTGGAAACAGCAAGAACTCCCTACATTGGAAAATTGGAGAATTAAGATGGTAGAATTTGTGGAGTTGGCGAAGCTGACGGGGAGAATTAGGAATCGACCCGAAGAAAAATACCAAAAGGACTGGAGCAAATTTATTTATTATTTGAAAGAAAATTGTACTTATATGAAAACGTTTGTAGCATTAACGTGATATGTTCTGTAATGAGGAATTATGCTGCTGATTTATAAACATAAATATGATTTCTTAAGGCTAATATATGATAAAAAAGTGATCATGAGAATGCGATAGATATGTTAAATGTCATAGGGATGTCAGAAAGAGAGACGGAAGGAAGTCAAAGCTCATTTTGAGCAAATAATATAAGTTGTGAATATGTGTATGGAATTAAGATGAAATACAGAAAAAATCAATAAAAATTATGTTTAAAAAGTGGTACCTCGGGCTACATACGCTTCAGGTTACATACGCTTCAGGTTACAGACTCCACTAAACCAGAAATAGTACCTCGGGTTAAGAACTTTGCTTTAGGATGAGAACAGAAATCGCGCAGTCTGGTTGGTTACAGGTTTCTCGGCTGACTCCGCCCCCGTCGCCCCACATGACGTCACAATCCCTCCCAAGATGGCGCGCGCCCGCCGACAAAGGTCCCATTAGGCCCCTCCCCTTCGCCCCATTCCACACACCCCCACCGGCGCCGCCTTTGCCCTTCCCAACATGGCGGCCGCGTAGCGCCCTTTACGTGGTGGGGGCACGTGACACTCGCTCTTCAACAGGACTTCTCCCTGCCGTTCCGCCGCGGGTCACGTGTCCGGCGGTCTTGCCCGCGCGCGCCTGCGCGTTAGCAACGCTCGTCCCTCTTCGCCACCTCTCCCTTGGCCCCATCCCTTCCCTCCCCCTTTCCTCCTTCCCCGGCCGGGACGGCGCCGGCGGCGGCGGCGGCAAGATGGCGGCAGCGACGGTGGCTGGGAGGGCTCAGGCTCAGGCTCCGCGCGAAGGTGGCTTGGGCTCCTCTGGGCGCCCGCCCAGGCGGCAGGAAAGACTCTGAGGCGGCGGCGAGGAGGAGGAGGAGGAGGAAGCGGCAGCCAGGTGAGGAAGGGGCTCCCGCGACTCCCCCTGCCACACCCTCCCCCCGCACGCGCACCTGAGCACCGGGAGGGAGGGGCGCTCCACCTACGAGGAGGCGACGGGGTGGGGGGGGAGAAGGGCTGAAGGAGCACCTCTAGGGCGACCCCCCGCCCTCTTATATGTGGAGGGGGAAGCAGGTAGGCAGACCCCTCCCCGCAATAGACACCCGTGGCACCTGCGAGGGGAGATGAGGAGCCCCCCCCATCCACGCGCGCTGCCTGTTTTCTCCAGAGGGAGGGGGCTTTGCCTGGGCAAGTGGGGAGGAGGGTGGGGCTGGCCCGAAGGGGTTCCTGAAGGGAATGGCTCCCCTGGATATCTCCGCCCCCCCCCCCCAGCGTCAGAGGAATGCCTGGACAGACAGACCTGGGGAGGGGGCTTTTGGGAAAGGGGGAGCCTCATTAGCTCAATTTCCAGTGATGCCTGAAAAGGGGGTGCAGTTATCAAGCGAGGACCTGAAAAGGGGGTGCAGTTATCAAGCGAGGGGCGGTGTTGAGAGGTTTCCATGCAGCGAAGGCTGGAGGGCGATGCCCAAAGCCGGAGGCTGGGACTGAGGCTTGGAGGAAGTTCCTTCTGGCCCGCGCACGGCTGAGGACAGGGGCCGCCTGGCCCTCCCGCTCCTTTGCTCCGTCATGGGAAAGAGAGGCTGGCCCCGCCTGAAATGGCAGCCGGCATAGGGACCCCGTTGTGGGACTGGGGCCAGGCCAAGGCAAGTGCAGTGGCGTAGCGTAGCGTGGGGGGTGCAGGGGGGGCCGGGCGCAACATCTGGGGGTTAGGGTTAGGGGGCGCAAATCCACGGGTTAGGGGGCGCAAATCCACGGGTTAGGGGGCGCAAATTACTTGCCTTGCCCCGGGTGCTGACAACCCACGCTACGCCACTGGGCAAGGGCCTCCTTGGCTGGGTCTCTCTCTTTAAGGAAGCTGAGCTGGCTGCCCAGCAGGGGAGAGGGAACCAGGGGGTGCCTCTTCTGCCTGCAATGGCGGCTGGGCTGAGCTGCGCCTCTCCTCTCCAGCCCAGAGGGCCCACCCCTCCTTTTTTGCCCAGGTGGGCTCAGTGTTTCCCTGCTCAGCTGAGGCCCCCATAGCCTCTTTGCCCAGCAGGATGACACAGGCACTGGCTCCTCTGCCTCAGCGCCTGCTCCTGCTGCTGCCAGAATTTGTCATGTGAAGAAGACAAATTCTGCTTTCACTTTCTTGGCTTTGCTTGTGCTGATCTGATGTGGCAGAAATGGCTCCGCTGCGAGGGGGGCATGTGGGTTGTTATGTTGTGGGAGGGGGAAATGCCTTCCCAGCAGCTATATTGAGGTTTCTCACCGCTGTTACCCATGGGCACTCTTGCCAACTCTTTCTGCGTGGTGGCGGTTTTGAGAGTGGTACCTCCAGAGCAGGGCTTGGCACAGTGGGCCGTTCTTTGTTTGTATTAAGTGGTATTTTTGTGTTAAGTGGTATCAGAGAATATTCTAGATTCTTAGCCAAAGGAGGGGTTGGTTTAAAAAAGCAAAACACTTTACCCAAGAAATGGAAGTTTCTTGTTCTAAGGAGATACTGAGGAAAGTTCCTGAGCAACTTCTGAATTCAGCACCAATCCTAACACACCCACTATGAACAAATGGAGGTGTCCCCACTCCCTGAACTTAACTGAGCCTTGGAAGCCTCTTTAACCAGTCCGGCATCCTGTCTCTCACACTGGCCCAGAGAAGTCACAAAAGCAGGTCATGAGGCCACACTTACTCTGTTGCCCCTTCCTGTTTGCCAGCCCACCAACAGCCTCCTGGGGGAAAGGGCCAAGGTGGCTGGTAGTCTTGGGGCTGGCATCCTAAATGGCATTTAATGCCCAAGTCAACATGGGCAGGACCGGAGTGTAAACTCTGAAAGGAGGCTCTGAAGTGTTGCTCTGCTTGGGCAGAAATTACTTCAACCAGAGGCTGCAAGGGTCAGGGACGCTCCATGGCCAGGCTACCGCTGCTCCTCGGAGTAAGAGAACTGTATCTCCCACTTCTTGCCAGCTAGTGCAAAGCTCTTTCCATGCATCCTGGGTGCAAATGTCAACTGTGGCGCTTTGCAGAGGGACTTTGATCTCTGTGGGGTGGAGCACACCCTCTCCCAGCCTCACTTTTGGAGCAAACAGGGCTGGTGTACCTCTGCTGGCTTTCCATGGTTGGTCTTGGATTTCAGCTCCTATCAGCCACAGCCAATCCTTGTAGCCAAAGAGTACTACAGGAACTTCAGGGCAGCTCAGGTTCCGTAGAGTCATGGTCTAAGGGCATAAGCCTCATTTTGGGTGCTAAGTGGCTAAAATTCAAATCCAGAACTAGCACGTTTTATTTTCACGTTGCAATAGTTATATGCTACTTGATTGTAATAAACCTTGATGCCCATATGAGCAGGGAGGAGAGGAAGGCACCTGCCAAAGAAATTGAGGAGAAAGATGCTTGTTTTGCATGCAGAAGCTTCCAGGTTCAACCCTCAGCACCTCTAGGTAGGACAGGGAGAGACTCCTGCCCGAAACTCTGGGGAGTTGTCACTGCCAGTCAGTGCAGGCAGTACTCAAACTAGGTGAAGGCAGCTTCCTAGACTCCAAAGTTTGAACAGGATGCTGCATCCCCATTGAGGAACCCCAGAGTTCACCTGGAGAGACCCTGATCTGCTTGGCATAAGGGCCCTGAAGACAGTTTGGGGGAGGGGTTCCTACCACAGGGGAGGGGGACAGACACTTTCCCCTTTGTCTTGTGAGGACAGGCAGCAGGTCATTCCTTGCAGTTCCCATTTATCGGATTTGGAGATTGATAGAGTGTTTTATTTAGAATTATTGCCCCTCTGCCGGTTTTGAAATTTGAGGCAGCAAGTATGATGAAGCACAATGCAGATGCAGAGATATAAATACAGTATATAGGAAGCTTTTGCCAGCTTCAGTTGCCTGTGGCTCTCACTGTGAAGAGGCAGCCCATAATAGTTCCATCCTGAAAGGCCAACTTGTCTTGACATTTGGGCCCTGAATGGAAGCAGAAGGCCTCCCGCTCACTTTCTTTTCCAGGATGTCGGTGCAGGAAGGAGGGAATTGATCAGCCAATGACAGCTGAACAGGAGGGTCGGGAGAGGGGAGAGATGTGGCCCTGCAGGCCTGTCTGTCTGACCCTTGGGACTCTTCCAGGTCCCAATCCTCACTGGCCTCACTTTGCCCCTTCCCCTTGAGTGCTTTTGCGTGGATGGGATATGGTATTAAACTGTGATGGCATCTCACTTCCCAGGGCCATTAGTAGAAAGCAGCCTACTCTACAGAGGCAAAACCTACATTTGTTGCTCCGCCCACTTCTGCCTCTGGCCTTGCCCACCCCTCAGAACGGGGATGTGGCCCTTGGGCTATACAGCAGAAAATTGTGATCCTGTGTGCTTGTGTGTTAATTGAAACTCCTGGAAGGGAAGAGGCAACTTTGTCTCCCGCTTGGATTTTCTGCCTCTTTAGATGTGAGAAGGATGCAGAAGCCATTATTGAGGCGGGGGCACAGATCCACTTGGTCAGTTGGCTTCTCAGCATCTCTGTTGCACCACTAAAAACCTCTGCAATGGGGCTGCCAGCTGAGCGAACAGCCCATTTTTGCAGTGTGGGAGTGGTCTCTAGATCTGTGCCCCCCATTCTTCAGATGTTGTATTGTGTTTTTACTATTTTTTGTTGGGAGCTGCCCAGAGTCCCTGGGGCAAGATGGGTGGCATGTCGTTATTGTTGTTGTTGTTGTTGTTGTTGTTATTATTATTATTATTATTATTATTATTATTATTATGTTGCCTCTCCCCTGGGCCTCCTGCCCTCCATGGACCATAGAGCTCTCACCTACCTTGCACTATTGCAGCAACCCTCTAGGGAGGATTTGACTTACCTGACCGAGGGGCCGCTTTCATGGCTCAGCAGAGATTTGAAGGGTCCTGCTCCCCACCACCCCGACCCCATATTGATGGCTGCTTTACGATTATCCATCTGGATTTGAGCAGAGGAGCAGTTTTCTCCCTTGTTGCGCAACGGTAAAGCAGGTGACTTGCTGGCTAGGTGTACAGCCTTTAGTTTTGCGGTGAGAAACCTGTAGCCAGTCCTGGGAATGAAGCTTCTCTGGTAGGGAAAGGATGAAAGCAAAGCCTGACTTGCATGTGGGAAGACCCTGCAGGGAGCCAGAGAACTTGCCCTAAAAGCAGCAGGGGGCAGAAGCTCTGGCTGGATTAGTTTTTTCCCCCTCCTGCTTGAAGACCTGAGAAGAGCCCCCCTGGCGGGGCTCCACAGACCTTGCTGACTTTTCCCTGCAGGAGGGCACACAGCACCCCCTCCCTTGAGGTTGTAGCTCATCTCTCCCTCCGCAAGGGCCGGCTTCTGCCTTCCGGGGGCCAGAGCAGAAGCTAGCGTAGGACTTTTCTTTCTACCAGCCATTCCTGGTTTGGGCCGACTTTGAGCAAAATGGGGGTGGGTTGGTGGGGGGGCGTGGACCGAAACCTTTGCAAGCTGTCTCTGCCCCGGCAATTACAACGTCAGGCAGATTCCGAGGCAACAACCGGCAATTAAGAGGGTTGGGTTTCCCCTCTTTCTCCTCCCATGAAGTTCAGGGAACTTGGGCTGCATTGGCTGGGGCGCCTGGGAGAGATGCACAAACACACCCCAGGCAGGGAAAGGCTCCTGGTGGGAATGGCTGGAGGCTGGGAAGGTTTGCATTTTGGATGCCTGCCAGCCCCGCCTAGAGAAAAACCTGTTAACCGTAGAATTGCAGAGTTGGAAATGAACCCAAGGGTCATATAGTCCAACCTTCTGCAACGCAGAAATTGCAACTAAAGCATCCCAGAAAGGTAGCTATCCAATCTCTGCTTAAAAATCTCCAATGAAGGAGACTCCACCGCCTTCAGGACGCCTCCCTGAGGCTGTGGCAGAAAGCATAACCGGCCAGTAGTGAAGGGAACTATTTCTTACCTGACGGAATAAAGTGCTCTGCAGGAAAATAATTTGCAAAGTTTGCAGGAAGGGTTTTCAGTCTCTTGCACACAGGCTGCGCGATAGACTGTGTTTGCAGCTGGTATGAGGATCGCAATTCAGAACCCTAAGAATTTATGCTTTAAAAACCCAAGTTGTTAGTCCTTATGGCTGCAGGTTCACCCTCCAGTAGCTGGTTCAAAGATGGCTGTCCTCTGCCCCCTCCTGTTAAGGGGGGGCATTTGGCAACAGGCCCCCAGCACTGACCCACCGTTGCCTCCAGGCTTGGCTTGGCTTCAAATTATTTTGAAAAATACCAAAGAGAAGTCTTAACATCAAATGTGAATCCTTGGAACAGCCAAACCCATTGTCCTTTCATCTCAAACCTGTGCATCTTCCATTAATGCATTCCTTCAGAGCTACGGGTGTGTGCTTGGGGGGGAAGACCCCACCCAATTCTTTTCTGAGGGAGGGGTCTTGCTCCCTGGGCTTAAAGGTATGGATGGAGACCAAGGACATAGCCAGGACCCCTCAGGGAGGGTTTTGCTTCATGACATCCTTCTTAGCAAGGAACATTCAAAAGAGACATACGTTTTATTTAGGTGGGGAGGAAATCAAAGATGTTGAACTCTCTAGCAAATCCTCAAGAGGGGTCTTAGCCTGTGAAGCCACAGGGTTGGTAGCTGGAGCACAAACTATTTTCCGTTTTTATGGATTAATATCGCTATTAAAGCATTTCTACCACACAGTTTAGCCAGAAGGGCTCCCAGAGTGGTTTATAGAACAATAAGTAAAACAAGGCAGTTCCTGCCCTCGGGCTGACAGTCTGAAAGACATGACACAGAAGGAAAATTGGGTGGGGAAGAAGGAGGAAGAAAAACAAACTTAGGCACCAGTTTTTAAAGTTACAGCTGAAGGAGCCCTTCTCCTCCTCCTCCTTCTCTCTCTCTAGCCCTGGAGATGGGCAATGTTTTTCTTTAATCCACTAAGTCGCAGTGATAGGCAGGCTCTCTCCTCTCAACAGTCTCCCCTTTTCTCAGTTGGGGGGGGTATAGGCATAGTACCCTCCTTTGAGTCCTGCTTCGTGGGGGATGAGGCTCTTAAGTGTGAGGCTGATGGAAGCTCCCTGAGGCATGCAAGCCACTGATACTGAATGTTTGGAAGCATGGAAAGGGTGAGCTTTGTAGGCTGGTTGGGAGCCCATTGTAGGCCAAAAGGACCAGCGTGGCTGGCGTGTGTGTGTGTTGGGGAGGATGCAGAAAGACTCTCCTTTGTGACCCCAGATAGGGCGCATTGGCCAAGACCTGCACCTGAGCCGTGTTAGGTGGAGGTCTCTTGATGCTCCAGGTCTTGTTCCTGTCCTCCCAAGGGTCCTGAGCAGGTGCAGGGGACCTGTGGTGGGTGTGTCATCCAATCACCCTCTCCAGAACTCTGTGGGTTGTAGGGGCGGCAGATGTGCCGAGGAAAGGGCAGAACTGCCTGTCATCTGAGGTGGGGTAGGGCCTGCCCCTCTTCCCTTCTCTCACATCTCTCTTGGGGAAGCCAGATCATGAGAGCAGCAGGCAGGTCGGGAAGCAAGCGAGGGAGATGGCGGCCGCCTCCACTGTCTGCTTGAGGGCGTGCCAGGGAACTGGGGACCTCCAGCTGGGCCAGACTGACAGCCTTGGGGTCTGAATAACGTGTGTGGCATTTCTCCCCCCGCCCCCCTCTTGTTTTGAAGCTGCCACGTGGAATGGTGCCATGGCCAACTCCTCAGACAGCGACGAGGACAGCTTCATGGCCGTGGACCCCGAGGAAGCTGCGGCCGACGGGGCCACCATGGAGCAGGATGAGGGGGAGCCCAGCGCCAGGCCGGAGGAAGAGGGCGAGGGAGGGGGCGCCAGGCTCCGCCGGTCTATGCAGGAGCTGCCGGAAGAAGTGCTGGAGTACATATTGTCCTTCCTTTCGCCCTATCAGGAGCACAAGATGGCAGCCCTGGTTTGCAAACAGTGGTACCGCCTTATCAAAGGTACTTGCGTTTGGCAGGGAGGACAGCTGGAGTCTCCCCTGATGGCAAGCCAGGCTTCCCCGTAGTTCACAGGCCTCTCCCGAGTTTCTACTCCCAAAGAGACTCGCCTGGAGAAGCAGCAGAAGCAGGCTGCGCAGAAGGTGTTTGGCCAGGGTTCTCCGTATCCCGCTCAGCCCTTTGTTGGCAGAATCAGAGCCACCTTGCGCTGCTTGAAATCTCGAGGGAGCCGCAAGAGGTGCCTAACCTCTGTGGTCAGGGCAGCCCCAATGTGGAGCTCCAGAGAGCTGGAGCCAGCTTGGCCTTGGGGCAGTTACGGGTCTTGGGTGGGGAATTCCCAGCGGTGATGCCTTGCTCTCTCTTCCTCCTCCAGGTGTGGCCCACCAGTGCTACCACGGCTTCATCAAGGCGGTTCAAGAAGGCAACATCCAGTGGGAGAGCCGCACCTATCCCTACCCTGGGACCCCCATAACCCAGCGCTTCTCACACAGTGAGTCCCTGGCTGGGGAGCTGACTGCAGGGCGTAGGGTGGGTAGCAGAGGTCTGCAGCCCTGGGACCCCTTTCTCAGCTTCCTTGCATGGAAGATTTCAAGTCTGGAGGTGGCCTTGTTTTCAACAGAGAGCAGGGGAGGTGGAAGGTGGGGATTGGGAAATTGGCCAGCGAGGGGGGGGGATTAAGCCCTTTGCAGAGCAGCCGTGGGGAAGGGGGAACTTCTGGCTCCTTTGCCGGAGCCCCAGTTGGCCCACAGGCCCATTCTCCCCAAGACATCTGGTGTGGGGCAGCTAAAGTTGTAGCTGCTCCCTGGAAAGTGTGCTGCCAGCCAGCTGATCGCCAGGGCCCACGGTGGATAAAGGAAAACGCTTCCCCTGACCTCTGGGTGGCCCATAAAAACACCCAGAGAGCCCTGCAGCAGCAGGATCAGGCTGGAGGGACCCGTCTTGGCCCTCCAAACCTTCCTCCTCCTCGTAGTCATTTGTGGGCAAGCCTTGCTTTCTTCTTGACAACCGTCTTTCTCACGAGACAATGGGAGTGCACCTCCAGGGGTGACGCCGAACTGCTGCCTTAGCACCAAAGTGACCTCCCTCGGACACAAGCCTGGGTAGTGTGCATGGAGGTCCAGGGGTGCCCAGATGACAAGACCCCGCTCTCAGCCTCACTGAAGTGGTCCAAAGGGAAACAGAGCAATGCCTTTGACAATCAGCTGGGCCACAAGAGTTGCTGGAAGGAGGCGTACAACGAGGGGAGGGGTGTCGCCAGCCATGTCAGTAAATGGGCAGAGGAGAGATGCCTCTGTGGAGCCTGCATGTTCAGAGGCAGTCTACCACTCAAGGACAGTTAGCTTATGGGGGCTGAGCGCTGCTTGTGGGCTTCCTCCAGGCCACAGTAAGGCAAGAGGCTGCTGGGCCAAATGGAGTCCTCTGGGGACCAGGGGTGGGCTTGGGCCTGGCTCCTGTGTCTCCCCCCCTCTCTCCCAGGGTGGAGTTTGAGCTTGCCAGGCACTCAGGGCTGGTGTTCCTTCTTTCCTGGTCCCTCCAGGCGCCTGTTACTACGATGCCAACCAGTCCATGTATGTCTTTGGCGGCTGCACACAGAGCAGCTGCAACGCTGCTTTCAACGACCTCTGGAGGCTCGACCTGAACAGCAAAGAGTGGATCCGGCCACTGGCCTCAGGTGAGAGCAGGTGCAAGCTTGGGGTTGGCTGGGAGGAGGCTGCCATCCTGGGGCCACCCAGAGGAGTTCTTGGCCAGGAACCTGGGCTGAAGCGGAGTCAGAGGGGGTTCCTTCTCATCCATGCCTCTTGGTCACGGGATGCAGCTCCTTGAACGCTAAGGAGGAGGGGAGGATGACATCCTAGGCCCTGTAGACGTTGCTAGACCTCTGCTCCTGAGGAGCAGGGAGGCAGGAGAGGAGGTTTCCACCCTCATTCGCCTGGGGTGGCAGTTGCTGTCTACAGCTCAGGTACAGAGCCAGAAAGAGCCACAGGCTGCGTGGCTTCTGCCTTCCACACAGAGCAAGATGGGGCAAGGGTGCTCTTGGGCTGCTTTGCTGATGTCTGGAGTACCTGCCTGCTCCTAGCGCAGGGCCATGCATTCCCCATCACTGGGATCAGCGGCGTAGCGTGGGTTGTCAGCACCCGGGACAAGGCAAGTAATTTGCGCCCCCTAACCTGGGGCAAGGCAAGTAATTTGTGCCCCCTAACCCCTAACCTGCCGCCGCTGCCAGCTTCTTCTTGCTGCTGCCTGGGCTGGGGTATTTACAGTAAGGTAGCCATGGCGGCGGTGGCGGGTCCGTGTCAGGTGATCTGAGGCAAGTTGCCGCTGGCGCTGCCGCCCAAACGACGCCGCTTGCCCGGAGGAGGAGGGCAGAGAGGCGAGGAAAATGCAACATGGCCCAGCAGCTGGGCTGTGAGGAGGGGCTGCCTGGCGCGCCCTCCGTGGCCCTGACGCGCGGGGACCACGGCAAGCGCTGAGATCCGCTGCCTGCCGGACGCCTTCAGCCCGGACGCGCGCACAGCTCGTCGGTTCCTGCTACAGCCTGCACCCGAGGCTCTTCGGTGACTCCGGAGGCAGCGAGCGCCCCACCAGATGTTGCGCCCGGTGCGGCCGGCCCCCCTGCACCCCCCGCGCTACGCCACTGACTGGGAGCTCCCCTTTCAGGGCTTGGGAGAGCCGGCTGAGGTGTGCTTCTGCTGGTGGCCCTCACAGCAGCCAGAGGGAGTGTGAGAAATGGATGATCCTTCCCACAATCCTCAGCTGCATGGATGGCACCGAGGAGAGGCAGTTCCCACAACCACCTGGTTTTTAATAACAGTGGTGATTGCTTTAACACCTTAAAAAAAAAATCTGCTGCAGGAAATTGGGGGAGGCATTTTGTGGGTTCCGCTATGTAGGGGGTCAAGAACCGAAAGCTCTCCCCCCCCAAAAAAAACCTCAGGATAGGGTTTTCTTGCCGCCGTCCCTCCCGCTGGCTTCTCCATGGATCTTCTGTTGCAAATGTTGCATACAGTCATTTCTTAATTCTTTTCCTTTGCTATTAGAAATCCCTGCTTCACACGGCAGCTGCTTTTCTCACCTGCCGGGGAGCGTGTTTTGTAAAGAACAAAATCTGATGGGGGGGCCCTGGCTTCTGGGGCACCCCCAGGTGTCCTGCTGACCCTCGGAAGCACCTTTCCCATGGCAAGGGTCTGGCTGCAGCAGCTGGGGCCTTTGGGGTGGGGAGGTGGCAAGCATTGTCACTCCCACCCCCCTTCCTGCCATGGAGTCCCCTTGCAGCTGGGGCTGGGAAGAGGGATGGGAGCCTGCAGGGTGTGGACGTGGGTGGGTGGAGAGGCAGGACTGTGGGGCAGGGTTAGACAGAACTCTAAATGCCCCACATGCAACCCCTCAGCCTCTTCGATCGGCGAAACACGTAACACCAGTTCCACCATAACAGACATACCTTGGAAGTTGATCAGAATCCGTTCCAGAAGTCCGTTTGACTTCTGAAATGTTTGGAAACCAAGGTGCGGCTTCCGATTGCGCAGGCGCGCTGGAAACAATAGTGGAAGCCACACCGGACGTTCGTCTTCCAAAAAAAGTTTGGAAACTTGCGGTTTTCAATTGTTCGGGAGCCGAGGTACGACTGTATAAGAATTCAGGATCTGCACTTTGGAACTCCCTGCCTGTTGACATCAAGCAGGTGCCTTCACTGTCTTCTTTTCAATGCCTGCTAAAAGCATTACTACTTAGACAAGCCTGTCCAGGCGCTTAGAAAGTTGAATTTTGACTTTATATATGTTTTAAAGTACCGCTGGTAAGTTTTTGTTGATTTTATTGTTTTATCCGTTCGTAAACCGCTTTGAGGGGTGCTGCAATATGCCATCTACCCAAGGCAAAAAAAAGTGGGAGAGCTGATGGGTGCTAGTGGGGTGTAGATGTTCCAGCAGGTGGCGGAGACATCCAGGCGACACCCCCTCCCCCCACACACTCTGGTCTGGATGCTGAAATGCAGCCCAGCTGTGAGTCTCCTCCCTTGCAATGGCAGGAGAGACAAAGCTTGAGTTGGGGAAGGAAAGCCCCCCCCCCAGTAAATTGCCCGGGAGTTGTAGGCGGGGCGTCCTCAACCCCCCCAACACCTGCCTGTCAGCCTGGCAGGAAATTAGGGGTTTTGTGCTTCCCCTTTCAAGAGCTGCCTGACGAAAGCATTAATTAACTTGTACAAGGAGCTGCCAACTCTTCCCTCGACTGCTCCCCCCTCCACGGAAAGGAAGGAGGGAGTTCAATTTGCAGCCAGGCGGCAGGTCCCTCTGCTTCCAGCAAATGGGAGCAAGAGATGCAGGCTGTTCTCTTTTTTGGGGGGGGGGTCTGTCGTGACTGCAGGGCCCCCTTGCATCCCCAACACCCCACCCCTTAGAGCAGCACTGCAAAAGGGCTGTGTGTTTGGTGTTTCTCCTTTTCATTTCTTAAACCAAACCAAGAAACGGGTTCCTAGTCCTCAAGGGGGCAGGTGTGGAACTGGCAGAAAGGGAGGGTCTGTGGGCGGATGTGACCCTGTCCTGCATACTCTGTGTTCCTCTTTCGTCTTTCTTTGGGTGCAGGCAGAGGAGCAGAAATGCTGGTTTCTCTGAAGAAAAAGCGTAGCCCTTTCACACACACAGAAGCTCGCTGCATTCCTGATTCTCTTCCCCCCTCCCCGGCACTTGACAATGAAGTTTCCGCCAGGGAGGGCTATTTTTGTCCCAGCGCTGCACTGCCCTGTCCACTTCCTCTGGAATTCAGGGAGGCTCTCCAGGGAACTCTGGGATCCGTTGAGCCTTGGGGGGGTGGGGTTTGCCATGTGCCAGGTCTAGCTGGATGGTCTAGCTTTAGGGGCCTATTTTTGCAGTCTTGCAGGCGTGAGCTGCAAATAGCCCCATCCCCAATTTTGGTCTTGGATCCTGCTGGCAACTCTGGCCTCTGACTCTCGAGGTCGCCTTGGAAGTGTTGGTGGCGCCAAGTTCCCAAGGACGTCTCTGGGTGCCCAGTTACCTTTCCTGCATGTCTCTCCCCACCCCGTTGGGTAGGACTGCAGTATCCCACCCACCAGCCCTGTCTGATCTCTCCATGAAAGGATAAGCCTCTGGAGGAAGAAACAGCGTCTCCTGGCTTTGGACGAATCAGAGGCTGGAGCCACAGGCTCTTTCCTCTCTCAGTGTTGGCTGTCTCGGGGACAGGGAGGAATTATAAAGCTGTAGAAGTGGAAGGGACCCGAAAAGTCATCTATCCCAACTCTCTGCAGTGTAGGAATCACTCTCAATCCAGTGGTTAGGATTCCATGAACTTGCTTAGAATCATTAGGTACCACTTCATAGCAGCAGCTTCTCACAGTAAAAATCAGATTTGATAACAGAAATCACCCGATGCTGGCAGGATAGGTTGGGGCAGGTGGCGTTTCCAGGGGGCAGAGAGCCTAGCTTCCTTGCTGACATTGGCACTCGGGCAACAGGAAAAGGGCAGCCCCAAGACTCCTCTGCTCTTGCTCAACCTCATTTGCAGACAAGATGCAAAATGGCTTCTTCAAAATGGGATCTCCTTGCCTTCCAACCAGGGCTTTCCATTCCACGTTGGAGACAGACAGCGGCTTGTGTCCCCCGATGCTTGCCCAACTTCAGGCAGAATGGCAGACTTTGGCCATTGCAAATCGGGTAGTTGCGGGAGGGTGGTGCTTGGTGGGTCAGGTCCTCGGCTGTCTGTGGCTTTTTCATCTATGTCTGTATCCAGGGAGCCCTTTCCTAAGTGAGGTCTGCTTTTCTCTCCCTCCTCCCTGCAGGCTCTTACCCTTCACCCAAGGCGGGGGCCACCCTGGTGGTATACAAAGACTTGCTGGTGCTGTTTGGAGGCTGGACGCGACCCAGCCCTTACCCCCTGCACCAGCCAGAAAGGTTCTTCGATGAAATCCACACCTATTCGCCCTCCAAGAATTGGTAAGAGCTGTTCGGAAGAACAGTCTGTCATTCTCAAACCTTCATTTCAGGTGTATAGAATCGCAGAACTGTAGATTTGGGGTCCCACAGGTCACCTGGTCCTGCGATGCTGGAATCACAGCTAAAGAATTGCTAGCAGGTGCCCAACCAACCTCCTGCTTAAATACCTGCAATGAAGGAGAGCCCACGAGTGTCCGATGGAGACCTTCAGAAAGCTCCTCCTGATGTTTAGTCAGAATCTTGGAACTTGAATCTGTTGGTTCAGGTCTGGAGCAGCAGAAAACAAGCTGCCTCCATCTTCCATGGGGCAGGCCTTCAGATGTTTGGCTATCTAAAGGGCCATCACACGGACGATGGAGCAAACCTCTCTCCCGCCCCTCCTTTTTTTTTATTCAGTGATTTGTACACTGCCCAATAACAGCCGTCCTGCATTGATTTGATTTTTTATTTTATTTTTTTGCTGTGGAAATTGGAGTGTGAGCACGGTAAGAATTTTCATTAACTTTTATCTATATAACCCAGTTAACAAAATAAAAAAAATTGGGGGCAAACGCACGAAAGATAAACCGAGCCGAACCAAGGCTAGGGTGGGATGTTACGTGTGCAAGAGAAAGTGATAAAGCTGGTTATCCAGAGATCTGTGAAAAGATACAGACAAGTGGGCCCAGCTGTGAGCTGCTTGAGGAAGTACCACCCCCTTGGGCCTGCCCACAAAAAGCACTCGCTGCTTCCAGGAACTCTTCTCGCGGTGAGACTGTTGTGGGTGAGCTGAATGTTTGTGAGACCCCGGGGTGAGAACCTGGAGGCTGAGAAGAAGGAAGAGTGTGTCCAAAGGGAAATGAATTTATATTGATGTATATTTATCAACCTGAAGCTCAACATCAAAAAAAAACGAAGATCATGGCCACTGTTCTCATCACCTCCTGGCAAATAGAAGGGGAAGAAATGGAGGCAGTAAGAGATTTTACTTTCTTGGGCTCCATGATCACTGCAGATGGTGACAGCAGTCACGAAATTAAACGACGCCTGCTTCTTGGGAGAAAAGCAATGACAAACCTAGACAGCATCTTAAAAAGTAGAGACATCACCTTGCCAACAAAGGTCCATATAGTAAAAGCTATGGTTTTCCCAGTAGTGATGTATGGAAGTGAGAGGTGGACCATCAAGAAGGCTGATCGCCAAAGAATTGATGCTTTGGAATTATGGTGCTGGAGGAGACTCTTGAGAGTCCCATGGACTGCAAGAAGATCAAACCTCTCCATTCTGAAGGAAATCAGCCCTAAGTGCTCACTGGAAGGACAGATCCTGAAGCTGAGGCTCCAATACTTTGGCCACCTCATGAGAAGAGAAGACTGCCTGGAAAAGACCCTGATGTTGGGAAAGATGGAGGGCACTAGGAGAAGGGGACGACAGAGGATGAGATGGTTGGATGGTGTCCTTGAAGCTACCAGCATGAGTTTGACCCAACTGCGGGAGGCAGTGGAAGACAGGAGTGCCTGGCGTGCTCTGGTCCATGGGGTCACGAAGAGTTGGACACGACTAAACAACATATTTATCAGCAACTCTGTATTACTGCAACATTTTCATATATATTTTTGTAATGTTTTGTTCAAGTTGCCTGTCATTGATTTTTGCACACCACTTGGTGTTTTTAAGCAGTATAGAAATTTAAAGATCAAGGGAGGTAGTGTGTGCGTGTGCGCGCGCACTGTTTTGAAGCTTCATCTGGCTCCTCTTTCTTCTCCCCCTCCTGCCCCCCCCTTCAGGTGGAACTGCGTGGTTACCACCCATGGACCCCCTCCCATGGCTGGCCACTCCTCCTGTGTCATCCAGGACAAAATGATTGTCTTTGGGGGGTCCCTTGGATCTCGACAAATGTAAGTCTGTTCTTCACCCCTCCCCTCTTCAAATGAAAAACACGATAATGTCCCGCAAGACCACCATCAAAAAGAAGGCTTCCATCTAAGGTTCTTTCTTTCTGGCAGGAGTAATGACGTCTGGATACTGGATCTGGAGCACTGGGCCTGGTCCAAGCCAACCATCTCCGGGCCCACCCCTCATCCGCGAGGAGGCCAGTCGCAGGTGAGGGTCTCCTTACCCGCCCCGCCCCCCCCCCGCATCTCTGCGTGCAGTGAGGCCCACCAGGGGGCAAGTGTGGCAGGACCCCTCCCCTTCTGCATCCCCTGCCTCATCCTGCAAGAACCCACTACCTCCCATCTCTGGCACCTAAAAGGCGTTGTGCCAAGTTAGCCCCCTGGTCTGCCTAGCTCAGTGCCGCTTCCACTGACTGGCAGCAATGGCTCTGCAGGACGTCTTTCCCACTCCTGCCTGGAGATACTGCCAGCAGGGATTGAATCCTGGATGCCCTGTGCCATCGGGATACAGCTGCTCCTGACCTTGGGAAGGTCTTGGGTGAGCAGCTGCCAGTGGGAGTAGGCAGAGCTTGGCTTCAGTGGGCCAGGCAGGAGCCTGACTCAATGGAGGGCAGCAGGTGGTTTGCAGGCTCCTGGCCTCTCTGGGCTCCCCAAGACTATGTGCCCACTTTTCTCTCTCCCTCTCTGCCAGATCGTCATAGACGACAAAACCATCCTGGTCCTCGGAGGCTGCGGGGGCCCAAATGCGGTGAGTAGGCCGTGTTGTGGGGGCTCTTCACTCCCCCATTCGTTCCCTTTTAAGGCTCCAGTCCACTGTGATGATATTTATTTATTTATACATACATGCATACATACATACCCCGCCCATCTGGCTGGGTTTCCCCAGCCACTCTGGACGGCTTCCAAGAGAACACTAAAATACAATAATCTATAAAACATTAAAAGCTTCCCTAAACAGGGCTGCCTTCAGATGTCTTCTAAAAGTTTGGTAGTTACCGTATTTTTTGCCCCATAGGACGCACTTTTTCCCATCCAAAAATGAAGGGGAAATGTGTGCGTCCTATGGGGCGAATGCAGGCTTTCGCTGAAGCCTGGAGAGCGATAGGCATCGGTGTGCACCGACCCCTCTCACTCTCCAGGCTTCAGGAAGCTATCCGCAAGCCTTCCAAGCCCGGCTGGAGTTCCTCCGGAGGGCTCCCCGTGCTTCTGGCGGGTGTCCGCAAGCCTTGCACACCCGGCAGGAGGTCCCACCGGGCGCGCGAGGCTTGGGGCGGCAGCCCGAAGCACAGGGCACCCTCCGGAGGGCGCCCTGTGCTTTGGGCGGGTGTGCGCAAGGCTTGGGGTGGCAGCCGCAGCTGGGGGGGGAGAAATAATGTTTTTTTATTCATTTCCCCCCCCCAAAAAAAACCCCCAAGGTGCGTCCTATGGGCCGGTGCGCCCTATAGGACGAAAAATACGGTATTTTTCTCTTTGACATCTGGTGGGAGGGTGTTCTACAGGGCGAGTGCCACTACTGAGAAGGCCCTCTGCCTGGTTCCCTGTAACTTGGCTTCTCGCAGTGAGGGAACCGCCAGAAGGCCCTCAGAGCTGGACCTCAGTGTCCGGGCAGAATGATGGGGGTGGAGACGCTCCTTTAGAAGCACCCAGCCAGATTCTGCAGGTGCTGCTTGCTTTCCTAGAAGCCACCCAAGACCGGCTTTCTGGCTCTCTGCTCCACTTGGGCAAAGCAAGTGAGTTGCCCTCCGTTCTGCCTGCTGCTTGTCTTTGGTGGGGTGGAGGAAGGGGGGGCGGTTCTACCGGAGCAAGATCAGCATCAAAGGGGTGGGATGTTGGGCCTGTCTAGCGCTATTCCGAAAGAGGTCACCACTGGCTACCTTTTGAAGAGCAAAGGCAGCCCCTCCTCATCTTGGGGGTGTCCCCAGCCGGCTCCCCTTTGCACCCCAGAAAGAGGACCCCCTCCTGTGCCCGACTGACCCCTCCTTCCTTTTCTGCCCAACAATGCTGACCTGCCTCCTTGCCCCCAGTTGTTCAAGGACGCCTGGTTGCTGCACATGAGCTCCGACCCTTGGACCTGGCAACCCCTGAAGGTGGAGAATGAAGAGCAGGGCGCCCCCGAGCTCTGGTGCCATCCGGCTTGCAGGGTGAGCGAGGGGGGGTTCTGAGGGGGGCGAGGAACAGCTGCCAGGGCTGCCTCTTCACCCACAGCTCTTTCAGTGCGGTGGGCTTCCTTTAAAAAAATTAAAAGAGGGAGGGAGGGAAATAATGAGACCCCACCTCCCAAGTGATCTGCTGGCTGAGCTGGGATTTGAACTTGCAGCTTAGGCACTTGTGGCACATCTAGTTCCATATTGTACCAACAGTAGCGGCTCTTGGGGGCTTTCAGGCAAGGGCAATTCCCAGCCCTGCCTGGAGGTGCTGTTAGCGTTGAGTCTCTTCTCCTCCTGTAACCTTCTCAAAGCAAGGAAGGATTGGACTCTGGTTACTAAAAGACACACGAGGCTTGACCAGCAAGAATCTGGGAGGAGGATCCTTGTCCACCCCTTGGCCCAGGTTGTTTTATTCACAAAAGAACTTTTTACACAGTGTTTGTAAGAACCAATCAGATTTCCTCTGAGCATTTCAAAAACCCCACGTGGGATAAAGTCAGATCAGAAGAAATCCTGTTAACTACAAAGACTACTTTGAGCATGCATACATATCTGAGAGTAAATGTGAAACTATTTCCTGGCCCTAAGATTAACAAAACCAAGGAAGGGTACATCAAAGCTACCTATTAACCTTATGGCCTAGGATGCCTGGTGCAGCAACCAGCAACTGGTCTGTGTCCTAGAATGCTTATACGTGCTTGTCAGGTGTAGAGAAAGCAAATGGCAGAGGTGGAGAGGCTTGTGGGATTCGATCAGAAACCATTGTCGATGACTCAAACCTAGTCAATGCCATGCTTTCATTGTGGACACAATGGTTTGCTTCATTTTTCATAATGCCTCATAGCAATCCCACCTGACCCCCACACTCTGGATATTTGCACCCCCACACCTCCCACCCACCCCCTTTGAGTGGGGCTGAGAGAGGAGGAGCTCAGCACCGTCCAGTCCCTGGGAGCCCCGTGTTGCGCTTCTCAGCCCCCTTGCTTTGGGCAGCAGAGAGGGTGACGCTGTGCCCCCTTGATTTCTTCTCTTGCAGGTGGGGCAGTGCGTGGTGGTCTTCAGCCAGGCCCCCAGCGGGCGGGCGCCTCTCAGCCCCAGCTTGAACTCCCGCCCATCCCCCATCAGCGCCACCCCGCCGGCCCTGGGTCCCGAGGCGCGGGAATATCGCTCCCAGTCCCCGGTGCGGACAGCGGATGAGGCGCCCTGTGTCAACGGCCGGTGGGGCACCCTGAGGCCCCGGGCACAGCGGCAGACGCCCTCCGGCTCCCGGGAAGGGAGTCTCTCGCCGGCAAGGGAGGACAGCTCGCCCATCCTGAACGGCAGTGGGGGCTTGTCGCCCGGCCCCCTGGCCACAGGGGGGGCCTCTCTGGACAGCCCCCTGCAGGCCGCTTCTCCCGGCATGCCTTCTGCCATCAAAGGACATGATCCCAAGGCCAGC
Source organism: Podarcis melisellensis (assembly GCF_964234715.1). Taxonomy (NCBI): domain Eukaryota; kingdom Metazoa; phylum Chordata; class Lepidosauria; order Squamata; family Lacertidae; genus Podarcis; species Podarcis melisellensis. The sequence goes on from NC_138540.1 coordinate 11,236,938, forward strand.
CTGCCCCTGGGCCCCCGGCGGGGCTCCCTCCCTGACCAGAAGGACCTGCGGCTGGCGGTGGCTGACTTAACCTGGGAGCCGAAGCCTCCGGCCACTTCCCTGGCCTGCCAACTGGACGCTGCAGAGAACAGGACGGTCAGCCTGACCTTCAGGAACCCTCCGGAACAGACCAACGGCCTCCATACCCCGCCCCACACGGCCAGCTCCTTGGCGGGTGCCGTCTCCCCTGGCGCCCTGCGGCGGAGTCTGGAGGCGGTGAAAGCCCTCTCGGCCAAGGGGCCCCCTACTCTGGCCGTCCTCAGTCCCCCTTTGGTCTCCTCGCCGGCGTCCCCTGGCAGCCAGAGCGGCAGCGCTAGCAGCACGGAGGGGGCGGCGGCGGCAGCCCCCAGCATCCCCCGGCCCGTCTCCGCCCAGGGGGACGGCCACGCCTTGCCCCCCATCGCCCGCCGGCTCGGCCACCACCCGCCGCAGTCGCTGAATGTGGGCAAGCCCCTGTACCAGAGCGTGAACTGCAAGCCCATGCAGATGTACGTGCTGGACGTCCGGGGGGCCCAGGAGCACGGGCGGGTGGCCTGGAAGGTCTTCCACAGCAGCTGTGTGGTAGGCCCCCCCGAGACCAGCCTGCACACCGTGGTGCAGGGCCGGGGGGAGGTCATCATCTTCGGCGGCCTGATGGACAAGAAGCAGAACGTCAAGTACTATCCCAAAACCAATGCCTTGTACTTTGTCCGAGCAAAGAGATAATGCAGCGGCGGAAGCGGCTCCCTCCCCCTCAAGACCCCCTCATTGTCGTCGTCCTCTTCCTCCTCCGTGCTCTGTCAAGCGGGCTGTGAATCTGGGCATCCACCCACCAATAAAAAAAAGATCTAAGCAACTGGAACGAATGCTCTTACCCCTCCAGGTCCCAGCATGAGCCCAAAGTGCCAAAAAACACACCTTTTCCCAGAGAGGGGTGGTGGTTCCAGACTGGAGGGTGCTGAGCAGGCCCTTCAATGCACATTGTGGCTTTCTCAACATACTTCCAACCCTGTGGCAGTTGTGGAGGGTTGCCAAGGGATGGGGGTGGGCACCATTCTGCTCCCTGCTGTGGGGCTGCAGTGATGCTTGGAGCCCACCTTGGATGCTTTCCCCTGACCATTATCCTTTTGGAAACACCCCCCCCCCTTCTTGTTGCTCTAGCCCCCCTGAAAGTTGCTGTCTGATTGATGTGAGTCTCTGGATGCTGTCCCTTGGAGCAGGGTGGTTGAGATGTTCCTGGCTATGAGGAGCAGCCTGGCAGTGGCGTAGCGTGGGTTGTCAGCACCCGGGGCAAGGCAAGTAATTTCTGCCCCCTAACCACCAGATGTTGCGGCCGGTGCGGCCGGCCCCCCCCCTGCACCCCCACGCTACGCCACTGCAGCCTGGCAGGGTGTGCTGGTCCATCACAGCAAAAGCAGCCATCTGCGGGGGGGGGGGGGCGGGCGGACGACTTAAAGTAGTACCAGCTTATTTTGCAGATGGCAGAGGAAGGGCCCCCATTGGCAGCCTTGTGTGTGACGGGAGGGGCCTTTGTCCATGGAGTCCTGCCACTCCAGCAGTCACTAGGGAGTAAGCAAGCAAACCTGGAGTTCGGACCTAGCCTGTTTCGGTGGCTCATGTTGCAGCCTCCCTGCCTGCCTGCCTCCCTTTCCGCTACAGTGCAAATGGATTTGCTCAGATTCCCTGCTGGTTCCTAGAGGAAGCACTGACTCCTCCCAGCGGGTAGGGTGGGGGGAGGGGCTTTTGTGACTGCTGCTCCCCACCAAAGCACGCTTCCAGATTGTGAAGGAAGAGGGGCTGGATCCACACACAGGCCCCAGGTTCTTCTGTGGCGTGAGTGACAGCCGAGCAGGAGCACTAGGCTGCCCCCTTGGTCCCTAGCCTTGGAAGGTGCCATTGGCCGGGGGAGTGGGAGACGGCAGACTCAACAGCATAAAAAGCGGGACAGGCCCTGGGAGGCACCTCTGTGGCTTGCCTGTTGAGCAGAAACTCCCTCTGATGAAAAACGACATGTGTAGCTCACTCCCATCCTTCCATTGCCAACAATCATACGAAGTGACTTCTCGAGGTTTTCCCGGAGTGTTCCAGGCCAAAATTCAGGCCAGCCTTCTCCCCAGATGGTGGGCAGGTGGGAAGGCCGCCCCTAGAGGCGACTGGCTGCTTTCAGTGGTCTATACATTTGCTTCTGGCCACCTGTCTTGCCCGATGTCCCCAAAGCTTTTCATCTTCCCTACTTCTAGGACCAGAAAGGATGAAAAGAAAGCTCCAGACATTTCAAAGCTCCCTTTTCCTGGCTCTGCTTGCTGAGTAAGACAGGAATGGGGTGGGGAGTCCAGGATCTACCACTGCCACCCCCTACCCCATATGATACCAGCTGATTGAAATCCCACATTTCCTGAATTACACGGCTGTCTTAAAACATGCTTTTGACTTAATGGAAGTGGGGGCATGATCCCCTTCGCCTTCCCCTACACCTCGAAAGCACTTGGCAAGATTTTCCTTTGCATTGCAAAAATGATAAGCTTTCTTAATGATTGCTAAGTTGCCACAACCGCGCCCCCCCCCACAAAATTTAGAGCTGTTCTCTTCCTCTCCCCCGCCAAGAAATCCAGCATTATGTTTTGGGCAACATCTTCACCTACTAGGCTCTTCCGTATTTCACAACCGCCTCCCTTCAAATGCCTTTAGTCCTTGATTTTTTTGGGGGGAGAGGAGAGCTGCTTTTATTTTGTATTCGCCTGATGGAGGCAGAGACGCAGCCATTGCTGGTGGCTCCCTGGCGCTACGGGCTGGAGTGACAATACTGTACCCCCCACCGCTCATTCTGCCCTACAAGAGGGAGGCAGTGCCGCAATAGTGATCCCCACCCCTTATCAGGGCTTGAAATGCACCCTGGGGGAACCGGTCCTGTGGGTGCTTCGTTTGTGGGGGGGGGGGTCCCACCCGTGGCAGACATCCTGTGATCGATCCAGCTCCCTCCATCCTCAATTCCTGACTTATGAATGGCAAAAAGGCCCCGCCCAGCTTCCACGTTCCCCACCGCCACGACCAGCGAAATCCACATCATGAGCTGCGTGTAAGATGGCAAGATGCGCTCTTGCCCCTCCCGTTGCTAGAAAATGACTCAGGTGCGCCCAAGACGCGCCCCACTCGCCTCCCCCACTCGTCCTTGTAGACTCACCCCCCCCCACCCCGGTGTAAGAATGGAAGTGGATCGTGCGTGATATTTAAGAAGAGGAAAGTGAAAAGGGATCTGTGTAGATTTCATTTTCCTTTTGTTCCATGTTACCACCACCCCCTACTCCCTGATGGATTTTTTTGCAATTAAATTAAAAATAAAAATAAAAAAACCAAGTCCTCTTTGTTGCTCCGGTGTGTGTATGTGTGTGGTGCTCTACAGAAGCCCCCTTCCGATGTTGGGGCAGCTCCGAGAGTCGTGGGGTTCGGGGGGTGGGTTAGGGACATTGGCAAAAGGTGGCCAGTACCAATATAAAGGTGTTGGTGGCGCAAAACGAGCGCAAAACTTTGGCATCCTTTTGGAGGAGACCCAAGATTTCGTTAATTGCCCTCCGCAATGTCCTATTTACGGGGTATTTTTACCCGCGATTTCCCAAAGATTTCCTTAAAAAGATGCTCAACAACTTTGGCGCCCCCCCACCACCATAGCTGTCAACTTTTCCCTTTTCTTGCGAGGAATCCTATTCGGAATAAGGGAATTTCCCTTAAAAAAAGGAAAACGTTGACAGCTATGTCCCCAACACACACATAAAATCCTGGCTACGCCCATGGCTGCCACCTTAAATAATAATAATAATAATAATAATAATAATAATAATAGCCACTCTAGGCGGCTTAAATGCTTAACCACTGAAAAACAAAAACAACCCGCTATCTACACAAGCAAGCCCTCGGCGCGCAAGAGCAGCGACTCATTTCTTGCCCAGCCGCAAATCCGCGCAAATCTTGCAGTGATTCCTGCGGCGCTACGGCCGGACCACCTTCTCGCCCTTGAATGAGATGGGCATTCAAAGCCGTGTCTCGAAAGGATGCGCCTCTCTTCCCCTTTCGTAGCTCTTTGGTGAACGGCTGGGGGGCGGGTCCGGGGCGGAACCTTTCGTTTACGTGGTGACGCCAGACGCAAGCGGGGCGGAAATGCCTGCCCAGGTACGGCGGGGTGGAAGCGGCGCACCTTCTTAAAGGGGCAGCTCGCGAAGGGACGAGGTTGCCTTTCGTGGGCTGAGCAGGGGACCTCGCGAGGGTGGGGAGGATCGGTGGGTTGGAAAACACATACACACGCCGGGGGTCCCTGCGGAGGTCGGGGCAGCTGGGTACCCTTTGCCCCGGGCCTGGCAGGGCTAAGGGGGCCAAGCCAGGGTCCAGGGATCGGGTCCTTTTTTGCATGCGGGGTTTGAGTCTTGGGAGGTTTGTGCTGCGGGGCTGGGAACGGCCGCCTCCCCTTAGAGGGCTCCTTTCTGCCTAGCCGAGATTGATGTTGAGGGTTTGGGGTGAGATGGGGCAGGAAGCCCACCTGCCATCATCCTCTGTCTCTTAGATTCGGAATGAAACTTCTCAACAGCAGTAGTTCTAAATTACTTTCTTTTGATCCCAAGTGCTCAGAAAAATCCGTCCAAATCTTCAGTCGTTTGAAAACTTTTGTTGCTGATGTTGTTTAGTCGTGTCCGACTCTTTGTGACCCCATGGACCAGAGCACGCCAGGCACTCCTGTCTTCCACTGCCTCCCGCAGTTTGGTCAAACTCATGTTTGTAGCTTCGAGAACACTGTCCAACTATCTCGTCCATCTTTCCCAACATCAGGGTCTTTTCCAGGGAGTCTTCTCTTCTCATGAGGTGGCCAAAGTATTGGAGCCTCAGCTTCACAATCTGTCCTTCCAGTGAGCACTCAGGGCTGATTTCCTTCAGAATGGAGAGGTTTGATCTTCTTGCAGTCCATGGGACTCTCAAGAGTCTCCTTCAGCACCATAATTCAAAGGCATCAATTCTTCGGTGATCAGCCTTCTTTATGGTTCAGCTCTCACTTCCATACCTCACTACTGGGAAAACCATAGCTTTAACTATACGAACCTTGTTGGCAAGGTGGTGTCTGCTTTTTAAGATGCTGTCTAGGTTTGTCATTGCTTTTCTCCCAAGAAGCAGGCGTCTTTTAATTTCGTGGCTGCTGTCAGTGATCATGGAGCCCAAGAAAGTAAAATCTCTCACTGCCTCCATATCTTCCCCTTCTATTTGCCAGGAGGTGATTGGACCAGTGGCCATGATCTTCGTTTTTTTGATGTTGAGCTTACATCATGTAATCATGATGTAAGAGGG